>NC_081414.1:425341914-425654164 GCF_030272615.1 Cryptomeria japonica
ATTCTTATGTAAAATATAACTCATATGAAACTTAAATGGACCAAATACCTATTAGTAATTATAAATGTGTGTTATCTCTAACTTTTATATCCAACACCAAAGGAATAATAGTTGAACATAAAAACAACATATTATGATATAAATTAAAACTTATGTGAACACAAAGGGACCAATTGTTGAACACTTAAATCTTTGGACAATTCCTCACATTTCATGGAGAAAAACAAGGTAGGGGAGAGGATCTAGTAGTTGTGCACCATAACTTTGCGCTTCTCAAAATCTTACGTGGACATTTCAAATCACTCTGAATTTTTTACAGCAGCTTACTTGGCAAGTCCCTTGCTTATAACTAAGGTTGCAAGGCCACATCATCATGCTTTTTGCCAAGGTGTCCAAAACAACCCCCAAAAAATGTGAGACCAATAGGTGTGCAAAAGGGCCTCAATACTTGTGTGTGGGGGAAAAAGCGAGACTAGGCTAACATGTCCTAATCCTACCTTTTGACACACATTGTGGAATACGAAAGAGCCTAGAGGTATCACACAATTGGCTACTTCTTTTTTGTGGAAGAGAGAGCCACGGGCTACCTATTAGGATTTCTATTCCTTTGTTGCAAATGATAGATAAAATGATGCAAGTTCAACTACTAGCCCTAGAGTGCAAGTATGAACTACTAACAAGATTGCAAGATTGAGATTAAGTGATGAAAAGTTGTAAACACAAGGACAAGACAAGAATGCAAATGCGTACCCGGAGTTAAAATCTGAGTGAAAATGTTTAGGACGGGGGCACAGGCGCCACTGTTCTGATACTGCCCCTGAAATTGCTCCTGAAACTGCTGTTCTGCAACCTGAAAAACTGTCTGAAACTTGCTGTCTGACAGAAGGACCAGGGCGTCCAACGCCCCTGTCCTAGGGACTAGGGCGCCTAGTGCCCCTGTCCTGGCAGGACTAGGGCACCCCACGCCCCTGTCCTGGTCTTTTGCTCTGAAATTTGATGTGTTGTTCTGTCTCGGTCCGCTTCCGTCGGATCTGCAACTTGCGGTGTCGTCCGAATTCAGAAATCTGCACTTATATCTGAAAAGGGTTGTAGGTGGCTATATAGGGTTTTGCCTTAGTCAAACCCCCGCTTTGGTGATTTCCACCTCCACGAATAGCCAAGTTGTATAGTAAAAGTTGTGTGTGCAGACCTTGTGTGTGTGCAAGATCCTAAAATGCAAGTAAGCAAACTAGAGCAACCTAGAAAGTAAACCCTAATTGCTTGTAAATGATAATGTAAATGCTCCAAATCAAGATGCAAAGTGATCTAAAGCATGAATACAAATGATATAATGAGGCTTATGCAAAGACATGAAAACAACATGAAATCATACCCAACCCCAAGGGAGGGGTACAAGCCAATCTTCAATCGGTGATCCCCTATTGCTCTTCAATGTCTTCAAAGCCCTAAATGGATGAATGAAATTGATGAATTCTTGATGGATGGATGTTGAATGTTGTTGAAGTCTTCAAAGATCTGCTCTTTCGCTGCATAGAAGGCCCCTGAAAACAAAATTCGGATCCTTTCAAATGAAGAAAGAGAGCTCTTATATATGAAACCCTAGGTTTTAATTTCACTTTTAGGCCGACTTAGAGATTGAATCTCCCGCCAATTTCTTGGGGTTAAGCTTTATTTTATGATTGGATTGCGCTCCTAAAATTTCAGGAAAAATGTCCGGGACCATGTGCACTCCGGGCGCCATGGTCCCGACAACTTTTCACCAAATTTTCAGGGTCGTCGGATATGATGATTTTAGAGAGAATCCCGAAGTTACAACTGATTTCAAGATGTTTTGACCCCCGAAATCAAGCCCCCAAGTTCAAAATAGGACCTAATTAGGGTTTTTGATTAAATGATGTATTGGAGGAATAAAATGAAAGGGGCACACTTTAATGAAAGGGCCCAACTTTATGATGTGGAAGATGATGAAATAAGACCTTAGACCTAATTAATTTGATTAATTAAGTGCTAAAGGGGAAATGCAATGCAAAATGCAAAATGCGCCAAGGCGGGTGCTAAACTAGGTGTGAAATTGTACCACCCTAGCAAGTGCGTACAATTTATGACGCTACAACTTGTGCAACTTATGTGGCATCACATGATTGGTTACTTTTCACAACAAATGGTATATTTCATTCAATTATTGGTACTTATCATACAACTATTGGTGCAATGTTGTACAAAAGTTGGACATTAAATCAACAAGTATGGGGTATTAAATCAACAACTTCTATCACAAGAATAAGAATTGGAACGCGCTCAACTAGGGGAAGAGCACTAGTAGCCATCATAGCTAACTTCACACACCCAAATATCCTAAACAATATATCAAATTTTGATTTTTTCTTTTTGGTTGTCTTCATATGTGACTTAACTTCTTAAACCTATTGATCTGGCTTCTAGGTAGTAACGATCTGATCTCTATGGGTCGTTATGCGTCGAAAGGTCAAAAAGTGGTCATTTCAAAGTGTCGATCGATACTTGACCTCTTTTGCGCCAATACCCGCACATCAAAAGACCGATATCCATTTATAAAATACCTAAAAAGTAATATGTTTTTCACCTTTTTATAAAAAATAATTAACCTAAAAAATTTATCACATGCATATAATTAAAAAAAATGATGAATGTAAAAATGTTTAAAATGGGTGGTCAAAAAACATGTTGACCACCCATAACCCCCTTCCCGCGTAGGTATGGTGGCCCCACGTGGCACGAACTCCCGCTATCTTTTTTGCCCTAAAAATTTAGGGAAATAAAGATTTTTCGTCGCATTTTCACTCGCAACTTCACAAGCCTCCATCGTCAGCCTCCTCTACAACCTCCTCGATGGCTTGCTCCCAGGTAATGATCACTCTTTCTCCTTGCATATTGGATGTCCAATGACGGTTTTGCTCCTTCGCAACTACATTATGCTTTGTCTATTGATGATTTATTTGTATGCGGTTTAGGGTTTCATTTCAATGCTCTGTTAATGCTGAAATCCTGACACAGAATGGCAAAACAATTGAATATCTCTTCGTTTACTTCGAAACCCCTTCATTATTTTTCATTTCATTTTTTGGTTGCTGTTAAATGGTGTTTCTCTATTTATAATGTCGAAATCCTCACAGAGAATGGAAAATCATTTGATTATTGTTCATAATTGTTCGAGACCCCTTCATTATTTATCATTTCTTTTTATGGGTGTGTTGTTAAATGGTGTCTCTCTATTTATAATGCCGAAATCATTACATTTTATGTGAAAAAATTGATTATTGTTCATAATAGTTCAAAACCCCTTCATTATTTATCATTTCCTTTTATGGGTGCGCTGTTAAATGGTGTCTCTCTGTTTATAATGCAGAAATCATTACAGTGAATGCGAAAAAAATTGATTATTGTTTATAATTGTTCGAAACCCCTTCATTATTTATCATTTCCTTTTATGGGTGCATTGTTAAATGGCGTCTCTCTGTTTATAATGTCGAAATCATTACAGTGAATGCGAAAAAATTGATTATTGTTTATAATTGTTTGAAACCCCTTCATTATTTATCATTTCCTTTAATGGGTGCGTTGTTAAATGGTGTCTCTCTGTTTATAATGCCGAAATCATTACAATAAATGCAAAAAAAAATGATTATTGTTCATAATAGTTCGAAACCCCTTCATTATTTATCGTTTCCTTTTATGGGTGCGTTGTTAAATGGTGTCTCTCTATTTATACTGCCGAAATCATTACAGTGATTGCGAAAATAATTGATTATTGTTTATAATTGTTCGAAACCCCTTCATTATTTATCATTTCTTTTTATGGGTATGTTGTTAAATGGTGTGTCTCTGTTTATAATGCAGAAATCAGTACAGTGAATGCGAAAATAATTGATTATTGTTCAAAATTGTTCGAAACCCCTTCATTACTTATCATTTCCTTGTATGGGTGCATTGTTAAATGGTGTCTCTCTGTTTATAATGTCGAAATCATTACAGTGCATGCGAAAATAATTGATTATTGTTCATAATTGTTTGAAACCCCTTCATTATTTATCATTTCTTTTTATGGGTGCGATGTTAAATGGCGTGTCGCTGTTTATAATGCCGAAATCATTATAGTGAATGCAAAAATAATTGACTATTGTTCATAATTGTTTGAAACCCCTTCATTATTTATCATTTCCTTTTATGGCTGCATTGTTAAATGTTGTCTCTCTGTTTATAATGTTGAAATCATTACAGTGGATGCGGAAATAATTGATTATTGTTCATAATTGTTCGAAACCCCTTTATTATTTATTATTTTCTTTTATGGCTACGTTGTTAAATGTTGTCTCTCTGTTTATACTATTGAAATCATTACAGTGAATGCGAAAAAAATGGACTATTGTTCATAATTGTTCAAAACCCCTTTATTATCTATCATTACACACACACACACACACACACACACACACACACACGTGTGTGTGTGTGTGTGTGTGTGTGTGTGTGTGTGTGTGTGTGTGTGTGTGTGTGTGTGTGTGTGTGTTAAATGGTTAATGGGTGTGCTATTAAATGGTGTCTCTCTGTTTATAATGCCGAAATCATTACAGTGAATGCAAACAAAATTGATTATTGTTCATAATTATTCGAAACCCCTTCATTATTTATCATTTCATTTTATGGGTGTGCTTTAAATGGTGTCTCTCTGTTTATAATGTGTGTGTGTGTGTGTGTGTTAAATGGTTAATGGGTGTGCTATTAAATGGTGTCTCTCTGTTTATAATGCCGAAATCATTACAGTGAATGCAAACAAAATTGATTATTGTTCATAATTATTCGAAACCCCTTCATTATTTTTCATTTCATTTTATGGTTGTGCTTTAAATGGTGTCTCTCTGTTTATAATGCCGAAATCATTACAGAGTGTAGACACCTAAAATTGTCAGTCTAATTAAATAAATATCTTTATTTATTTAATTAATTCATTTATCATCTTCTAGCCTTATTTCTCATTTAAATAAATTTATTTATTTATTTAAATTATCCTTTTCTAAATTAAATAAATATTTTATTTAATTGATCCCACTTCTTCTATTAATTAAATAAACCTTTATTTATTTAATTAATTCATTAACCTTTTCTACCTATGACACATGCCATTCATCTCTTAATTCCTACACTACCTACCCTTTCATTATTTTCTTATTTCTTTTACCTACCCTCTAATCATAGCCGACCATTTATCTTTTACACCTCTCAATCTTATCCCTCCATTTCTTATGGTGTCTTCTATATAAGGAGATGCTTCCTTCATTATAAAACCCTAACTGATCAATTGACTACACGACGCTTTCGAACTTTCATATGCGATCAAGCCTACTTGCAACCACATTTCCGTTCTTTGTTGAGCTCTTGTGCACACATAAAATCTGAGAGCAAATATATCAAGCAAGATCAATGGAGATAGGAAGAATGGAGATCCAAACCCTATTGGACATGTGATGGTATAATCTTTGTGATTTCATTTGATTTGCATTGTCTTAGGTTAATCTTCATATGTTATGGTGGATCTTTGTTGTTGTTAGGCTAGGGTTTTGTGGTTGAATTCATTTAGTCTTTCAATATTGTTATCCATTTTCATCATATACATTTTGGCATGCCTGGTGGGACTCTTGTCTCTTTTGCATTTAACATTTTTTTTATTGTAGATTTTGTATTTTGAAGTTGTAGATCCGACATTTCCGGCAACATTTCGACATTTCCACGTCTGTGAATTTTGAGATCGCGTTTTTGATTTTCTGTCGCGTCTGTCAACCTCTTAATCGCGTCTATGTTTCAGATAGTATTTTCATTTTCCAGATTGCAGGTTTTCATTACAGGCGCGTTTGTGGGCAATTTAACCGCGTCTGTGAGATATAATCATGTTTGTGATCATTTTAATCACGTCTGTGTCTTGCAGATTTTTTGTTTTGCATTTTTTTGCAGAAACGCTTCTGTGAGGGGTTAGAGAACATCTGTGTTGCGGAATCACGTCTGTGTAGGGTAAAATCACGTTTGTGTTCAACTTTTTTGCATTTTGGTCTTTTATCTGGCTTTAGGGTTTCATTTCATTATTTGGATTTTAGATCTGGTTTATATTGAGCTAACATTTTCAAATCTAGCTAACAAAAGTGGTGCAACTTGTCTTGAAAGAAAAATCATTTTGTCGAAGACCCCTATTTCACAAAGTCTTTTGGATCTAAAATTTACCTAACTTGTGTGCTTGCAGGAAGGGGTGATCATTTGAAACAGTCCCAACTACTAACAAATCTTTGTTGCAGGACCTTGGCAAGGGTTTTTGATCTTTATTGTGTGTCTCATTTTCATAGACTAGCAAACACTTCAATTGGTGCACTAAAATTGAACCTGTGTCTTTTGTGTCTTGGGCAATAGGCTCTTTTTGTTTCATCTTTAGAGGGCCTGTCTCTCTGTGTGGTCATTAGGACTACTAGTGAAGAGAGAACGGCCCGAGTGGTAGCGAGGAAAACCCACCTCTTCCAAACCACTATAAACAACTGTATTCATGGTGAAAACTATGGATAACGTGTGTTGATTAGTTCATACCGACACTATGTTTCCCCATAAACCCGTTTGATCAAATTTATTTGATCATTTATAGGGTGTAACCCCTACCGGCTGGGAGCCTTCTGTATTTATAGAGCTGAAAGTGTCGCATGTATGGCCACACGAGTGGATGCCCTTACTAGAACCTTTTTGTTTTAGAAGTCAAAATCCTTCTAGTTGTTGGAGCAGGAGGTCGGACCTCTGGAGTGGCCCACACACATATGGTTCTTAGTAGAGATACAAAGTTTGTCACAGGGAGTTTTCGTGGGGACTGATGCTTGGTTGCCCCGAGAAGTGAGTGTCGAAGGTGGAGCCAGTGGGGTCAAGCATCTAAGTATTCGCTCTGAATAGCGTAGCCTCATGTGGGATCAACAAATATTGTCCTGGCCAACCATAAGAATTGTGCTTGTCTTCTTTTGAACAATCAAACATTCAAGATCAAACATCAAAACATTGTGTCTTTTGTGTCTTCAAGTGTATGCAAAACAATTTTACATCAAACAACACACTTTTTTTTGAGTCATTTTGAGTCTAAACACTTGCAAACATTGAGTCTTCATCAACATTGTGTCCTCTTGTCATGGAAAAATAGTCAAAAATTCAGATTGGGTCACAACAAACAACTTCACAAATTGGAAAAAACTCACAATCCAGCAAACAAGAGCAATCAGTTTCAGACTTATTGAGCTTCCTAGGTTATCTCTCTGGATTTTCATCTAGCATTCAACCTATTTCTGGGTCTCACAAGGTCCATCATTGCTTTACATCTTGCATTACATTCACATTTGTCTAGATTTGAGTCAAAAGGTCACTTGCTTGTCCTCATTTTGTCAACACGCTATATACAACAACATTTTGCTAAGTGGTCCCTCATCAAGGTCTATCACCTTTGGGTCTCATTTGGTCTTACTTAGAGTCAAGGTCAACTTACCTCATCAAGAGAAACTATCATCTCTTTGGAAGCCACACCTACTCTACTACATACATACTTGGTCTTACACTTTGGACATTGCAAGTACACTTTAGATTCATTTACATTCCATCCAACTCTTGGTCTTCCATACTCTTTCCATTTTCATCTAATTTCACACATCTTGGTCAATACCTAGTTCATGGTTGAAACCCGTTTAGAAAAATCTAGGAGAGAAGCTAAAGAGGCTCAAGAGTCCGCAAACATGAGTTCCTATGAGTATGACAACGATATCTTTTTCAATTCTGGTCATACTACATTACCTGACATGGATGCCTACAGAAACATTCCAAATATTGAGAACATGGACACTACAAACAACAATGATACACACAATGACAATATGGACAACATTTCAGTACATTCAATAGAAGTGGAAGACTTAATTATGGATCCTCGTTTCAATCGATTGGTTGAGGAAATAATGAGGAGAGATAGACAATACTTCTTACAAGTGATGGCACAAAGTGGAGCCAAGATCCCTCATGATTTTGACATGTCGAAAATAATAGAAAATCGGCCTTTGCAACAACCTCACTCCAACATGGATCAAAGGAGGCCTAATAGTGGAGGCACTAGAGGACCACATCTTGTGCCTGAATCACTGTCATCTTTATTTCAAAAACCTGAGGTCCCATACACACATGGTCAAGCATATGATACTCACCTTCGCAGACCATTATGGAAGTCTTATGCAGAAAAATATACTCAATCACATACCAATGCTAAGGACCAACCACCAAAGCAATTGGATATCCAAAGGCATGTTCAAAATTTGGACACAAAGAAACCCCGTGTCAAATTTGGGGGCAACACACTAGAACAAACTCATGACATGCCTGTAAAGTATGGTATATATGGACAAAGCATATATTCCATTCCTCACCATGACTCTATACCAATTGGTCCTTATATGAAGCATCATTATAGACCTCCTCCTTATGAACATGTGTATGATCAATACCATCCATATATGCAACATGCTCCTCCTCCACCCGGTGGTTCAGGCATGGGGTATGGTCCAAGAAGTCGGTCTCCACCTAAGAACAATTTGGAACAGCAAATAAAGGACTTACAAAAAAAAATGGAGGACGTAAATACACTGAAGCCAGCTTACACAATGAGAGACATATGTCCCTATGCATTTCATAAAAGCATTCAATGCCTCCATTTCCTACACACTTTGTGACACCTAAGTTTGATAAGTACAGAGGCAAAGGAGATTCTAAGGCACATATCAGACATTTTTTCATAGCTTGCATTGAGGTAGCAACAGAAGAGACATATTTGATGAGATTATTCCCACAGAGCTTAGGTGATCAAGCTATGGAATGGTTCTCCCAACTCCCACCTAGAATTAAGTCATGGGGTGACTTAGCAGAGGCATTTATCCAACATTTCTCATACAACATAGAGATAGACATATCAGTCACTACTTTGTGTAACACCAAGCAAAAGGATGGAGAGTCTTTTTCATCATTTTTACAAAGATGGAGAAATCTAGCCAGCAGATGCTCTTGTGAAATTCCACAAAAACAAATGGTAGAGATGTTGACCCAAAATGTTAACAAAGACATTGGTTATGACTTAAGAAAATCTTGTTTGTCCACCTTCAAAGATGTCATTGAAAAAGGCTTAGCAACAGAGAAGGTCCTAATTGAACAAGGAGTCATCAAAATATTCAAAGAAGACTATAAAGGAAAAGACAAGCCAAGATTTTGGAATAAAAACAAAAACACGGTCAATGATGGTGTTGTTGATGCCAATACAGTACTACCCAAAATCATTTTTTTTGGATCAAGCTCTACAAACAATCAAGTGAATACTTAGACAACTTCAAAATCACGAAGGAAGTACACCCCATTGGGAGAACCACTTGAATCAGTTTTCAAAAAGCTAGTGGCAAACAAAATAATAACAATTCCAAATTTGCTCCATATAAGCCAAAGGTCAAACCAAATTGGTGGAATGATGAAGAATATTGTGAATTTCATAAAAGCAAGGGCCATAAGACAGGAAATTGTCATCAACTAAAGAACATCATACAAGATCTCATTGATAGAGGTGACATTGAGATTGAAGGACACTCATCCAATCAAGAACATGAAATGTTTAAAGAACCATTCCCAAAACATGACAAGGGAAAAGCTAAAGCCACAGATGACCAAACCAACTATACCAGAGCATCCTATAACTATAATTCAACTATCAATCACATTTCGATGGACAATTATGTCTCTACCATTATCATCAAGAACAAAACGCCTGAAAATTCTACCCAAAGACTCAAGGTTGTCCTAAAAGGCATTGGATCTTATTCCAAACCTACCTCTGAATGTAATGTTACAACTCATCGAGGTAAATTCACTTTGCAAGGTACTCCAACTAAAACCATCGCTTCCTCATCAGCCAAACCTGAGTATGACCTTGTAGAACAGTTAGGGAAGACATCCGCGCTTATCTCAATCCTTGATATTTTACGCATATCCCCTGCACATAAAGCCATTCTTGACAAAATTTTGAGAGACACTTCCGTCCCCACTGATCTAAACGTGGACCAGTTTCAAGCCATGGTGGGATACCTTTTTGTTCCACACTCCCTTACATTCATAGAAGTTGACGACGCCTTCGTGAACCAACCACATAATGCACCTTTACACATTGAAGCCTTCCTACACAAACATCGAATAAAACGAGTCCTGGTAGATGGAGGAGCAGTTCTAAACATTTGTACATTGAACACTCTTAAACAATTGGGATATTCTGATAAAGCTATGAATGATATGAACAAAATTACCATCAAGGCATATGATGATGAAGAGCGCTCATCCAAGGGCACAATCACCTTGCCCCTTAGAGTTGGGCCAATTACTAAAGATGTGGTTTGTCAAGTCCTTGATCTAGATCTCACATACAACATACTCTTGGGATGCCCCTGGATTCATGAGATGAGCGCAGTCCCATCTACATATCATCGATGTATCAAGTTTCCACACAATGGAGTTGAAGTGACCGTCAAAGCTGACCCAAATCCATTCATATATTGCAACAATTTGCGACCTAGATCAGAAATAACAATACCAGTCAATCGAGAGGCTATTCCATCTTCAGCATATGTGGATCTAGAATCCTTGAAAGCTTCTACATCAAAACAAGCAGAGACCAAAGAAAAGTTCAAGTTTAAAGACATGGGATGTGGTGAGTATATCTTTCATGTTGATCAAATCCCACTATCTCCTAACATATTTTATCGACAAGAACAACCTACAAACAATTTTCAATGCCAAGGAATTGGGTGTGAACCACCTAGTGTTGTGGCTACTAAGTTTGAATGCAAACCTCCTCTAGTGGTGCAAGCACCTCTTGATATCAATATTCCTAAGAGTAGTTCTAGTGAAGAATCTATTGAGCATGTTGACATACCTCTTGATAACTCTTATAGCCTTACCATTTCATCCACTCATTCCATTTCCACTTCACTTCCAGACTTGGATCAACAAGAATTACAAAATCCCTTACTCATTGGGGATCAAAAATCAAGCTTTGAAAAGAAAAATCTAAAAGTCAAAAATAAAGAGAAGTCCTTTAGTCCAAATCAAAATCAAAAGCTATTGGGCTCTGCAAAAATCAAGGTCAAGGATAAAAATCCTACGAAAGAAAAAGAGCAAGAGATGATCTCCCCTAATATCAAAATAACTAGGGGCAAAAGTTCTACAATTTTAAGTCAAAAAGCATACTTGTTGATCCTAAGTCTCCATCATGTCATGATACTTTCACTTATTTTTGCAATCATAAGCCTTCATAACTCATACACTTGTTCCATACATAATTTCCTTTCTGGCGATACATCATGGACCTTCAATGGAACTTCCTCAAGGGACTTTCTTATCAGGGATGCCAAAACTTCTTCAGGTGACATGCATATGGGACTGTGTAGTCCACACACTAGTAATTTTATCTCAATTCCTTTATCAAGGAAGACAGTCACTCAAGCTACACATCATTCAGTCAAGGAACAATATAGCTACAATCATAAAGTGAGGCCTCGTACATTTGAGGTGGGTGACTTAGTTCTCAGATAAAATCCTAAAAATAAGCAAGACATAGAGAAGAAGGGCAAGTTCGAACCAAATTGTCTTGATCCTTTCATTGTTACAATAGTCTATGGATCTGGTGCATATCAACTTTCAACTCCCGATGGTGAACCTTTGGAGGATCCTATCAATAGCATGCACCTTCGCAAGTTTTACACATAGCTCTTCAACATATCTTAATTCGAAAATACAAAAAATAAAAATAAAATAAAAAAATTGAAAAATTGAAAAATCAAAAAAGTAAAGAAAAACATTTCGTCCAATGGTGAAAACCACTTTGGTGGCGCCCTGGGCAAGTACCATGGTGAAAATCGGGTCACCGACGCCATGTGTAAAGACATTGCTCCTCCCTCCTTCAGGATTCACTTTCATCACTTCACTTCGCACACACTCACAACCTCTTCATCCATAATAAACTTACCCATTCCCATCATGGCTTGTTATTGATCTTCCTAAGATTGGTTAGCCATTCCTAATAAACCTTCCTTTTCAACCCTTTCCATCCATAATAAATCAACTCCTATCTGTGGCTAAGGCAGATCCTACGTCTAGTGATGGGTGTGGAACTAAGAGCATCACATGTTTCAAGGAATATAATTTCTTCCAAATTTTCTTCAGTCTATCTGCGCACAATCCACAATAAAGCAACACTTGCATCGCCGATCCGCAATAAATTTTCGTCTTCTCCGCAATAAAGTATCAGTTTCATGTATTCAGTCAGTTTCAGATGAGACACATGGCTTCAACAAATCAAATTCTTCAACAGACTCATACAACATCATGGTTCAGTGCTATCTATCCTTTTGTGAAAGTAAACATTGTGACCACAATCAAATAAGACTTATACAAGTGACAAGAGACACTAAAACTTGAAGACTACAGTGAATGTTGGTGTCGAGTCTTGGTTTTCTTTTGATTTTATCTTTTGGTGACATGTCTTTTAGCTTTTCTAGGATGTCTCTGACTAGAGATTTTATCTCTAGGATGTCTTTGACTAGAAAAGTGAGGATGGGGTATCGTCACCTATTTTTTCTTTGTTGTATGTGGATTGTCTCCTAGTAATGCTATGACTTGTCCAAGGATATGAGGACATTGTGAGTCTAGTGTGAACTGGAACATTCCTTGTTTGCGACTGTCTGATCTCCATGCAAATGGGTACAATGACTTTCTAGGTTGAACATATATCCGGATTGTCATAACCTATTTTTCCATAATAAAGCTCAATGATGATAACACACAAGAATCTCTTTCACTTCCATATCTTCTATCTTCCATGCCCCTTTCTTGATTGACCTCCACCGTCCTTCTTGAGTCTATGTAGCCTGCTATCACATGACTGAGTATAATGACACAACAAAAACATTTGCATTTCATGTAGTTGCACCTGCATTATCACATATTAAGCATTTCATACATACATATAGATATCACAATTGCATCACATCCTGCACACAACACATGTTAGCACATTTTACATTTTCATCATTTGCATTTTATACATTCACATTGGCATAACATATTAAAAACATAAAAGAATAAAAATATTGCATTTTATCATGTACATATTTGCATCCATATCATAACCATCACATAGAAACATACATCATGAAACATCTCATCACATAGGTACACATGCATATAGCTGTCACAAGGATGAATCTCATATATATATAATCATAAGCGTCATGATACAATGATGTCAAAATCATATGGCTACAATCACCCGAAGGTGTCATTATACAAAATGGTACAAAATTGATACATAGGGAGCCCTCTAAGGCTATGATGAACTCCCTCCCTCGGAGCCGCCTCAGGGCCTCGATGGAGTCTGAGCCCTAGAAGGACCCGCCCGAGGATCATCTCTCATGTCCCCTCTATCTGGTCGTGGTGGAAGACCGATGACCCCACCGCTCGATGCCTGTCTCTTGTCCCTCCCTCCAGTGGTCGTCGTTGTCCGCGATGGTCTACGAAAGCTCCTAGCCCACTGATCTGGTGGCACTGCTCCATAGTATAGGTCTCTCCAGTAGCCTATCTCCTCCCCGAATCACAGAACATATGCGTATTCGGCCCCTGTGTCCTCTGCTGCCTGCCTCCCTACCCTTAGTGCTATCTCAACCTCTGTATAGCATTGAATAGTATGATCCATGTCCCACTCAGTATCCCTCAGCTGTCTCTTGAGTCTAGTTGTATCCCTCTCCAGAGTACCCCCCATCCCGCTACCAACCCTTGTGTCGCCCTATCCGGACAGAGGAACCCACAGATCACTCCTACCAACACCGTTGGTAGCACTAATCCTATCTGTTTCATGGTATCCCAAGCCACATGTCCTTCCCTCATCTCTAGTCATGGATCCTGAAACATTCGCCTCAATGCATCCCTGTCTCTGTCTCGATCATAAAGAACCAAATCCCCATCAATCGGTATCCTCAGAATCCTGTAAACATCCTCTAAGGTGACTGTCATCTCACCCATCGGCAAATGAAAACTACAAGTCTCTGAGTGCCATCTCTCAGCCAGCGCAGTTAGCAACCCCATGCTTGCTCGAAACTCAGGCACATACAAAATATGTCGTAAGCCCATAGCCTGAACCGCTGCTCTCTCCTCAACTGTCAGCTCTGCTCGCAAACTCAGAGTCGACGGGAATCTCTCTCGTGACTCCAGCATAAGTAGGTCCTCCCGCAGTCAAGCAAATCAACTGTGTCAATCTTAGTGGTACTCCTTGTTCATCACAAAGTACTACTTTCTATCCTAGTAGCATTCCCTGTTCATCACAAAGTGTTGCTCTCTTTTTTAGTACTCCCTATTTATTACAAAGTACTATTTTTTATCCTAGTAGCATTCCCTATTCATCACAAAGTGTTGCTTTGATCCTATCTTTAGGGCACCTACTTGATCCTCTTGAGTAGCTTATCCAATTGACAATGTATGTTCTATCATAGAATTGTCAATTTCTTTGGTACTCCCCGTTCATCACAAAGTGCCTCGATCTATCCTATCCTAGGGCCTCTGCTTGAGTGTATCATCTTAAGTAGTTTCCTGATTGGCAACGTATGTTCTATCACAGAATTATCAATCCTAGCCCTGTCTTCTATTCTAGTCTTCCCTAAAGGACCTGCTTGAGTGTATCCTCTCAGCAGCTTATCCAATCGACAACATATGTTTATCACAGAACTGACGATTTGACCTTGAAGACATAAGCGCGCATTCATGACGCAGATGCACCTTAACATTTTTACCCCGTTTGACATTTGCTAAATGCGCATTTATTACATTACCTAGCATGCATTTATGACAACATTTATTTCGACAAAGTATAGGGAGGTTTTGCGATACTCACCGGCTCTCCTCCATCTGTTGGCCTCTAAAATCGGCAAACGCGATCGAATCTGTGAACCAATGCCATCATTGCTGATTGCTCTCTGCTATCTCTGCACTCTGATCTCTTGGATGTGTGGATGACAATGAGGATGTTTTCCCTTGTAGTCTATCTTATAGACTGCCCTAGACCTAGTCTCCCGTGTCAATCTTCTTTATCATGTGACTCTGTCACTCTGTCCTATCTAGTCAGTCCATTCTACCCTTTATTTCTTATCAAGAGATTATCTGTGATCTTTTCAGACATTTTCATCCAATCTCTCGAGGGGGCATATCATTCCCATCTTGGGGCAACTTTGTATCAGTTCATCTTATCTTCTTTGAAACAACGCGATAAACTGCATTGTCTCAAAGAGGGGCAAAATGTAGACACCTAAAATTGTCAGTCTAATTAAATAAATATCTTTATTTATTTAATTATTTTAAGCCTAATTCTTCTATTAATTAAATAAATCTTTATTTATTTAATTAATTCATTTATCCTCTTCTAGCCTTAATTCTCATTTAAATAAATACATTTATTTATTTAAATTATCCTTTTCTAAATTAAATAAATATTTTATTTAATTGATCCCACTTCTTCTATTAATTAAATAAATCTTTATTTATTTAATTAATTCATTAACCTTTTCTACCTATGACACATGTCATTCATCTCTTAATTCCTACACTACCTACCCTTTCATTATTTTCTTATTTCTTTTACCTACCCTCTAATCATAGCCGACCATTTATCTTTTCCCACCTCTCAATCTTATCCCTCCATTTCTTATGGCGTCTTCTATATAAGGAGATGCTTCCTTCATTATAAAACCCTAACTGATCAATTGACTACATGACGCTTTCAAACTTTCATATGTGATCAAGCCTACTTGCAACCACATTTCCGTTCTTTGTTGAGCTCTTATGCACACATAATATCGGAGAGTAAATATATCAAGCAAGATCAATGGAGATAGGAAGAATGGAGATCCAAACCCTATTGGACATGTGATGGTATAATATTTGTGATTTCATTTGATTTGCATTGTCTTAGGTAATCTTCATATGTTATGGTGGATCTTTGTTGTTGTTAGGCTAGGGTTTTGTGGTTGAATTCATTTAGTCTTTCAATATTGTTATCCATTTTCATCATATACATAGAGAATGCAAAAAAGATTGATTATTGTTCATAATTATTCGAAACCCCTTCATTATTTATCATTACATATATACATACATACACATATATACGTAAGTGTGTGTGTGTGTACACGTGGCACGAACTCTCGCTATCCTTTTGGCCCTAAAAACTTAGGGAAATTAAGATTTTTTGTGGCATTTTCATTGTTTGCTCTACCTTCAATTTGTTCTGATTAATTAAAAAAATAGGTTTTCAAGACCCGAAACCTTTACAACATAGCTAGAGAAAAAGCACTGAGAAGAACAGTACAAAAGAGACCGCAAACATAAAGACTGGCCAAGAGACCAGCAAACAGAAATAACAGCTTAACAAAAAAACAGCAAAGAAACAGGAAAGGTGCTACACAGCAATTTTCTTTAGCAGATCCTCCGCCTTTGTCACCAGCTCGTCATAGGTGGCCCCGATAGCTTTCAGGTCGTCCAGATCCTTGTTCGGTTTCTTATCCTTCCTCTTGCCTCTGGTGCGAGTTCTGGGACCTTGAGCTTCCCCTGTTCCTTCAGCTTCCAGTTCTAAGTCCTGGATTTCCTTTTCATCATCCATCTTGCTAATGAGGGTGTGGGTGTTGTTGGTCGAGATCTTCAAGATACTTAGACTCTGTTCAGCAATGTTCTTCAGGCACTCCTCAATTTTATCAACTTTGGTAACAGTGTCCGAGAGGGTTTTTTCGCTAGTGTCCGCAAGGCTTTTTCTGTCCAACATCTCCTTTTCAATCTTCTCAAACTTGGGGTTGAAAGCATCTCTGATGTCTTTGGCTTTGGCAATGGTGTTTTTCAGGTCCTCAATATAGTTGGCCATTGTGTTCCCCTCCCCTATATTGATGGTTTCCAGAATCAAGACTCTGTTACAAAGTTTCTTGTATTCATCCACAACTTTCTTGTAACCATTAATGAGCCACTCCATTGTTTCCATGAAACCATGCAAGCCCTCGGGAGGAGGGCCAGATGAGGGAGTAACTTTTCCAGGGGTAACCTGTTCTTCTTTGGGGATGTGGAGGGTGGAAATTGTGTCGACAGCCCTGAGAGTCTCTTCCATAGTCTCCTTTTCCAGGCTGTGCTCAGCTTCCAGGGTCTTTGCTTGCTTGTCAGCTTCCGGTTCCTTACCAGTCTCCTCTTTTTTCTTGTGCTTTTTCCAGGTCTGGGTGTGGATTTTTGTTTTCTTCTTCAACAGCCCTTTAGGGTTCTCCTTCTCAGAATCATCTGAGTCCTCCCCTTCCAAAGAGATGTTGATCAAGGGTTTGCTTTGAGGCTTTTTGCCCTTGGATGAAGAGGGTCTTGTTTTTCTGAATTTCCTCTTCTTCTCACTTTCATACTCCGAGTCATCAAAACTATCCTCTGTGTTAGATGAAGAGTCACTATCGGATTCCTCCTCCTCAGAAAAGGCAGAATCAGACATCTCTTCCTCAGAATCCACAGAGGGCTGCATCCGAGCAATTTGAGTGGCCTTTAAATGGTCATAAATTAGGACCATTAGGCCTTGGTGCATAGGAGTATCACCCAGGGGATTCTCTTTGTAAGCCTTAAGGGATGCATTCATCAAACAAAGCAGGAAATAAGGGAAATTAACCTTATCATTGTGCCTAAAGTGATTTAACAGAACAAAGTGGTACCCATAAACTTTCGTAAACCTACCATCTAGAGTGATATATCGCATTAAAACAAAGAGAATCTCCCGCCAGGGTTTGGCAAAAGCCCTAAGCGGGTAGTAGGTTTTGCTCAACTTTACCAGTCATTTTTTCTCTTTCTCAGTTACCGGGTACCTTTCAATAGCTTCCCTACTGACCTTCCTATCTCTGTAGAAGTTGCACCCCACCTTGGTAAGGCCCATGGCTTGAGCAATTAAATCTTCATCGATTTCAACCATTTGATCGCCCATTTTTAGCATGCCCTTCTTCCAGATCTTGCAAAAAAGACTGGTTACCATACCATCTCGGCCGTGGAGTCTCTCCATGAAGTTCGATAGACCACCTTGCTGCAGAATACCCCAAACCTCTTCCTTTTGTTTCCATTCTTTACAACTACTTGGTTCATATCGCCTCCTATTTCCGCCCATGTTGTCTCTACTCACGGCCAAATTTTGAAACTTACAGAGCTGATTAAACTGAGAGCTTTTCAGAGCTATAACAATTACCCAGAAAGCGTGAGAGTTTATGGCATTGATGTTGTAATGGGTGATTTTCTCATTATTAAAATAGCTCGAAGTACTCACTTCATTACTTTTCATAATTATCCTGTCCATCAAGAGTCTTTGGAGTACTTCTATATCGCTCATTACTAATGATTTGTCTAACATCTTCGGGGAGTCTGCATTCACCCGTCCACGTGGTAATTGCCTCACTTTTAACCGCTGCATTGGCAGCCCAATCAGCAGAGCCGTTGGCCTCCCAATAGATGTGGGAAATATGACATTTTTTAAAGGTGCTAATAATGTCAATAGTAGAGATGATTATGTTGTGAATCGACCATGAAGGTTTTGAAGTCCCATTAAGGCACTTTATTATATTATTTGAATCCCCTTCTATCCTTAGATAGGGACATTTCCATTTTTTGGCTAGGATGATGCCTTGAAGAGCTGCCATTGCTTCAACTTTATGGTTGGTTTGGTTTCCAATAGGGACAACAACCATTTCCTTACAAATTCCTCTATGATCTCTAAGAATATCTCCACAACCTGAAGGACCTGGGTTACCTTTGGCAGCACCGTCAAAATTAACTTTGAGCCAACCTTGAGGAGGGGTTTGCCATTTAGCTTCAAGCCTTTTATCATGGTTGAGATTAGGACCATCAATGATCTTCATATTCCATACCCTTAAGATATTTGAATCCAGTCGGTTGTTTGAGTAATAAGGACCCTCAATGATCCCTATATTTTCCTGAATAGACCATTGAATTTTCTGGAACACAATATCTTGATTGAGGGAGACATCCCTGAAGATTTGGTTATTTCTTTCTTTCCATAGACCCCACAAGATGTGAGGAAGAGAGAGCTGCCACAAATGTCTCAAAAAAGGGTTAGCCCATTGAATATTCCAGGAGGAGAACATTTCTTTGATGTTATTAGGAAACACCCAAGCAATACTAAAGCTCTTGAGGAAGCTTTCCCAAACAGAGGTTGAGAAGGAACAGTGGAGAGCAAGGTGGTCCACAGACTCTTCCTCTTGAAGGCACAACACACATCTATTAGGGAGGGAAAAACCTCTACCTTTGAGGTTGTCAAGGGTCAGGATCATATTTTGGAGGATAGTCCAGAAGAAAAAATTGATTTTGGGGGTAAGACCCTTAATCCAGGCTTTAGACCAAAAAGGGTTAATAGGAGGGGGGGAAAGGACACAATACATGGAAGACACAGATAAAGTTCCTTTGGGATCATGTTTCCAAACAAGGGAGTCCTCTTCATTATTCATCCATATTGCAGACAGATGGATCTTGAGCTTAGAAAGGCTAGGGTGGATACTTTCAATGTTCTGCCATTCATTACCATCCCAGTACTCAGCAACTAAGGAGCCAAAAGATCTAATACAGGAGGGAGCATGGGGGGCCCATTCATTGAGTTCCATTAAAGGTTTATCAAAAAGCCAGGGATCCTCCCAGAATTTTACTTTCCTACCATTTCCAATAAATTTCATATACTCACTGTAAATAATATTATTAGGCATACCATACATTACTTCCAATAAATTTCATATGAGAAATGCAACAACATCATTCAACCATTTACTCATTTTATTTTCAGCTATATGGTTATTGTCTATACTATCATGCATACAGAAATAGAGACACAATACCTTTTTATTTTGTTCAAAGATGTTCAATGATGAGTTACAGAAATAGATTTGTTTTTCATCATTTATCTCAATGGCATTGAGGGTTTCATTTCAATGATTTGTCTCTGTATATATTTTTATATGGTAGCATTTTTTTTGTTGTTGAAAGATGTTCAATGATGGAATTGTTCACTATCTAATAGAATATCAACAATATCCAGTTTTCAATCACATCACATTTGCAAATTTTACTCCCGCATATCATGCTTTTTAGTTTGTCTCCTTGTTATATACGGTTTCAAGTTCTCTGCCTATATCATTCAGCCATTTACTCATTTGAGAAATGAATCTTCATATTAATACTATATCAACAATATCCACTTTTTAATCACATCACAGTTACATCTTCCACTGATGCATCTCATGCTTCAAGTTTCTCTCCTTGTTATATAATGTTTCAAGTTCTCTACCTATGTGTGTGTGTATATATATACACACACGACACCATTTTTTTTGTTGAAAGATGTTCAATGATGTAATTGTTCACTATCTAGTAGAATATCAACAATATCCAATTTTCAATCACATCACAGTTCACTATCTCGTGCTTCTAGTTTCTCTCCTTATTATATAATGTTTCAAGTTTTGTACCTATGTATGTGTGTCTACACACACACACACACACACACACACACATCACATCACACATCACAGTTACATACTTATAACTCTTGCATGGCTTTTTTGAGTTCTCTGGCTATATGGTTATTGTTATATAATGTTTAAAGTTTTGTACCTATGTTTGTGTGTCTATATATATATATATATATATATACAGACACACACATCACAGTTACATACTTACAACTCCTGCATGACTTTTTTGAGTTCTCTGGCTATATGGTTATTGTCTATATTATCATGCATACACAAATAGAGACACAATGCCATTTTATTTTGTTGAAAGATGTTCAATGATGAGTTACAGAAATAGATTTGTTTTTCATCATTTCTCTCAATGGCATTGAGGGTTTCATTTCAATGATCTGTCTCTCTATATATATTTATACGGTACCATTTATTTTTTGTTGAAAGATGTTCAATGATGGAATTGTTCACTATCTAATAGAATATCAACAATATCCAGTTTTCAATCACATCACAGTTACATATTTTACTCCTGCATCTCATGCTTTTAGTTTGTCTCCTTGTTATATACAGTTTCAAGTTCTCTGCCTATATGGTTATTGTCCATATATGTATACACATACATATATATACACACATATACATATATATGTATATGTATATGTATATATATATATATATATATATATATATATATATATATATATATATATATATATATATATATATATACATGTGTACATGTATGTACATATACATGTATATGTATACATGAAGAAACACACAATAGCACAATATGTTCTATAACGATGGTTGATGCGAGTTCTCTGGCTATATGGTTATTGTCTATATATATTTTTATATGTATATGGACAATAACCATATAGCCACAAAACTTGCTGTAATTAACAACTATTTCCTTATTCAAGGGTGGTCATTCAGATTGGTACACATTGAATAACTAAATTCCTTCTACAGTCAATGTTAAATGTTATAAATCTTTCAATTTAAATTATACTGTTTTCAGTAAACCAACATTTCTTTCAATATTGTCATTGTAAATAATATTAACAACCATATTGGATGTCCAATGATGGTTTATGCTCCTTCGTAGCTGCATTATGCTTTGTATATTGACAATTTCTTTGTATGCGGTTTACAGTTTCATTTCAATGCTCTCTTATAGTTTAGTGTGTCTATATGTCTATCATCCACACAGACACACATACATATATGGTTATTGTCCATACACACACATATACATGTGTGTGTGTGTAGGATAAAACTGAACAATTCGAAGCAATGGAGGTCTGCATATTCAATATGACATGAACGACTGTTTCCCACAAAAATTCAAATTTGAAAATGGCTAGCTACCACATTTGAATGCATTGCACATTCGAATTATATTATAAGACAAAATTTTCCATGTCACTTTGATTACAATCCAATTCATTGCATATTTCCGAGTTCTGCAAATTCCCTTTGCACATTCCTTAGGTAACTATTTATTTGCAATATGTATGTATGTTATACATATGCATATGTATGTATATGTGCATATGTGCAATTCTATGTACATGTGCATATGTATGTAGCTGGATGTGTATATGTATGTACTTATGCATTCAATAATGTATGGATGATTTGTTGTTACAACGTTACGCTACCCTCGATTATTGCTATTTTTTGCAAGCGTGCTACAGTGTCGAGGGAAGAACCATACTTGTGGAAGATCATCATATCAATGTAAATGTGTTTATTAACACACTTCAATTCTTTGGAGATTATGCCTTGAATGCTTACATTTTATATTAATTTGTGTAGATATCTTAGGTAGTTATGCATTTCTTATTAAATATGTTTCTTAACACACCTTAGTTTGTTTTGCATTTTGTTGTGATTGTTATGGCAGGCAATGATCCAGGAGTCACTATGTCAAAGACAACAAGCATTCCTCTCAGGTAAAGTCCATATGACTTTACTTTGGCAATGATCTAGTAGACAATGCAATTTGTGAATTGTTTATGTTTCAATTTGTGAATTGTTTTTGTTTCAATTTGTTTAAATTTCTCACTTAGTTCATATGTTTCAATCTTCTCTTTGTTGGAATTGTACTTTCGCAATGATCTAGTAGAAAATGCAATTTTTGATTTGCTTATGTTTCAATTTCAGAATTTTGTTTTTTTTCAATTTGTTTAAATTCCTCACTTAGTTCATATGTTTCAATCTTATCTTTTTTTGATCTGTACTTTGGCAATGATCTAGTAGACAATGCAATTTGTCAATTGTTTATGTTTCAATTTCTGAATCGTTTGTGTTTCAATTTGTTTAAATTCCTCACTTAGTTCATATTGATCAAAAGGAAGTGCCCTATTTGAGAAAAAGAACCAGACAAAGAATTGTCTTATATTGCCTTAAAAGATGTCTTGTTAGATACTGCCAAGAAGGATAACTTGGCAGCTAACAAGATATCTTGTAAGGCAGTAGAAAATAGTTCTTTGTCTGGTGCCTTTTTACAAATGGGACACTTCCTTTTATCATTTCGATGCAATGACCTAGTAGACATATTACACACTGCAATTTATATATGATGACTGCAATTTGAATACTTATAATATGATGACTGCAACTTGAATATTTATAAGTGTTCAAATTTCTCACTATTAAAAGAGGACATATCAATGGCATCTGAATAATCAAATGCCATTGATATGGCCTTTTTGATAGTGAGTAATTTGAACACTTATGTGGCCTTTTTTGATAGTGAGAAATATACGAGATCAATTCAACTGATATATGAGAAATATCACATCACAAAAAACAAACATATGAGATTTACAACAACATCATCAATTCATTGGAATATCCATCTAAGATATCTGAAAAACATCGGAATTCAGAACACATTACAAAATATGGCAATATGTCATTCTATAATCACATCACAGTTATAATGAAATTCAAAATCTGCTCTTCAGAGGGCTCACAAAATATAATTCATCATACTCGATCAATTCTCCATTTGGGTATTAAATGGAGGAGGTGTGACAAATCCAACCCCAGCGGACTATGGCCTACTAGGGTCTGGCCCAACTAAATTGTTTTCTTCGCTGGGAGGGGTTTGTAAGCAACTTGCTATTTGAGCAAGGAATGCCTGGTTTACACCTAAAGTAAGTTGCATGGTGTCTGAGGATCTAGGTGCAGTCCCAACTTGCATAGTATTAATAACTGCAAAGGCTGGGGACAAGAGGTTCATCATTTCCATGAGAATTGGGTGTCGGATGGGTAGAGGTTCTGCGACTATGGCCACATCTTTTGTCTTCTTCGCATGCTTGGCTGCCTTTTCAACTTTCATCCTCTCCTTCTCAAGCTTTGCTTCTACATCTTTCTTTGCCTTGTCTTGTCTTCGAATGAACTTGTCTTGGGAATCCTGCAATTTTTTGGCCTATTTTTCCACCCTCATAGCCTCCTTTTCTATCGCTTCTACTTCACGTTGTGCCTTCCTCTGTCTCATCTGTTCTTTCTTTTGCTTTGTCGATTCCTCTTCTCTTTTCCTTTTAGCCTCTTTATCTTTTTCCCTTTGAATGTAATCATCAGATGTCAAGATCTGTGACTGGCTACTAAGACGTAGAACCCCTTTCTTACCTCCACGTGAAGACTGATTCATTCTCTACACTGGAAGTCTTAAGAATTTGCTGATTTTCCTTGGCACTTGCTACCCATCCTCTTGTGTGCATGGCACAAACTCAAGTTCGTCTTCACCATCAACACCATCTTGCTGCTCCTAATTGACTGCATTGGTGACGTAATGAATGACATCTGCTGGATCAATTTCTGGTGGACTTGGCATGGAAAGTGTTACATCATCACAGTTGGCTGCTTCTTGGGTCCACTCTGGTATGCCATCTTGTGTTGGAAAAGACATGTCTGTTGATGTATTTTCGAAACCCTCATTTGGCTGGCTGGTTTGTGGGGGTAGACCTGCTTCGGCTGTTTCTGGTGTCAAACTTGTACCCTCAACCGTTGCTTGTGTTCTACTATGGAGCTCTACAAAATCTTGAATATGTTCGTCATTAAAACCTGCCAAACGCAAGCACACTTCCATTGCCATATACTTTGGTTCTTCATCCCTTGAAGCGACATCATGTTCTGTTCCAACCTCAAATACCTCACTTGGTCTCATATCATTCTGTAATGCATTTCGGTTAAGTGGCCAAATCCCTGTCCTACGGAAGCCACTAAATATGTTAACCGGTGTCAATGCTTGGGCAAAGGCCTTGCTCGCAAGAGTTGCCAAATCTTCCCTTCCAATTTCAATTTGTGGGAACTTAGACATTCATATACTCCTTTGTTGTTTGAAATAATTTTTGAAAGGTGAGAATACAAAGACATCAAGTGGCTGCAGTTTGTGGCTTTTATGAGCTGAAAGGGTTACCAAATCTATATCTATCTGCCTTGCTTCTTCAATTGTCTTGAAGGCTATATGGCTGCCATGACCGTTGAAGATCAATAGGGCCCTATGTGAGGATGAAACTCCACCAGGGACTGAACGTGCAAAATGTTCCAACCAATTTAAGAACATCTCCTTCGTCATCCACGCATGTTCTTGGACTACCATGCATGCTCCTGGCTCGCAGTTTGCTATGTAGTTTCGGATATGCCTCTTAGATTTGAACAAATAAAATCCAGGAATGTTGAAACCACATGCACTAACACATGCCAATATAGTGATCCACTCTCTACTCTTCGAAATTAGGTGCGGTACACACCTCTGCCCCAATTTGGCTATCACTCTCATTCCACAATTCCTCCCAGCTTGCACACCAGTCTCATCACAATTCCAAATATGACTGCTACCATAGTGATTGAGGTTGTACATTACCTCCAAGTTGTCATAGAAAGAGGCAACAATATAAGGTCTAAGCATAATAGCCCTATCGGAGTCCACTCCTTCTGCTATTCTCATCGTCAGATCAGGGTGCCTTTGTCTAAAACATACCCACCATGACCTCCCTAGCATCCCTTTTTTGAATGGATTAGGCCTATTATCGGTAATTTGGGTAACAGTTGATTGAAGTTGACTGATTTGGAGACCATGACCAATTTCAACCATGTCTTTGCACCATTGGACAATTGCATCCTCCTCCTCTGTTGATAAAATGGTGCGTGGACCCCTCACAATCGTAGTTGTGGTTTCCATCAACCATGCCCTCAAAGAGGCAACGGGGATACCATATTTGATTGATGTGCCTCTAAGAGACATGTGCCTGTCTTCTATGCATGATATTGCCTCTTTCATGATAGATATGCTCCATTTTGGTTTGAGATCCTTTGAGGCCACCTGTACTCGTGGTGTTTATGGAATAGGATTAGAATCTACAGTAGAATGGTCATGTACAACAACAGTTTCCACATCAGTTGCATTGTTAGGTGAATGGTCATCTACAACAGGAGTCACTGGGTCTTCATTTTGGAATAAAATTATCTTCATCAAGGAAGTGCACCCCACGAGTGACTCTAACTGTTCGACGTCTAACAGACCTGTTTCCCTTTCTACCTCGTGCCATTATGTTAAGTGAACCTGCAATAGATCATTGAAATGAAACCCTCAATGCCATTGAGATAAATGATGAAAAACAAATATATTTCTATAACTCATCATTGAACATCTTTGAACAAAATAAAATGGTATTGTGTCTCTATTTTTGTATGCATGAAAATATAAACAATAACCATATAGCCAGAGAACTCAAAAAAGCCATGCAGGAGTTCAGTATGTAATTGTGATGTGATTGAAAATTGGATATTGTTGATATTGTATTAGATAGTGAACAATTACATCATTGAACATCTTTCAACAAAATAAAAAATGCTACAGTATAAATATATATATAGAGAGAGATCATTGAAATGAAACCCTCAATGCCATTGAAATAAATGATGAAAAACAAATCTATTTCTGTAACTCATCATTGAACATCTTTCAACAAAAAAAAATGCTACCGTATAAATATATAGAGAGAGACAAATCATTGAAATGAAACCCTCAATGCCATTGAGATAAATGATGGAAAACAAATCTATTTCTGTAACTCATCATTGAACATCTTTCAACAAAAAAAAATGCTACAATATAAATATATATACAGAGAGAGATCATTGAAATGAAACCCTCAATGCCATTGAGATAAATGATGAAAAACAAATCTATTTTTGTAACTCATCATTGAACATCTTTTAACAAGAAATAAATGCTACTGTATAAATATATAGAGAGAGACAGATCATTGAAATGAAACCCTCAATGCCATTGAGATAAATGATGAAAAACAAATCTATTTTTGTAACTCATCATTGAACATCTTTCAACAAAAAATAAATGCTACCATATAAATATATATAGAGAGACAGATCATTGAAATGAAACCCTCAATGCCATTGAGATAAATGATGGAAAACAAATCTATTTTTGTAACTCATCATTGAGCATCTTTCAAAAAAATAAAAAGGTATTGTGTCTCTATTTCTGTATGCATGAAAATATAGACAATAACTATATAGCCAGAGAACTCAAAAAAGCCATGCAAGAGTTCAGTATGTAACTGTGATGTGTATGTGTGTATATATATAGACACACACAAACATAGGTACAGAACTTGAAACATTATATAACAAGGAGAGAAACTACAAGTACGAGATGCATGAGTGGAAGATGTAACTGTGATGTGATTAAAAAGTGGATATTGTTGATATAGTATGAAGATGCAGATTCATTTCTCAAATGAGTAAATGGTTGAATGATGTTGTTGTATTTCTCATATGAAATTTATTGGAAGTACTACATGGTATGCTTGATAATATTATTTACAGTGAGTATATTAACAAATTGAAGGTAGAGCAAACAATGAAAATGCCACAAAAAATCTTCATTTCCCTATGTTTTTAGGGCAAAAAAGATAGCGGGAGTTCGTGCAACATGGGCCCATAATATGTCCGCGGGAACGCTGTTATGGGTGTTCAACATATTTTTTGACCACCCATTTTAAATTTTGTAATAAAAGTTGTATGGCTTGGTGTATGTGTGTGTGTGTGTGTGTGTGTGTGTGTGTGTGTGTGTGTGTGTGTGTGTGTGTGTGTGTGTCCAATATATAGTCACTGTAAGTAATAGTATCAAGCATACACATTATTGTAATGATAAATAATGAAGGGGTTTCGAACAATTATGAACAATAATCAATTTTTTTCGCATTCATTGTAATGATTTTGGCATTATAAATAAAGAGACACCATTTAACAACGCACCCATAAAATGAAATGATAAATAATTAAGGGGTTTCGAAGAAAACGAAAAGATATTCAATTGTTTTGCCATTCTCTGTGATGATTTTGGCATTATTAAACATTCTTTGTGAGGATTTTGGCATTATTAAACTGTAAGAGAGCATTGAAATGAAATTGTAAACCGCATACAAAGAAATCATCAATAGACAAAACATAATGCAACTAGGAAGGAGGTAAACCATCATTGGACATCCAATATGGTTGTTAATATTATTTACAGTGACTATATTGAAAGAGATGCTAGTTTATATTATCTGCAGTGACTATATTGAAAGAAATGTTGGTTTATTGAAAACAGTATAATTTGAATTAAAAGATTTATAGCATTTACCGTTCATTGAATAGAGGGAATTTAGTTATTTTGTGTGTACCAACCTGAATGTGCGCCCTTGAGTAAGGAATGTGCATAGGGTATTTGTAGAGCTCAGGAATATGCAATGAATTGGATTGTAGTGAAAGTGACACGAAAAATTCTATCTTATAATATAATTCGAATGTGCAATGCATTCGATTGTGGTAGCTAGCTATTTTCAAATTTGAATTTTTGTGGGAAACAGTCGGTCATGTCATATTAAATATGCAGTCCTCCATTGCTTCGAATTGTTCAATTTTCTTCTCTGCTTTGAATGAAACTTGGTTTTTAAAATTGGATTTTATACAAATTCTTGGATTTTGGGGAGCCTTACACTAGTTGTTGCAAATACAGGCACCAAATGCAGATCCATTTAATGCATGAAGCTGTGAAGTGATATTTGGAAGAATGTACACTTGAGTGTCTAAGAAATTTACAATTGAGTGTTTTTATGTCATGTAATGCACCAATCACTGTGCATATGTAATTGTAATTGGAGTACATTTGTACTCTTAAGCCACTTGCATAAAGTGGCAAATGTAAACATTAAGTTTTTTAAAAAATAAAAATGTTTATTATTTGTGCAAGATGTTTTGTATTAAAATAGGAAATGTACTAGTAGTTGTTTATTTTTTTGATTTTTTGATTTTCAACTACTAATTCATTTGTGAACATGTATTGGTGTTAAAATAAATATTTAATGGTATTTTTTTATTTATGTACTGACAATTTTTTTTTTTATGTTTTGGGGGGTCAACATGGTATTAAGGTGACGATTATTGGAACTATTTCAGCTATTGGTACTCTTCCCTTACTGAATCCTTTCCCCTATTTATTGTGTTCACCTTTTATATTTGTGATAAGACAAATTACTAATATGAAATACTTCAATGCATATACATTGCTACCCCAATAGTTGTACACATAAGAATAATATTTTTACAGTATGATAACAATACTTGTTTAAGTGAGTATCTTATTTTATAAATGACACACTTATAGTAGATAGTTATGATATTTTATTTGAAACAAAAAATGGTCTATTTCACTTGTTAATTAATGTATTTATGCCTTTTTTATATAACATTTATAGGTTATTTTATGTTCAAATATTGGTTCATTTTGATCAACATGTGACATTTTTTAAATTTATATGTGAATTATTTATTTACATTATATAGTATAAATATGTAGCAAGACTAGATATTATATGCACAGTTGCTATAACCAACCCCGTACTTGTCCCTCTCCCCTACAATGCCAATCCCTTTTTTAAACTCTGGGGGAAGATATAAAGGTACGATTCCGAAATTTAAACAAATTGGATCGACTTTTGGAAGCGTTCCACTGTAGGCGGTGGAAGTGACTTAAACCCCAAACCCTAGTGACGATCGGGGGGGAGAGAAAAAATGAAGAAAGGGATACATCCTGCAAAACAGTGGATAACAATGGTGATGCCATCCGGAAGAATCTTACGCATGTTGGCCACTAAATTCACCAGCACACCCAAAGTCTACCACTTGAAGTCTCGGCGCCAAATTTCTGAGACAATCGGCCAAATAGCCAAGTTCCGGCGTCGTTATGGTGGTGGTGTCGAAGAAGAAGAAGATACACAGACACCTGTGCCTCCCAACTAAATGCACTCACAGGTCAGCTCTCTCTTATTTAATGTCACTTTCAGTTTAGGGGATTGTCAAGTTTCAACCTTTTTCACCTGCCCAACTTGGTTGATTGCCAAAATTTAAGGAGTTATAAACTTAGCTGGACGAATTGCGTATTAAGTAGACTCTTCATAATCATGAGAGATAAGTTCTTCAAAATCACTATTTGTTAAATATGAGATAAAGTTTGACCTGAAACCATACAATTGGATCCGATTACATAACTTAATAAACTGTGAAAACACCACTTACATGAAATTAGACTCATTTTATCAGAAGATTCTTGCTACACCCGTAGTTGTCATAGAATTATAGAGATTAATCTGGTTGGCTGCACTTTCTTTTGCTCAAATACACGGTCTGTTCATTACCCTTCTCGTCTACAAACTCCAAGCAATTATCACCTGTTCAATATTCTTATTCGATAATTTGAACCATCGAGCAAGCAATAGTTTATCAAGCGCATAACAGGCAGGCTTTATAAAAATTGAAGATGGGAGCCACCTTGCAAATATTGTCAAATTAGTGATCTAGAATGAGACATATGACACATTTTCCCAATATCTCTGGATTACCCGTGCTTGCTAAAATAAAAACAACAAAGTAATTAATCCAAAATTATTGAGAAAACTCCTCATTGCAGAAACCTTAAATTTTAAATAATTGGGTAGCATTTCAAAGTCTCTTGAGTTCCATGTCTTTCACATCAATAGACATGGTAATACGCACTACCATAACTTTTTGTGAGCAACATGGAAACCTCTCTGTTCAGTTTCATCTAGAAAAATTACAGAGACATTTCCCTGAGTAAGAAAAATACAACCTTGTTAATCTCTCTTAGCCACTCTGGTTGTTTAGAAGCACAAAATGAATAATTCTTGGAAAGTTCTGCCTATAAGCTGCTCATAAGGTCCATAGTCAACATGAAGCATGAGCTTCTCTGGGTAGGCAAGTTTCTTTTCTTTTTATTTAAATAGTCAAACTGCTGTGGACTTGATATTGGATGGTGGGGTGTCCAATTAATGTTGAAGGTGTGAAAAAAGTATTTATATATGCATCATGCAAGAAGCGATCTACAAAGGGATCCCCCAATATTTTGATCTTGACCTTAAATTTTAAATTTATGATTTTTATCTCGTTGGACACCAGGAGACTCCAGTATAGGAAACTGCATCACTTTCGTCATATTCACATCTTCTGGTGATTATTTATATGTAATATAGCTATACCTTTAACTGTGTACTCCTCTTCACTGACTTAAAATGGCATTCCATTTCCCATACGTTTATCCCCTTGCCTCTAGGTGACTATGATGAATGGTAAAGGCTCAACAGTATCAACTGTGTGTACCCAGTAAAAGCATTTTCCATACCATATTGGTGTCAACCTTAAAGACATAAAAACCATGTAGCCAAGGTTTGTTAGCAGCCTGATAAATTTCATTCAATCATGTAAGTTTTTTTCTTTGATAAATAAGTTAAAAAGGGATGCATTATTGCCTCCAACATAGATAGAAAGCATTCAAATTGTCACTTGTGCTGTTTGACAACCTCCAAAACCAGGAGGGAAAAGCATTACCACATGCAGTCTATTAACAAGCAATTTATGAAACCAGCATAATTAAGATCAAGCCTATAACAGAGAAATAAAATATGAAGCTTCTATACTCACTAATTATGTACCAAAGTTTGAAACAGTTAATGAACAGCATAATGCTCAAGAGTAAAACAATACAGACACTGTCCGATATAAAATATTCAACTAAGTTTAAAAAACCACAAAATTTACTAAACTTTACTTAGCAAGTTAGTAGGACAAGTAATGTGTCTTAAACAAATCAAGGAATTCAGTTTAGTAAAAACTGGAGGACATCTGCCAAAGATAGGCAATCCACGTAAAAGGGGTTTAGGTTCAGATTTGGCTGACTATTTTTGCAGCCACTCTGAACCTCACGTGTACAAATTGCTAATTTATAAGCTAAAAACAAAGGGAACAGGGTGAGCTATTTCTATCATTCTTCCGTGCCCTTGAAGGAGCTGTCAACTTTGACTGGCACAAGGGTGGGAGTTTTGTTTTCCTTCACGAGTTCATCCAAATCAGGGTCCTCCCAATCCTCAAGTACTTTCACATTTACCTTCTCACTAATAAATATTTATCTACTTGTCCTACTTCTGCATTTGGGACCTCGGTTGCCATGCCCTTCATCATCTTCCAGATCTTATTCAACTACATTAAGATGTCATCATCCATCTGGTTGATCTCTTAATAAATATCAAGGTGCTGTTGGAATTCACCAAAACAGAGTGCACAATGATTACACGAGACACCTTGAGAACATTCAATTTTGTTTTTGAATGCATCTAATCCTGCATTTCCTCTATTACAGCCCCTACATAGCAGGATACACCCACTCTAACTGACAATAGAGTTTTAACGAGGTTAATGCTGATCTGTTTCAGCAAAAGTACTTTAATTCCTTCATTCAGGGCATCTTTCCTTGTATTCAGCAGTTCATCAACTGTAATCAGGGTGCCCTATCTGCTCAAATATGTTTATTCATTAGTTTCTAAAGTTTCGCATACCATACCAGTTCAAAATGCATTATGAATATAATCCAGGTTAGTGTAGTGCAACAGATTTTGGTTTATTCTTTAATGACCTGCTTTTTTATATTTTGTTTTTAAAGCCCTTGGTATTAGCTTATTGGATACTGTTCTTGGCACTTGAAGAATTCCATTTTTCAGTTTGACTGTCTCCCTTCACATTGGGGCTTGCCATTGTTGCAAAGCAGGAAGCTACACAGGTAATAGAAGCTATATCTTATACTTGTCTTTTGCTTGAGGACTCAAATACATTTGTGACCCAATGAAAAGAAGCACATGAATATAAGGAGAAAACCAATTTCACAGTAAATGTAAACCCTAGTGCCCTTTTCTCTTCAAATCTGAGCTTATAGAAGAAACACAGAATACCCCCACTACTTCTTTTCTCTATAAATTGATTTGAGCAGAGGGGAAAGGAAAATAAATACAAATTGTATGCAATGCCACAATGAAATTCATGAGAGTATGGTTTCTCCTATCCATCCGCCCATTTGACATGATAGTGCAAACAATTTTTTCCATTCTATCTCATAGATTTTGAAGATCTCATGTTTATTAATGATAGTGTAGCCTATCTAGCCCACTCATTGCAATAATGGGCATCACTTGCATCCTTAATTTCATCCCTCAACATGTCACTTCTCAAAGTCTCGTATGAAGGGACATTGAACTTAGGACTGCAACTACAATGGCATCAACATAGCTTGCTAGTATTGGGACTTGGCAACATTAAATGATAATTTAGAATGGTATATGCTATAAAAAAATACTAATGGCCTCTTCTGCCCACTCATGAACAGTCTTCTTCTGCTCTATACACTTTGTTGTACAAGAATGTGTAGATTAATCTGGAATAGGTTGCTGTGATTGCTCAGCCTTGTCTAAAGGATCAACTTTGGTCTCATAAGATGTAAATCCAACGATTATTCTTACTCTTTGTTTAATTTCTACATAGTACTCAAGCCATTAAAACTTGACGGGTGACATTTGTAGGACCCTATTTGAAAGGCTTAACATCAAGCTCTGGCACTTTTGCAAAATGCCGTTTGAAGTGATAAATGTTTCCATAGCTTTCAAGGCAACAAAAATTGCATTCGACTTTGTTCGTATTAGAGAAATGTATGCCACATGTCCATGTAAAGTTCTTTTCTCACAGCATGATCAACTGAAATTAAAAAAATAAAGCAAATAAAAAACCATTAGAGTTAGGGTTAGAATATAGTACATACTCCCAACGCTCCCAACGCCTCGTTTAAAATACTTCACCTTCTGATCCCTGCACCCCCAGACACCTTTGGTTTGCACACCTTCTCCCACGCCACAAGGGGAATCTTGATCTGCTCAGGATTACCACTCCAAAGAAATTTCCTCATCTTTTGCTCGATCAGCTGAATAATTTTCACTGGAATCTTTAGGCAAGACATAGAATAAATAGGGATTGCAAAAATCACTGATTTCAACATGAGAACTCTTCCATCCCTCTTGCTGGCTCATGCAATTGTCGAGAAGCTTATTCCAAAGATTCGATCAGCCTACTTCCGCAAAAAGAGGAATACCAAGGAATTTCCCTGTTAATTTCCCACTCTTAACGCCCAAAATCCTGGAAATTTCTCATTGCTTTTCTAATGGGGTATTAAAGCAGTAACATTCTGATTTATGCCAATTGACTCTCTGCCCTGACACCTCGCAATACTTGTCAAGAGTGGCTCTGATAACTCTAGCCTCCCTTAAGGAGGCTTCTCCCAAAACATGGAAAAGACACTTACTCTTGAAAGAAATTATGATTAAAGAATTGGTGCTGCTTGATCACCATCTGCATTATTTCAATAATCCCAGTCTTGATTAGTTGGGTGTTTAGCATTAGTTAGCATGTCTACATTTGCTAAGGTGCTATCCCATCTGGCATTCAACAATATGTTACTGTCCTTGATTTAAGTGTTAGTTTGTGTTTCTAATGTCAAAATATATCCTCAAGAGCTTTATGAAATTTGGCGGAGTTTAGCTGTTCATCTTGTACTATGGGGTCTGAAAAGTGGTATGGCAAAGCCATGAACTCAGTTTTTCAGTTCTTTAGGTCCTCAAATTTTCCTCTTTTATACCTCAGCTCAGGTACCTTGGGTTCTGTCAAAATTTTCTACTCCATTTATTTAATCTTCAGATCATTTACCACAAAATTAACAAATGAAATTGTATTAGAAACAAGCTTGCATATGTGTAATGTCCCTTTTTGGGATATTCCTGATTTTTGCACAAAAACAACAGTTCCAACTTAAGATGATAATTGCAGTATATTTATAAATTTAATTTTATCAAAAATGAAGAAATTTATATGTTACCCCAAGTTTCTTGGATGGGGAAATGGGTTTCAGGGACAATTTTTTTTTTTTTGCCTTTTTAGGGGACGACGGGGACAACTATATAAAAAATAGTGAAAATTTAAAATATATAGGGAAGTTTCTCTTTCTTGGATGTTGATATATCTACACACCAAAATGATAACCTTCATCTTCAGGCATGGTATTTGCTGATGTATATACTCAGCACAAGTGATGCTAGTTGCAAAGATTGTTGGACATTGCTGCTGCTAGGATATGTTGTTGTCATTGATGTCAACATATTCCCACTCCGGTGATTGCAGATTGGTTTATTGGGATTATGGTTTGGGGTATGGAGTATTTCTAGTATCATTATATTATTCTGTATTGGTTTTGATGTTCCGGGAAGCTTAATTGATCATATTAGATGGTCCGGTTTGCAGAGTTTAGTATTTCCTCCGGTATATTCCGATGTGATCAGCTCATGATCTGAGATTTTGGGAGACTGTTTGGGATGATCTTGTGTATCTTCATTTCAGATGGTTTGTGATTTGGTGCTCCACAAGTTATCTTTTCTTCGTAACAGTTGTTGTTGTTTGTGTATTATTGAGGTTTCAGATGTTGATCGATGAAGATTTGATAAGTGGTGTTGGTGCAGCTGTTGTTGATGATTCTAACGTGCTTGTTGGTGTTTCCTAAGTATGTCCTATTTGTTTTGGTGATCTACATTGATCATTGTGCGGGTTCTTGGTGATTTTGTTGAACCGGTGATGTTCTTCGTGTTATGCGGTTGATCTTGGCGTGATTACCGATGGTGATGAGCTTTTGGGAATTTGGTTTAGGACCATGTTATGTCATGTATATCATTATATTGGTCCAGTGGTCGATCTTTGTATCGTGATGTAATTTTGTAATTGTGAGTTGAGGGTTAAGCCGACCTTGTTGTCAAGGTTGATGATTTGTATAAATAGGTGATATTGTCATGTAATTTAGGTATCATAGTTGTGTCTGCATTATCAGAGAGTGGTCTATGTGCGAATAAGGATTCATCTTTCAGTATGATGCATTGAGCAGAGATTGGTGTTGCAGATCAGACAATTGTGCTTAACCGGAACTGTGATCAGGCATTTGGAGATGCTATTCTTTCAATTCATTCCTTCTAGATTGTAGTCCGATTCTTTTTGTAAGTCAGTGAGACTTCCCTGAGGGTTGTAGCCTTTCGGGTCATTATCTCTTGAGCAGTGAGCTCTAGGTAGTGTGCATGAATGCATGTGCATTCCCCATTGTAATATTTTCACATAGTACTGCAGAGTATCATCTTATTGTGGGGAGGTTCCCACCGTTATTTTTCCCTTAATCGGGTTTTCCATGTCAAAATCTTGGTGTTGTGTGTTGTGTTGTTTATCTGTTTATCTTTGTTATTGCTGCAGTTTATCAGATTTGTTTTTGTGGTTAAGTTTGTAGATCCGGTGAAAACCGATTCACCCCCCCCCTCTCAGTTTTCCTTCATTGTTGTTGCTAACAATTGGTATCAGAGCTAGATCCTCCGGAAGATGCTTAACCGCTTGAGGAGATCCGGGATGGCAACTGGAAGTGGAAGTGTTATCTTTAAGAAGGAGAGTCCAAGATTTGATGGTAGTAACTATGTTATATGGAAGAACCGGATGGAAGTGCACTTGAGGTGTCTTGGAGAAGTTGGAGAAGATTACTGGAAGATTGCAAATAATGTCTATGCTGTTCCTTAGAATGGACCGGTTACTGCTGATGAGATCAAGGAAACTAAAAATAACATTAGAGCGAAGGAAGCATTGCTGAGTGCCCTGACTGATCCAGAGATGACTAATGTAATGGGACTTCAGATCGCACATGAGATTTGGGAGAAGCTTTAAACCCTGTATGAAGGAGATAAACAAGTAAAAGTTGCTAAGTTGCAGAGCTTGAAAGGAAAATATGAGATGTTGAAGATGGGAGAAGATGAGAACATAAATACCTTTATGGCTAAGGTGAATGATCCTGTCCTAGGTATCAGATGTGCCAGTGGAATCCTTGAAGAAGATGAAATTGTTGCTAAGGTGCTGAGATCTTTGCCTCCTGCTTACAAACATAAGGTAGCTGCTATTGATGAGATCCAGAGTGTGACTACTGTAACAAGAGATATGTTGGTTGGAAAGATTGCTGCATTTGAGCTGAGCGAATTTGGTGAATCACATGGAAAGTCTGAGACAACCTTTAGAGCATCTGTATTTGGAAAGCAGAAGTATGATCTTGAAGAATGCAAAATATCGAAATATGAAAGAGAAAGGAGAGAGATGGAAGAGCAAGAAAGAGAACTTGATGAGCTTGAAGCATTGATTGCCCGGAGATTGCCTAAGGGAGTTGGTAAGTATGATGGAAAATTGCCTTTGAAATGTTTCTCTTGCAATAAGGTAGGACATTTTGCTTCTAGATGCCCGGAGAGAATGGCTAAGTATGATAGGCATGATAAGTTTGAGAAGCATGATAAGAATGATAGATATGAGAAGCATAAAAAATATGATAAGCCTTACAAGTCTAACCAGAAGTATAAATATCAGAAGAACTGCTATTATGCTGCTGATGAAGGTGTTATAGAGAAAGAATCAGAAGGAGATGAAGTTGTATTTATTGCTATCAAAGAAGATAGACCGATGCCTATTGATTCCATAAGCTATACTATTGAGGAGAAAGCTTTAGCTGCTAAAGTTGAAGAGAAAGATGAATGGGTAATTGACACCGGTTGTTCAGATCATATGATCGGTGATAAAAGCAAATTTGTGAGTATGGAAAGGTATGATGGTGGAATAGTGAGATTTGGAGATGACAAAGCCTATGTGATCCGTGGTAGAGGTTCTATTTCCTTTGATGGTAAGCATAATACTGATGATGTCCTATATGTTGAAGGTTTGAAGCACAATCTTCTAAGTGTTGGATAGATGGTTGACAAACGTTATGATTTGTGATTCAAGAATGGTAAATGCAAGATCCTAAATGCCTCTGGTATAGAGAGTGCATCAGTAACTAAAACTGAAGGTAATATCTTTCATTTGAATGCTGGTGAGAAAAGTTGCTTGATTGCTCAGATTGATGAAAGGTGGTTGTGGCATAGGAGAACGTGTGATGTTAATTTTGATTCAATGCTTAAGATTAGTTCTACTCAAGCTGTCAGAGATCTGCCTAAGATTGTTAAGCTTGCTAATCCTATATGTAAGGAATGTCAATTGGGTAAGCAAACAAGGATTTATTTCAAGAGCAAACAATATACATCTGATGGATTGCTAGATCTTGTGCATACTGACCTATGTGGACCTACAAATGTTAGAAGTGTGCAAGGTGACATATATTTTATGTTGCTAATTGATGATTATATTAGGATGATGTGGGTTGTCTTTTTGAAGGAAAATTCTAAAGCATTAGACAAGTTCAAGATATTAAAAGCAAAGGTTGAGACTGAGTCAGGATTGAAGGTGAAATGTTGAGATCTGACAGAGGAGGAGAATTCTGCTCCGGTGAGTTTGATTCATTCTGTGAGAAGCATGGGATTAGAAGACAATTATCTACTCCTAGAACCCCACAACAAAATGAAGTTGTTGAAAGGAAGAACAAAACTGCCTTGGATGCTACAAGAACAATGCTGATTCAAGGGAATGTTCCGAAGATTTATTGGAGAGAAGCTATTAGCACTGCTGTTTACACATTCAACTCAGTTCATATTAAAAGTGATACCGGTAAGACTCCTTATGAGCTATGGTTTGGTCATGTTCCTATAGTGAGATATTTCAGAATATTTGGTAGCAAATGTTATATCAAGAGAGATGAGGATATAGGAAAGTTTGATGCAAGGAGTGATGAAGGAATTTTCTTAGGATATTCAACCAAGAGCAAAGCCTACTGGTGCTACAATAAGAGACTGAGAAAGATAGTGAGAAGTGCAAATGTGAAGGTTGATGAAAACCTTGGAAAAGAGATCAGAGCATGCGGAGATGATGATGGTCAACATGTTGTTATAACGTCTACTCAGACTAAAGAATTGAAGCAGATTGATCCGATAGAGACAGTTAATCCGGATGCTGCTGCTGCCAGTGGAGAGGTGCAGGAACCTGAAAATCAAAACAATTAGAAGACTCCGAAGTATGTAAGATTGAATCATTCAGAAAATCAAATTATTGGAGATAAAAATAAAGGCGTGATGACAAGAAGAAGGCTAGCTGCTGAAGAGGTATGTTTGATTTCTAAAATTGAACCTAAAGATGTTGTTGAAGCTTGTAAAGATGAAAATTTGATGAGAGCTATGGAAGAAGAATTAGATCAAATTGAAAAGAATAACACATAGGAGCTTGTGCCTAGACCTAAAGATAAGAATGTTATTGGTACTAAATGGGTATTCATAAATAAATTGAATGAAGCCGGTGAAGTTGTCAGAAATAAAGCAAGACTGGTATGTAAAGGATATTCACAAAAAGAAGGAATTGATTATGAGGAGACTTTTTCTCCGGTAGTCAGACTTGAAGCTGTTAGACTGCTGCTTGCATATGCTGCTTATAAAGATTTCAAAGTGTATCAGATGGTTGTCGAATCTGCCTTTTTGAATGGTGATCTTGAGGAAGAAGTCTACATTGAGCAATCTGATGGATTTTCATTATCAGATGATGGAGACATGGTATGTAAATTGAAGAAAGCTCTTTATGGATTGAAACAAACCCCTAGAGCCTAGTATGCTAGATTGGATAAGTACTTCCTGAAATTGGGATTTAATTAAGGTACTGTTGATAGTAATCTGTATTTTAAGATTGAGAATGATAACATCTTGATTGTTGAAGTTTTTGTTGATGATATTATCTTTGGAGGAAATGATAACTTGAGCATGAAGTTTGTCGGTGATATGCAGAAAGAATTTGAGATGTCTATGATAGGTTAGATGAAATTTTTTTAGGTTTGCAGATTTCACAGACTGGAAAAGGTATTTTTATATCTCAAACTAAATATGTGAAGGAATTGTTGAAGAAGTCTGGGTTGGATGACTCCAAACCGGTTGGAACTCCTATGGTGACTGACTGCAAATTGTCTAAAAATGATGAATCTCTGAAAGCTAATCGGAGTTTGTACAGATCTATGGTTGGTGGACTGCTATATCTTACTTAGACTAGGCCGAACATTATGCATGCTGTGTGTATGGCTGCTAGATATCAAGCTGATCCAAAAGAGAGTCATGTCACTATTGTTAAGAGGATATTCAAATATTTGAAGGGGACTGTGGATTATGGTTTGTGGTATTTGAAGAATGATGATTTCATGTTATGTGCTTACACTGATGTTGATTGGGCTGGTGATGTTGATGACTGGAAGAGCACCACTGGTGGAACATTTTTTTTAGGTAAGAAATTGGTTTCATGGGTTAGCAAGAAACATGATTCAATGTCCTTATCTACTGCTGAAGCTGGGTACATTGCTGCTGCTAGTAACTGCACTTATGTAGTTTGGATGAAGCAAATGTTGAAGGATATCAGAGTTATCTATGATGAGCCTACTGTCATATACTGTGATAATTCCAGTGCTATTAACATGTCAAAGAATCCGGTGCAACATTTAAAGACTAAACATGTGTCAATCAAATATCATTACTTGAGAGAAAAAGTCAGTGAAAAGGAAGTTAAGTTGGAGTATGTATCTACAAAGGAACAAATTGCTGATATTTTCACTAAGCCTTTGCCTGTAGATACATTTGTCTATCTAAGAGACAAGTTAGGGGTATCCAGCCCTCCTGATGAGAACTAGATGCATTGAGTTGCATCAATCCGGTGGACTTCACAGTCTTATCTCTTTATCCAGATTGATGAGTTGGTGCTGCTCCTCTGGTGGAGTAGTTTGGTTATGTATTTCATAGGGGGAGAGTATGTTTGGTTTTCTGTTTTTGAGATCTTTGGCATTGCTGTGAAAGGGGGAGAGAAGCATGTGAAAAACTGTTTTATCTGTTTTATCTTAGGGGGAGTTTGTTGGAGACATTTTCTTTCTTTGCATTGATTGTTTTTCACATTCATATGTTGCCATCAATGCCAAAGAGGGAGATTGTTGGACATTGCTACTGCTAGGATATGTTGTTGTCATTGATGTCAACATATTCCTGCTCCGGTGATTGCAAATTGGTTTATTGGGATCATGGTTTGTTTTATGAAGTATTTCTAGTATCATTATATTCTTTTGTATTGGTTTTGATGTTCCGTGAAGCTTAATTGATCATATCAAATGATCCAGTTTTGCAGTTTGTTTTTTTATCAGTGCTTCGCAGAGTTCAGTATTTCCTCTGGTATATTCTGGTGTGATCAGCTCATGATCTGAGATTTTGGGAGAATGTTTGGGATGATCTTGAGTATCTTCATTTTAGATGGTTCGTGATTTGGTGCTTCGCAAGCTATCTTTTCTTCGTAATAGTTGTTGCTGTTTGTGTATTCTCGAGGTTTCAAATGTTCATCGATGAAGATTTGATAAGTGGTGTTGGTGTAATTGTTGTCGATAATTCTAACATGCTTGCTGGTGTTTCCTAAGTATGTCCTATTTGTTTTGGTGATCCGAATTGATCGTTGTGCGAGTTCTTGGTGATTTTGCTGAACCGGTGATGTTCTTCGTGTTATGCGGTTTTCTTGGTGGTGTAGCGTGTTGCGGTTGATCTTGGCGTGATTATCGGTGGTGATGAGCATTTGGGAATTTGGTTTAGGACCATGTTATGTCATGTATATCATTATATTGGTCCGGTGGTTGATCTTTGTATCGTGTGATGTAATTTTGTAATTGTGAGTTGAGGGTTTAGCCGACCTTGTTGTCAAGGTTGATGATTTGTATAAATAGGTGATATTGTCATGTAATTTAGGTATCATAGTTGTGTCTGCATTATCAGAGAGTGGTATATGTGCGAATAAGGATTCATCTTTTGGTATGATGTATTGAGCAAAGATTGGTGTTGCAAAGCATACAATTGTGCTTAATCGGAACTGTGATTAGGCATTTGGAGATGCTATTCTTTTAGTTCATTCCTTCCGGATTGTAGTCCGATTCTTTTTGTAAGTAAGTGAGACTTCCCTGAGGGTTGTAGCTTTCCAAGTCATTATCTCTTGAGCAGTGAGCTCTAGGCAGTGTGCATGAATGCATGTGCATTCCCCATTGTAATATTTTCACATACTACTGCAGAGTATCATCTTATTGTGGGTAGGTTCCCACCATGATTTTCCCTTAACTGGTTTTTCCATGTTAAAATCTTGGTGTTGTGAGTTGTGCTGTTTATCTGCTTATCTTTGTTATTGCTGCAGTTTATCAGATTTGTTTTGTGGTTAAGTTTGTAGATCCGGTAAAAACTGATTGATATTTGAATGATTTGATGTTAGAATGATTGATGCTAGAATAGTTGATGTTTAAATGATGGATGTTTGTATCATTGATTGATTGTTTGCTTGATTCCTTTATTCCCAATTGATGATTCAATGATTTCCTTTGATGGATTCAAGAGTGATAATTTAATTATTGCTGATTTGATGTATTGGTGAGTGATCATTGAATGATTGCTGAAGTGATAGAGTGATAATTGAATTCTTGGAATGATCTCTCCTTTATATTTTATTGGTGAAAGAATCACCACCCTTCATTGCTGCCTTTTGAGAATAATAAATTATTTTCCAAATCTCTTGGATTCCTTTAGTGCTGAGTGTCATTCTGAATTTCTGCTCTGAATTGTTATGATCTGAATTGATGCATCTCCAAAGATTTGATCTCCTTTTTATATCTTAAAATTGGGAGGGTGTCACACCTCTTCACTATTTCTACCCTTTGAAAGAGTCACAACTATTCATCCTTAATTGTTGTCTTTTGAAAATAATTATTTATTTTATATTTCCTCAAGTCACTTATATTTTTCTCCATTCATTTCCAAGTTGATGTCTGATTCACTCCTTTTATACCTTTAATCCTCCAATAGTCACAACTCTTTATTTCATGCCCTTTGATCATTCATTAAACTTAATTGGATTTTAATTTATATTTTATTTTTTATTATTATTTTTTATGTTATAACTTATTATTTATTCAAAGCATAAAATTAATAATTATATTTTAATATTTTAATCTATTTTTATAATTTATTATTAAATCCTATTTCAAAAAGGGGACATTACAATATGTCATGTGTTATTGTGATTTTGGGAAATTTTGTAGGCTGATTATATTTTGTTTTAAGACTTTATCCATTTGAAGTGTATGAAGAAATAACTTGTCTCTTATCTTCAAAACCCCTTCATCTATTTTGGCATGTGTGACTATTGCCTTACTGATCTTATCAAAAGCCTAACATAAGACATAATTTTGGACTCTATGGTGAAACATCCCCTAGACCACCTCTATTAGCTTTGCTTTAAAATTAACTGCTTTTAACTTGGACTCCCCATTTTCCTCTTGAGCCTCTCTTAGCAAATCTTATAGCTCGTTTACCACCTCTTCCTTGCCTTCTACTGATGGATCAGTAATTGATACATAGGGACAGGAGGAGAGGCTTTATGCACAGGAGAACTGATCTTTCAGGTTTGCTGTGAATATTTAATGTATTGCTTGCCTAATGTCCTCCAAATGTTTTCTTATTTATATCAACCAAAACACCCCTTCACTAAACAGTCACATCTCTTCAAGCAGGTCGGTCCAGAGAGGATATAAACTTTATTTAATTTTATTGTTTGTATGCCCAAAGGAGGGCACTCAATCCTAGGGAGTCAGCTAGGATAATTATTTTAATTAACTCATGGCTTGGCCTTATCAGGTCGACCCTCAATTAGGTGCTTTTCATTTGAGTCGGCCCTAGTTTGTCATTCAGGTCGTCCATCAAAATTTCGAAACATTAAACCCTAGGTTGGTCCTATTTGAGAATTCACTACTAAGTAATTATTGAACATTTGTCCCAATCGGCCCTTTATGTTTTAGTTTTCTATTAATAGGGGTTTGATCTGGTTTAGGGACATGACAAAATTAGAGAGTTAAATAAAATCAAAATATAAGCAAGATAGAAGTTTTTTTTTTAATAACTAAGAATTTGCGATAAAATTTTAATGATTATAGACTGTAGGTGCCGGTATGCTTCTCCATGGAAGTACGACCAACTGAGCAGGTGCCCTATGCTTGTCCCAAAGAGCTTCAAGACCACAATCATTTGTGCTTGAAAAACTCATGAATTCAGCCCTTACTGCAGCATGTATGTCTTGGTGAAAGAGTCTATGAAGGGTTTCCTTGTACCCTTGAGCAACTTTGGGATCTCTATATGGGGCAACTCTTGTGCCAGTAAAGAGCTCTTGACTATAATATTTTGGACTCAATGCAATGGAAAGGAGGTGCAATGGAGTGGTCATTTTGTTCCATTTCTCCATAATGATTTGTTGTAGTTCTTGTTGCAAGGTTTGCGCCCTTGGTCTCCTTGTGCTGTGTAGCGCAGCGCTCAGGTTTGTGACATGGCTTAACTGCCCCCTGTGGATTGTATAAGTCTAGTGGTTGTATCGGGCATTAATAGGTCGATCTTTTGGTGCAACGACAACCACACTTGTAACAAGTGGTATCAGAGCTTGGTCAAAGGTTCAAACCCTTCGCATGCATTGGGGGGGGATTGTTGCAAGGTGTGCACCCTTGGTCTCCTTGTGCTGTGTAGCGCAACGCTCGGGTTTGTGACATGGCTTAACCGCCTCCTGTGGTTGTATCGGGCATTAATAGGTCGATCTTTTGGTGCAACGGCAACCACACTTGTAACAAGTGGTATCAGAGCTTGGTCACAGGTTCAAACCCCTCGCATGCACTAGGGGGGGGGATTGTTGCAAGGTGTGCACCCTTGGTCTCCTTGTGCTGTGTAGCGCAACGCTCGGGTTTGTGACATGGCTTAACCGCCTCCTGTGGATTGTATAAGCCTAGTGGTTGTATCGGGCATTAACAGGTCGATCTTTTGGTGCAACAACAACCCCACTTGTAATAGCTCTTTGAAGAATGTTTCTTCGGTATCTTGCTCTTTTTCATTTATGATAACTTTCATCCTCTCAATTATTGAGTTGATGCCATCATATACCTCACCTAAACAAGGCCTATCCATGTTAGTGTAATGGATCATGCTCAATATAGTCTCAATGAAATTTAGGAGGTACTCAACATGATCCCACCAAGAGTCATCTAGTTTCATTCTCTTAATGTTTGTTGCTCTTGTAGTGCTAGATTGCCTCCGTATGCTCCAATAAGGGCTGATTATCATGCTAGATAGTGCCTCAAGAACCTTCACAAATCGTCTCAACACAAGTGTGTTAGAGGCAAAACAGGTCTCAGCAATCTATTCCAAAATGAAAATGAAAATAAGAAAAAATTAAATTAAAAGTTTACTAAACATATTTATTATTTTATTAAATTTAAGATTAACTTACCTTCAACAGCTCCAATCTCGAGAATTGTCTAAATATGCCTTGTGACATATGGTGGTTGGTGATAAACATTTGGATCTCCTCGACGTCAACATACACTTGTTTGATCGATTCAATCTTGTTGCCAATCTTTTGCAGCATTAGGTTGAGTGAGTGGACAACACAAAGTATCCAAAAAATGTGTTGATAGCGCTCCTCAACCAGTAACCCAACAGCCCTACAATTTTTGGCATTGTTTGTCACCACTTGAACAACATTTCAAGGGCCAACTTCCTCAATGGCTTGGCAAAGAATATTAGCAATTATTGGATAGTACTTCACCGGCCCTTCACAATCCACTGCTCTCAAAAACATTGACCTTTTAGGGAACACTGCAATAACGTTGATCAATGTGCAATTTCTTGCATCTTTCCATCCATCAGATATGATGGACACCTTGTTTCTATTCCTGAATCCTTGATGGGCTTCAAGGAGTCCTCTACATATTTCACCTCTTTGTCTAATAAGGAAGTACACACCTACTCATAACCTGGGCCCTTGAACCCCTTTGGAGTTTGATTAGTTGATCTCACCATTTTTTGCAAATAAGGTAAGCGAACAACATTAAATGCCAATCTATTAGCATGGATGCATCTAGCTATGTCTTGCTCAGCAATCTGACTATCGTCATTGTGAAATGATGTTTCCAATGGTCCCTTTGCTCTCTTATGTGACACAGGTTGTTCTTGAGGTATATAGACAAGAATGGATGGTCCTTTGTAGGTTCAAGATTGGAAGGTGATGGAGAGGCCATCGATCCTTTCTTAGTCTTACTCTTGCCGAAGGATGAGTAGATTGTTTCCTAGCTGCTTCGTCTATTTTTCTTGCTGTTCAATATATGCCAATACATGTGCCTCTGGAAGAAGGCCTTTACCTTTTGGCCGTCTTAGACAAAATTTGATGCCTTTTTGAGGGATAAAGCACAAATGTGCTTTCACTCGATTGTATGAGCTCTTATATGGTTCTTTGCAATGAGAACAAATCCAAAGAAAACCTCCTTCACTTGGAAGTTGTTCTACCTTTTCCACATATTTCCAAAGGGGAGAGTTTGGGTCTTTTTTAAAATAGGGTTTGTTCCTAGCACTAGAAGCACTTGCCATTCTACAAATCAAAATGAAAAAATAAAACAAAACAAGAGAAGTTCATTTCAATTTGTAAAAAAAATGCAAGGAAAATTTGAAAAAAAAAAGAACAACAAAAGCCTACCTCTTTTGTTGAAATCCTCCTCTTTAATGTCTTTGAGAACAAATCTACACTTGCAACCGTGTAGGACTAGCACAAGAACCGGCTAGGACAAGCAACAATCAATCTTCAACTGTCCTTGTGCAATGGGAAGCAAAAAACAAAGTTCAGCAATGGAGCAAAGAAGTTTTGTTTTTCATTCTATTGTGCAAAAGTGAAATAGGTTTTACCTTTTTGGTGTTTTAAGAGGTCAAATTAGGGTTGAGGAGGTCGGATTTGCCTTTTTGGCAAAAGAAAAACACTTTAAAAAAGTTTTTTAAAAAATAACAAATTGGTCAAATTCTTTATGGGCGGGTCCCTTGAAAAGTGCCGAAATTTCCCCTAGGTTCATGCAAGGTTCGCAAGGTTGAACCCATAGATTGTGGGCAAACCTTGTCCGAACCCATAGGGAACCAAACTCGGGCTCGGGGGGTCCCCTTGTAGAACCCGGTAATGTAGGTTTAGTATATCGAGCTTGTCCCCATTGCCTTGTGATCTATCAAAGTAAGCTTGTCACCATTGTTTATTGTACTCAACAATTTACAACTTTCCTTGGGGACACAACTTATTTATACGTTCAGTTATACCCACACAAAGACAAATCACACCCACCAGACTCATACAAGACTCACATAGTACATACACACATGTACACACACTTATCCATGTTTATAGGATTTAAAAATTACTAGACCAATCATGGACATATACCTTATCAATGCCTCTTCAATTTTCCCCTTTTTAAACAATTTCCTTTCCTTTCTTTTCACAACATTTGTGTTTGTGCCTTTCATTGCAACAACCTTCTTCTAGTAGTCTCTTTTGATATTTATATTCTTTTGAGCTCTTCCCTCTTAGGCCTCATTGGTTGATTAGGTCTGTACATTAATTTCTTTGCAATGATTACTCATAATGTTTCTAGTGTCAAGGAATTATTTATTTTTGAGGCTCTTTGTGCTATGCAAGTTCTTGTCTTGGTCTGATTGGCCATTTGCTTATTGGTACAATCAGGTGGGTGGTTTTTACCTCTTCCCAAGTACATGGAGTTCTCCGAGTTTATTCTACTCCTGTGCATTATCCTCGAGCTTGAGCTGACCATAACTTCATGCAATTAGTTTTCTCACACTGCCCTTAACTCTTGACACTGGCTCAATCTAACACTTGGCTGCTCTGTTTTTCCTCTGTGGGGCTACTCATGTACTGTCATCAATCGTCAATCCAAGTTCTCATATAGTTGTATATCCCTCCTTCTACTTGGTTGGTTTTGTCCATGTCGCCAATGGATCTGCATACTCAACAACACATTAAGGAACATTGTGTATTTTGAAAATAGTTCAAGAACCATAGTGTTAATAATTTCTAGCTTGAGGACAGCATTATCAATGGAAGCCCCATCTTCTATCTCGGCTCTTCCTTCCACATTGCTGACTGGAAGCTGGGTTTTGATCCATCTTCTCATAAGTTTGAAAAATCCCCAGTTTGGCTCTCTTTAGAGGGTTTGCCCTCGGAGTTTTGGTGTCCGGAAGCACTCTTGAAAATAGGTGATGCTTTAGGCTTCCTAGTGGGTATTGAGGAGGATTTTTTGAATGGTCTGAAAGGGGATTTTACCAACATCTATGTGGAAATAAACTTGGATCGAGGCTTCTATGGAGAATTGGAAATAGTCTCGGAGGTTGGAAGATGGAAACAGAGAATCAAGAGATTGGTTGATGAAAAACCTGGCAAATGCATTCTTAGAAATCAGATAGTGAATGGGAACTCTGTGCAAGGCTCAAGGGGAGCGTTATTTCAGTCAAGGGAGCAAATACAACAACCTACCCTCCTTGATAACATTCAGCAGGTCCCTGTTGTCCAGCCTCAGCTTCACAACACTGCTTTGGCTTCACAGGATCTCCAAGGGAAAGTTTTTTCAGAGGAGATCCAATTTCAAAATCTTATTGGGGAAACCCATTAGATAAGCAGGTCGCCGACTTCTATCCCCTCTGTTCCACGTGTGTCCTCTGAGGATCCCCATTTGATTCTCTCTCCTAAAATGAAGTTAAAGACCAAAAACACTTCAAGAAGACTTTTTGGCCAGAAAAAGAACCCTATCTTAAACCGGGGAGTGTTTAATGTCTTCGTTCCGAAACCCAGAAAGGTTTCCAAAAAAAGGAATCGAGTGAGAAATTAGAAGAATGTGGGGAATCCTTCTTTAACAGTTACTCATAAGGAGAAGGACTTATCTTTATCAAATCTGCTGTTAGAAGTTGAGACTCTAAAAAATGATATTATTCAGGAGATGAATGAGGCCAAAGTTTCCTCTTTCCAAAATCCATCGGCTTCCCCTTTTATGGAGGCTTAGTTGGAGGAGCAAAAAGCCTATCATTTTGATCCATCTCATTCCTCCCCTATTCTACAAAAGTTTGTTAACCTTTCCTCGGAATCTCCAAATCCCTTCATGGATTCCCCTCCTCTACGCACTCCTAGTGCTGAAATAAACTTAGATGCTAATACTCAACAACTTCTTAATGGCTTTATGACTCAAGAAGAGGATCTGAAGCAGGTAATGAATACCCCGCTTGCTGTCATGTATTCTAAAATCAAGGAGAAAAGGAAGTTGGGAATTAAGCAAATGATAGATGGAAAGGAAAGGCCGGATTTTGGCTTTACTCCTCCCAAGAGAGGCAAAAAATCTCTTAATGAGCAAATAGTTAAAGAAGGGGAGAATGAGACTCAGACCAAGCTCACTGACATGTGGAAAGTACGGAGGGGATCCCCCCTTCCTGAACAACAATGATAATATTATTGTGGAATGTTAGGGGCCTCAATGCACCTAACAAGCGAATGGTGGTTAAGAGAAGAATTCTCTTGACCAATGCAGATATCATTTTGCTTCAAGAATCAAAATTTGATTGCCAGCAGGCAGAGTCTTTTGGTGCGAGATTAGGACACTTCTTTTAGGCTTCACAATAGATAACGGTCTCAACTGATGGTGCTTCGAGGGGTCTTATGATAGTTTGGAAACCTTCCTTTGTCCAACTAGAGGGAGTAGCCTCTAATAGAAATTGGTTACTTGTGAAAGTTTTGTTTCTTCAATTTAATGTCTCCTTCTTGCTCAATGTCTATGGACCTTCATCCCCTTCCTGTAGACGTAATCTTTGGCTCAATCTAGATGGAGTGATCTCTCATCTTCAAGATCAAAATCTTCTTATTGGAGGGGACTTTAATGCCATTAGAGGTTTGAGAGATAAAAGGGGTGGTATCTCAAGACTTGGCAGATCACAACAAGATTTTAATGATTTGATAGACAGAAATCGGCTTCTAGAAATTGAAACAGGGGATATCACTTTTACTTGGAACAATCAGAGGCAAGACTTTTGTAATATAGCGGAGAAAATAGATAGATTTTTCTGGTTGGGAGATCTCACTTCCTTCCCTTTCGTCTTGGAGTGCTCCGTTCTTCCATGCTCAGGCTCTGATCACTTCCCCCTTCTTCTTTCTCTCCAAGGGGATACAAGTTGTGTGAAACCACCCTTTAGGTTTGAGCTCATGTGGATGAAGGATCCTAACTTTTTGTCCATGATAGAAAAATGGTGGAAAGAGATCAGCTTTGAGGGATCGAGGCTTTTTGGTTTTGTGTCCAAGCTTAAATATGTGAAAAAGAAGCTTCTACAATGGAATGGATCACATTTTAAAAATATATTCTCTGCCAAAAAGAACATTGAATCTTAACTTGAAGCCTTGAATGACAGGATCATTAGAAGGTATGTCGCATGCTTCCTTCTTAGAAGAAAAGCAATTGTTGGCAGAGTATGGGGATATTCTATCCAAAGAAGAAATTTTTTGGAAGCAAAAATCTAGAGAGAACTGGTTGCAAGCTGGGGATAAGAATACTAAGTACTTCCATAATGTAACAAAAGTCCGGAGAAGCATCAATAAGATCACTAGGCTAGAATTCCAAGGCAATAGTTTTATTGAAGATCCTAAGGCCATTAGGAAAGAAATTGTCAGCTTCTTCTCAAAGCTCTTCAACAATGAGGAAGGCTCAGATCTAATGGAGCAGAGGAAGCTTCTATCTTGCATCCCAAAAATTGTTACGGAAGAGCAAAATAGGAAGTTAAATGAAAGTTTTTCACTGGAGGAGATCACAACTGCTCTTAACCAACTCCCTTCTGATAAAGCACTAGGCCCAGATGGATTTCCAACTGGCTTTTTCAAGAAATGCTGGCAGATTTTTGGGCTAGAATTGGTGGAGGCACTGGAGTATGCTAGAAGGTCTGGCAATCTTCTCAAGGAAATTAATAACACCTTTATTGCGCTAATCCCAAAAAAGGAGAAAGCTATCCATCTAGGAGACTTTAGACCAATCTCCCTCTGCAATACTGTCTTCAAAATCCTCTCCAAAGCGATGACAAACAGATTGAAACCTTTGCTAGACAATATTATTTCAGAAGAGCAAACAGGTTTTGTTCTGGGGCGCTCGATTCTAGACGAAGTAATAGTGGCTCAAGAAGCAATTCATGCACTTCAAAACACGAAAAGGTCAGGTATGATAATTAAGCTGGACATATCCAAAGCTTATGACAATGTGGATTGGCGCTCCTTATGCAAAGTTTTGCAGGCTTTTGGTTTCAGTAATCAATGGATTAATTGGGCCTTTGAGTGCATCTCTACACCTAGATTCTCAATTCTATTTAATGGAACACCAGAAGGCTTCTCTTCATCATCAAAAGCTATCCAACAAAGAGATCCAATCTCTCCTTACCTTTTCATAATTATGGTTGAAGCCATGGGAAGAGCCATTAAAGTAAAGCACTCTAACAGAGAGCTAGAAGGAATCAAGATAACTTCCAACTTTATAGCAACGCATCAGCAATTTGCTGATGATAACCTTCTGCTGGGAACAGCTAAAGCCAAAGAAGCACGCCAATTCCAAACACTCCTGGACTCCTATGGCAAAGCGTCAGGCCAGTTAGTAAACAAAGATAAGTCAGAGATTTTCTTCTTCTCCACGCCACTGCCTTTGGAGCACATGATCTTAAGGATTCTCAATTGCAAACAGGGTGTTCTACCTTGCATCTACTTGGGCATCCCCATAGACAGAGGCCTGGGGAACTCAAACTTGTGGGATCCTTTAAAGATAAAGCTGGACCATAGTGTTAACTCATGGAAAGGGAAGTGGTTATCTTGGGCGGGTAGGCTGGTTATGATTCAAGCGGTCATCTCAACTCTTCGAATCTATTTAATGTCTTAGCTCTAACTGTAGGAATGAAAAATTATGTCATTCAAAAGATGAGGAATTTTTTTTGGCAAAAAATTGAAGAGAAGCACAAAATTGCATTAATAGCTTGGGAAAAAATTTGCAAACCGAAATCTTTAGGAGGATTGGGAGTCCACAACCTTCAGATTCAAAATATGGCATTGGGAGCCAAACTGGTTTGGAAGATGCTTAAAGAACCCAAAGCAAGATGGGTAAGAATGATGAATTTGAAATATGTAGAAGCAGGTGAATCCCTTAATCTTTTAAGGTCTACTAATCACCCCAAAGGTTCTCGGATATGGAACTTCATTAACAAATGCAGAAATCTGATAGTTGACTATGTCTCTTGGGATGTCCATGATGGTTCTTCTAGTCTTTTTTGGGAAGACTCTTGGGGATCCGTGTTTAGACAGTTTATTATCCATTCCAACTACTAGACAGTGGTTACAACAACAATGAGGAAAAATGTTAAGGACTATGTCAATTTTGAGAAGGAGAACCCTATCCCAGTCTGGAAGTGGAAGAATTTGGAGGGGCTGCCTCTTCCCCTTGCTGAGTTAAGCCAATTAATTGAGTCAATCGAAGAGAGACAATTGTTCTTTAGAGAAGGAGCATATGCCCTTTTATGGATCCCATCTAAATCAGGTAACTATAGTGCTAAGGATGGTTACAAAACTCTAGCAAGTCAAGGGGTTTCAGAGGATCAAGGAATCCCTCAAAAACTATTTTGGAACAATAGAATTATCCCTAAGGCAGGCATCTTTGCATGGCTAGCAACGAAAAAGAATATTCTAACAGTAGACAGGTTCAAAAAGATGGGTTATGAGGGTCCATCTAGATGCATTCTTTGTAAAGCTCAAGAAGAAACAGTTGACCACCTCCTACTCAACTGTCCCTTTTCGGCAAAGTGTTGGAGATGGCTATGTGCCAAATTAGGCTGGATAACAACTCTTCCAAATGACATAGTCTCACTTTTTCAAAGCTGGCCAATAAGACCAAAGGATGGTTCTCTCAGCTCTCTTTGGGAAATCTCTCCTTCCTGCCTTGTCTGGGAGATCTGGAAAGAACGTAATAGAAGGCTTTTTGATGGTAAAGCAAGAAGTTTAAAGTCAGTTCTTTGTTCATTGGAATCTTCAATAGTGGAGAATACCAACAACAGTCTAGCCCTATCTACAAGCTTAAGCAATAATTTTACGGCTTGGGATGACAGAACCAGACTAAAGTGGAATGGCTTAAAAACTCCCCCTAATGTTGGAATAAATGTAATAGCAGAGATAGTGTAGCTTGGACCCCTCCCAAACCTGGATGGTTAAAGCTGAACTTCAACATGGCTTCAAAAGGAAACCCAGGTGCTTCTGGTATAGGATGTGTGGTGAGGGACCATAATGGATTCTTCATAGGAAAGATGGCTCGATCAATACCCCCGGATACCAACAATATAGTAGAATTCAAGGCCTTATTGCTAGGACTCTCAGAGTGCTCAAGTAGAGGGATTAAACATCTAGTTGTGGAGGGAGATTCAGCTATAGCAATTAATGCAGTTAAAACCATGAGATGACCAAATTGGAGACTATAAGCTCTGTTGGAAAGGATTTTGAAGGAATTGTCCAGATTTGATGATTTCTCCTACAAGCATGTCTTAGAGAAGCAAATTCAAAGGTAGATGCCCTCTCTAAGATTGCGGTAGACGGAATCAATTTGTCCTAGTGGGTGGAAGAATTTAAAGTAACCGGTCCTAGTGATTGATGCTTGACCTGGTTTGATAAAGCGACCTGGCTTCAGATTGAGGAGATTCAGTAGACTTCAAGGATAAGTTTGCATACCAACAATAGCAAACATGCTTATAGTAGTAATCTCAAAAGTAGCTTCCAAATTATACTCTGCAGCTCTCAGTCTCATCCTGCTTCGGTGGGAGTTTGAGGTCATAAATTAGCTCAGTGATTGACACTTTGACTGGACCATTTCTCTCTTCGTTGGTACGCAAAGTTTGCAACAAAGTGCTTTTAATCAGAAACAGGGGACTCGCTGCTTCTCTCAACAGCTATTTTTCTTGAATCAAATGTTCCCGCCAAAAATTTAAGTGCTTTTTCAAAGGCTGAGCTGGCAATCAGTGCCTCCTTTGCCATGTCACACCCAACTTGGACAAAGCTTTTGGTGGAAGAATTTTTTATTTTTTTCGAAAAGACATTCTAAGTTCTTTCGCCTACTGTTAGAAATCATTTAATGAGAAGTATTTTGGTGTACCTCTCTCATGACATTATCAAAATCTGCCGCATCCCCTGCAAAGCTGAAAGGATGCTGCCTAAAGGACCCGAACAGGATGAGCTGTCTCGGCGAAATGAAATCTAATGTTGAGCCTTTAATTTCTCTTGCTTGGAAATTCGTATCTCGCCACCTTCCGTTCTAGGGTTATTCTACTTGATTTTACTTGCATAAAAGGCTGCAAGTAGTGGCGTGTTTGAAGGACAGTTATTTTCTGGCGATTCATTCCCGTCTTTTTGGCCGCTCTTCTAGCTCTTTCGATAGCTGGTTCCGATTGTTCCCCTTCCTCCTCATTTTATCCCTTGCGATGGCTTCAGAAGATCCCTTTGGCTTCATCATTAGAGCCTTTCCACACCCTATCTCCTGCTTTGGAGCTGACATTCCCATTTCCCTTTCTTCAGAGAGCCGACAAGTCTCTTTCAAAAAGATTTCAGATCTTAGGCTCAAAAGATTACTGTGCATGCCAAAGCCTTTAGTTATCTTAGCGGTCAAATTAATTTTAGGGAGCGGGCACATTAGCAGGAACGAATACCCGAGGGATAATACCTTCATCTCCTCCAGGTTTGTGGCATCTCTCTTGGATAATCAAGTTGCCAAAGAGGAGGTCTTTTCATTGACGAATGCATTATTTAGTCAAGATGTCCTGGGAGGTCTTGAAGCTGTCCTCAATCAAGCGCTCCTAGACTCTGGAATGCCACGTCCAGGAGATTTGATTCTCTTTTCTGTTCCTAGGGAAGTCATTAATTATTATCCATTTCTGCTGGACCTCAAAGGTCCTGCCTTAAAGCAGCTCAGGGCTCTTGCGGCAATGGCAATTAGGTTTCTAAACTGGAGGATACTATCAAACGATTTGGACAACAAAGACGGGGAGGAGGAATTTGTGGATTTCTTAAGTTAAATGGTTTTCTCCCTCCCAAAATTGAGCAGGAGGTGCGTAGATATGTAGCGACTAGTTCTGTTGGCCGCAGAAGGGCTCATGGTCGCGGAAGGCAGGCAGCTCCAGGCAGAGGGAGGGGTCGCCCACGCGGTAGTGGACACTCTCAGGCAGCAACTTCTTCTCAAGGTCGGCTACCTTCAAATCATAGATAGGATTTTATGGTTGATTTTGAAAATGCTTTGCTCTTTTGGATATTATAGGCCTTATTTTTTGTAAACATACAATCTCGATGTTGATAGATGGTAATGGCCATCACCAGTAGTCTGCAGAGACTTATAGAAGTCTCTTTTTTGTACATTTTCATGAACTCTCGTCCGTCTAGTTAGCTCTGTGTTAGATAGAATTCAGTCTCTTAAGGAGACTGTGTTTGGTTTTTTTCAGTTTGGAAGAAAATTAAACTCTGTTTATGTATATGGACTTAATTAATATAATGATCTGGCTTAGCCATTTATCGACAAAAAAAAAAAATCTAGCTTGAACATTAGTCAAATAAATAATGAAATGTCAAATAAGCTATTAAATAATTGGGCCTAATTCTAAATGACCTTTAAGGACTTCTCCTTGGTCTAAATAAAACAATTCTAAAACATCTTTAATTTAACTAATTTTGCTAGTGAAACATTGTTTAGAAATGTGTCTCAACCTTGCTCCTATTGTTAATATTATAGAAGGTACGATTTTTTTTTTTGTATAAAATAGAAAAATTTAATTTCCGGTTCATAGACTTAGTTTTAAGCTGAAATAAAAATTCTCGGTTGCTCAAACTGTTGCATAGATCTCTTCAAGTATTTCAATTTAAATAAAGGGGCCCAATCAGTCCATCGGATCAAAAGTTTGTGTAGGAAATGTGAAAACTAAAAAGTTGTTGGAGTTACCCCTGTTGACCAATCTATGATGTGTGTCATGACATATCATAAGACATCTTTGATTGGGAACTAATTTTGGTTTTAGGTTTTGTATATCTTATACATTAAGTGTTTGAGATGGAGGTTGCATGTAGAGTATTGTAAGAATTCCCCCAGATCTCTAGTTGGTGGTACTCCTTTGAAGGCTTGCTCTGCAAGTGTATTGTAATTGTGATTTACTGAATAATACATTGAGCTTCTTTGGAGTGGGTTTTTTCTCCCAAAAAGGTTTTCCCCATGTACATTTGTGTTATGGTATCTATTGTTTATTTCTGTTTATGTGTTTTTTTGCTCTCTGTAATTGTTAAAGATTGAAATTTGCACAACTCTCCTCAGAATATTAGTGTAGGAAGCTTTTCTGCATACCCTGCTTCCTTTCAAACATGTCATTCATATTTATCATGGACCAATCACAAGGTTAGGATTATAATCTTTCAAGTCTTTATCATAATCAGATTTTAATACTAACAAACATTGAATCGTCATTTTTTATCAGACGTATTTAAATATCAATATTTATTTAAGTTAACAATCTATAAAACAAATTTAATAATCGTAGACATTAAGTTTCCACAATCCATTAGATATTGATCAGCTATTTCCGGATATGATTGTGTGTAAATTTTTGCATCAACGTTTCGGATCACACTCTGTGATGCTTCATCAGGATGAAAAGAAGTTAGAGAGCATGCAGAACTTCTGCATGCTCTCTAACTTCTTTTCATCCTGATGAAGCATCACAGAGTGTGATCCGAAACGTTGATGCAAAAATTTACACACAATCATATCCGGAAATAGCTGATCAAAATTTAATAATGTCCATGATATTCAAGTTTTAAGTTTTAAAAAATCTATAAAAAATTTATCCAATCTCTGGCTTTTGCAAGATTTGAGAACAGTGGGTATTATAGGTTAGTCCATATTTTACTGTTCAAAGCAACCATGTTTTTGGCAATAGTATCAGTCTCTTCAATTGAAGACATGACAAAGAAAATCTCAAGATACATATGAATTGATGTTCCTCCTATTACATGTCAAACCAAGTGGGTTTTTACAAACTACTATTCCCTGCTAATAAGTTTGAAACTAAAATGATGCCATAATGTTTGCAAGACCAACCAACCTTAAATCTCAGATTAATGTTTTGGACATAGAAACATTACCGGAAACACTTCACCATAAAGAATCGAGAAATTCTTAATGAAATATCTTCTCCAAAGTCAACCTTTACTGAACTTCACTTTGATGCGTGATGAGCATTTTTTGCAGCGTAAAACAAATGCACGTTTTAGAATGCTAGGCACTTACTACAAGCTTGTTTTTTTTAATTATTATTATTTTGACGTCTCGTGCTTGGTCACAGCTTTGCTTTTCATTAAATTTTAAATAATGTTTACGGGGCTTCCGAATGTCATTTTGCTGACATTCACCTTGTTATGTTAATGGCAGGAATTATGAGCTACGTATGCATTTTCTGGGACTGGAAAGATAACCAAAAATTCTGCTTCACTTGATTGGATACTGCCACTATCAATTTACATGACATCTTTGAGATGTTATGTGATTTTCTTTTCAACGTTTTATATTGCTTTAGAAAATTTTCAAGCGCAATAATTTATTAGATTTTGCTTGTATCTTTATACTTGAGAGATTGAATTTGAGCTTGAACCAATTTAAAAAAAAATGCATTTCAGAATAATGTCAAAACTATCCAGGATATAATCATGTCTGCAACGTCAAAACTACTTGCACATAATGATGTAAAGTTAAGACTATGTCTAAATTTCAATATCATCATGGCATTGTCGGTGTACTGAACTATTTTCTGTTTTGTCTGAAATCTGGTACTATCTCATACTATTTCAATGAATGTGAAATAAAAGTACGAATATATCACATGCATAATTTGTGGGAGTTTTGAACTGTTCACTTTTCATACACAATAAGTGAATTTGTTAATCGTGTTCAGGAGTAGCATGCTGATATTTGATATGATATAACTTTGTAAATTGAGTACTCACTAAAATATCTGCTCTATTTGTCAATGCAACTCTACCCCAAATAGCATGTTTTCTAATCCATAATAATATTTAGGTTTCTTTCAGAATTAGATCCCTGTGACAATTCTTGTCATTAAAAACTGTTGAATGGTCCAGGAAACTTGTTGCTTAAAGCAGTTTGTATAGCTTAATCAGAAGCATGACATAGGTAGCTAACCTTTTTTGAATGCATTGAGATGGATGAAAGAGGTAGAGGGGCAACTCAGGGAAGTGGGTCCATGATGCAACCACATTCACAACATAGACTTTATTAAATTTATTTCTAAAAACCAAAACACAGTCTGCCTCATTCCTCATTCCATTCTACCTCTACAACTGAAAAGAAACTACTTATGACTACATCTCTGAAAATTACCTTTTTTTTTACAGTTTTTAGCAATTTTGTTAACTTCTCATTTTAGGTTATTTTGCATGCTTATTCACATGGCCATGAAAAGTTGTCGATTATTTGAAACTAACGGAAGTAGAGCGAATTGTCTTCTTTCTAATCTAATTGCATGTAGAAGTTTCAACATAATTAGAAAAAACAAATTGGAAAAATCTCAAAAGGTCATTAAAAGCTCAATTGAGCCCCCAAATGAATGAAGATGGTTTTGAAAAAGTGTGGAGACACGCTCCAATCGAACAAATTTGATTGACATTAGGGTCAACTTCGATATGCTTTTGCACACCAAATATCAACTCAATCGGACTCTTGGGTAAAAAATGACGACCTTTAGAAGTTCTTACATCATTCTCCTCTAGTTGAAAAGAATGTAGCTCTTGCAAGTTGCTTTGTTGGAGCTTGTGCCACTTGTTTTGATCCAACTTCAATTCCTACTCTATAATCTATTTGTTATCTATTGGTGCTAGCTCTTCCTACTGTATTAGATACTTGTTGTATTGACCTTGTCGTGTGTGTATTGTCTTCTTGTCCAAAATTTGTACAATCATTTCAGTTTTCTTGCTTGGAATTTGTTGTGGCCAATCCACTTTTGCCTCCTCTTTTTCATCATGATCCTTTCCATGAAAATCATATAAATAAAAAACATTAAATACAAGAGAAATATACAAATTATCCCTCATAAGCATTGTCATTGATATTCTTTGAAATCTTGCATGGACCAATTTCCTTGTATTTCAACTTCTTCTAGATTCATGTGGGAAACCTCTCTTCTTAGATAAACCATTGCTAACTCACTTTCATCAAATATTTTATGTCAATTTTGTATACGTCATTACTCTTTTTATTTATGAATAGTAGCCATTTCCATTAATAAAGATAAAGTACACTTCACAAAAAAAGGTAAGGGATACAAGATCACCCCTTAGGAGTCAAACATGCAGTTTCTGGGTAATAAAAAAACACAACACGAGCTAAGCTCGAAGAGTAGAAATCATAAAACAATCGCTTAAGTGACTAATGCAATGGTTGAAGGGGGTGGATCTCTGTCAACCTTAGGACTCTATACAACAATGGGGTTAGGGTTATTGTCTAGAAGGGACCACCCTTTTTTAGTATTAGCCTCCTCTTTTTCCTTGTCTTGATTTGTCTAAGGGGGTGAGATTGCCAAAGCCAAAGGCGGAAAGCAAAGAATCAAACCTTTTGCTGTCACCATTAGAAGTCGGCCAATCGTTGCCACTACCATCAGTCGGGTCCACACACCTCGAGCCCTACCTAGAGGCAAAATCCTTGTGAGGTAGAGAGGCAGAGCAACGCTTGTTGAAAGCACTCCCACCACTGAACTAGTGGTATGAGCCTAAGAGCGTGGGGTTTGAGAACGACGAGTAGAAGAGCTATGTCCACGTCGACGGCCACAAAGCGGAGACCGATCATGGGAGGTTGAGGGACCAGTAGAGGTATCGGTGGAAGGATCTCGATGCACTTTGGCAACCGTACAAGGGGCATTTCCCCAATGATCCATAAGGGTTTGAAGGTGGGCCACCTCCAACACAACCTTGTTGGCTTGCACTTGAATCTGTGGCATAACATTATTACATATACATGCTTTAGTAAAAAGTGGGACATGAATATCAATAGAGTTGTGAGAAAACAAAACAACATGACTACCTCATCAAATTGTGAAGAGGATTTCCACCTTGAAAGCATGCAAAATCTAGGCAAATTTGAAAGGGACGCAAGGCCAATCCCCCAAAAGGGCCATATGCCAAGAAAAAGGTTTTGGCTAAAAAGGTAGAAAGAAATCATGAATCCAATTCCACAAATTTTAAGCACAACGACAAAACCAAAAGAGGTGAATGAAAGTTTCAGGTTGACCATAGAAAGGGCAACTCGGATTTGGGATACCCATATGCCTCAAACGAGAACCTAGAGGCAAGCCTTGGAAAAGAATACACCAAGTAAAACTAACAAGTTTGGGTTCAAGGCTAGCAAACCAAATGTTGTGGAATCTGTGACTCCAAACTATTTGGGAGGACTGCAGATGCTATTGAATATTCAAAGTTGGCACCATAGGTAGGTGCAAAGAGAGCCAATGGTATCCTATCCAAGGTTTGTAACTTCAAAAGGCAGTACTGGGGAACCAGCGCCAATCTTTCCACTAGGGTTTCACAAAATAAATACCCAGCTTGTGTAGCATATTTAGAGGTAGAGCCAATACGACAGAGTCATATGTCTATCGATCTAGCTGGCCAAGGTGGAACTAGGTTCACATATCTTCCCATGAGCAAAGACTCATAGTAGCTCTAGAAAAAAAGTCTCGAGTATGGATGTCGCACTTATGAAAGTGTAGAGCATGAACTCCAGGCACCCGAGCCAGAGGGAGCCTCTAAATCCAAATGAGCAGAGACCACCAAATGTTATGCTAGTTGAATGAGAGAACATCTTTGAAACCAAATCCATCCCACAAAAGCCAAGGTTGGGCAGCTTCCCAAGCACGTCGAATGCTTTTGGCCACAAAAGTGCTTGTTATCTAAACAACATCCTTCATAGTGAGAAGGGTTTGAAAGCCAATCCCCTTCCAAGAAGGTCTGTTAGTAGGGAACCTTGAAGAAATGCAATGTCGAAGAAGGCTTCATTGCCAAAGATGGTCCATATGATCCACTTGACACATAAGACGAGACCTTGCTTCTGAGAGAAGGAAGCCCAAGTCCATTGGACTCCTGCAGGAGGCAACAAAACTCCTAGGCCAATTTGTGAAAGCCATGGTGGTTAGTTGAAGAAGCCCATAAGAAATCTTTGAGAAGCTTCTCAAGCTTACTGTAAGAAGCTTTGCAAGGAGTTGAACAAGAAGAGTAGTAAACATGAGTGGCTACCAAAATTTTCGAGCAGATCTAAAACTTCTCGGCTAAAGAAGGCGTTTTGATGATCCAATATGCCAACTCCACATTCCAAAGATCCATAGGAGATCACTGGGAGTAAAAAGGAATTCCTAGAAATCGAAAGATTTCACCATGACCTATCCACTCTCACCCATATTAGAGTTGTAATGCCCCGCTAGGAACCCTAAAGGAAAACAACACAACTAGGCAACTAAAGGGTGAAATATATATTTTTTAAAAGATTAAGTGCATTAATTATAACCATTGCACATTTAATAACACAACGAAAGCCTAACACATGATTTCCTAAGGGTTACCAACGAAGATTAATTCATAGATTATATTAACACCATGGTTAATCCAATTGTCCATCCAATTAGGAAAATTAAATGCTTAAGATTAAAACTACATATACACTTAAATTCCATAATGAAAGAACCAAAGTATTCCAATGCATTTATTTATCCATATTTCATTTATACATAAGATCAAAGAAACTGAATTAAAATACATTCCACTGACATAATATTACAATATCCATAATTACATGGCTTCCAAAAATAACCACGGAATCCAAAAGTTACAATATCAAGGTTACATAAAAAGTCTGATACAATGACCACAAGGTCTCAACTAAACAATGATCACGAACAAGAGCTAGTATATGAACCACGAACCAAGAAACACCAGCGAAGCCTTTCCTCGCCTGAAGATACAACCCAGAACATCCGATGGGAAGTGGCACTACCACCTGACCATGTGATCCCAAAATGGAACCACCCCACTGTGCTAGGAGATAGTAGAAAACCCTCAAGCAAGAAAATAATACAAGTGCGAAATAACTACACGATTTCACAAACATCCATGTGACTCAACTTACAAACACTAGTGATTCTAAGGAGAGAGTGTCATCGCATGGCTTAAGGTGGTTACTCTGGCAGGTCTCCATAGGTCCCGGCCCCTATCCTGGGTTATCCTGGTAACCTCTCCCGATTCTCCGGCTCCATCTAAGTCTCATGCGGACCCTACCAATCCTTTCGTGAAAACAAGGTGGTAAGTTTGCCATTCCAGGCCTTCTCGCAACATTATGAGCCATGTACTAGCACTCACCTATGCACGAGGTACATTATCTTAATTAATATTTAATCTACCCACCCCCTAATCAATTATTAGGTTATCACTTCTTAACTGACTTTCAACGGGTTATCCTGTCATCCACTTGGGGCGCGACCCCGTTTGAAAGCCACTCTCTCTCATAGGACACTAACAGGAAAGGTCTCTCTTTACGAGAACTCTCTGGCAAAACAAACAACCATATCTAATCCTGACAAACCATAGGTGAAGGATACACAATCACTAACCCAGGATTGACCATTTGGAATAAAACACACAATGGCTCACATCGACGGGGTTATGCAACAACACCTGACCAAGGAGAAATAATAACATATGACACAATGACAACTCAACCAAAATTGCAACGAAATTAAGCTTGACTGCAAACACCATTTACACAAAATCCTAATACAGACAATCTTTTCTTTAAACAACCAAAAGCATAAATAACTTGCAATTAAAGATTTTCCAGAAAATAAGAAAATAAAATTATATTAATACAAGAAAATCAATGTTGTCATTTGTCCAATAAGGTTAAATAAATCACATAAAAATTAATCTCCTAATGTATTTCCAAGCATAAATATAGAATCTAAAAATTACAAGCTTTTCTGAAAATACCCAAACTTTGAATTTTATATATATATATATATATATATATATATATATATATATATATATATATATATATATATATATATATATATATTATATACTTATAATCTATCATATATTTAATAAATTAATTTAAAAATCAAATTTAATACCCTGCACGGAAATCCAAAATTTCCATATTTTGGTTTGCACGAAATATAACTGGGAAAACAAATTTAATTGTTACCCCTGCCCCTTGCACGGTAACACGTGCTACCATAGGTAGCACTGCTACCGCACGGTAGCAGGTACTACCGCCGGTAGTACTGCTACCGTCGGTAGCACTACTACCCTGCGGTAGCAGGTACTACCGCCGGTAGTATTGCTACCGTCGGTAGCAGAGAGTACCGCCGGTAGTAACTACCAAAGGTTTTTAATTTATTATTTTTTTATTTTATATATATAAACTTCACAATAACCTAAAAAAATAAGTAGATTTAATTTTCAATCAGAATTTATTTCCAAACCAATTTATTTCCAGGGAAATTAATCAATACATAATTTCTCCAAAATAATATAATAAAATAATTTCCCTTAACTTTTAATAACACAATAAATTTAATTAATGATTAAATTTATTTCTATAATAACTAATAATATCACAGAGATGCACAAATATTAAAAAGGAATGCCATAGCCAAATATCAAAACAAAAACCAAACAAGAAGAAATAATTTCTTTGGTAAATCCCATTCCTCCAAAATCTTGCAATTTTCATGCACAATAAAAATCTTGGCAAAATTTGCCATAATAACTTTTCCCAATCTTCTCAAAATTTTAATCTAAAAACACCTAGGAAATAACTTCTTTCTATAAACCAAAAATTAACTTCAGGAATAGACTTTAGCCAAGAACAAGAAATAAACAGACATAATTTTAGATTTGACAAACATCTTAACACACACATCATTCAGAAAGAAGAAATAAATAAAACATTTTCTTTAAAACAAACAATCAAACGAACAAACATATTAACACACACATCATTCAGAAAGAAGAAAGAAATAAAATATTTCCTTTAAAACAAACAATCAAACGAAGCCACCCAACCTGGTATAGCTTCCCTGGAAGAAATTTGTAGAAGAGAACCAATCCTTCAACAAGCTTTCAAATAAATTTCTCTTTGCCTAAATCCCTGTCCTGTTTCCTGTCTCCCCTAAAAATAAAGACTTATTCCCCTTTTAAACTAAAATTTTAGGTTGTATATATTTTTCCCAAAAAACCCTAATATTTAATTTTAGTAATAAAAGCAATTTTTTTTTTCTAATTTTCTAACAAAGGATAAGTTAACATGCAATAATTAAAAATTATTTTTCTTTCTTTTCTTTTCTCATGCAAATTAATTAATTTTCTAAATAAAGAAATTAAAGCAATACTTCAATTCTAATTAATTCTTTTATTCATTTATTTATTCTTTTATTCTTTTATTTATTTAAAATTTTAGGAAACAATAAATGAAATTAATCTAATTTATTTTTCACTAAAATTTAAATAAAATATATTTTTAATATCACGCAACTTGCAGCTTAATTTAATAACTTCTTTTAATTAACTAAATTTATAATCTCAATGCATAAAATATATAATTCAAAAATACCAACTATGAGATAACTCCACAAATTTAATTAATTAATTAAATACACTAAAACACACAAACTGAACAAACCTCAAGCAAATACTTATAAAAAGATCAAACGACAAAATACGAAAGTCGAACAAACTGACAGGATGACCAACTGACGACACTCACATGAATGTAACTGAGTAAAATAGGGTCAACTACTACCTCCTCCACTTCCATCGGACAATACACGCTTGGATCTGTGAAGTCAGGTGGAGACGATACCCCGTGCCTACCCGGTACTTGTACCTGCAATATCTTGCATCACCGAACCACACATGCATATATACAATATAGAAAACACGACATACACACTAATGAAGGAGAATCGCGACGTTCCCTATCTCACCGAAATGAGTGAAGGAAAATCGTCCCCTTGCATCCAATACACTCGCAAACACACAACATATAATAACACATTGCATAGATAAAGTAAAGTGTCAGTACATAGCAATAATCCATAAAATGTCATAAATCACAAGTAATGAAATACTGCAAAATAAATTATGCATCTCATATCCAAATGAAGCATGAAATAATGTCATATAAGTCTAAATAACACATCATGATAATGTATCCATTGAAAGTAAACAACAATAAAATACGAGTCTAATAAGTTCAAACGAGTAGGGGTAATACAAGAGCATCCACTGGAGGCCAAAAGGAAGGATTGGTGATAACATTGGGTTTTGTGCCATTGAATTGTCGTTCCCAAGGCTAAACAAAAAGTATCAAGGTAATGGAGAGCCTCTTGGAGATTGTGTTCATTTGCAATGAGGTTGAGAAAAAAATCATCCACAAAATGGCCATTGGCAGGCTAAGAAGGTGACTCAAGTAGAGAAATGCCCTTAGCCCACCCAATCGAAATGGCACTCGCAAGCAAATACACAAATCTCTTAGTGGCCAATACATACGAGGAAGGAGCCAAAGGGCAACCCTAGCGAATAGATCTGAATAACCCAAAAGCCGAGGATTGGCAGGCATTAATGATGATGCTAGTAGAAGCATCCTTAAAAAGCATATTCATAAACTAGATAAACCGAGGGCCAAAACCAAGAGCTCCCAACTTGGCGAGAATGAAAGGCCACTCAATTCGATCATAAGCTTTAGCAAAGCCGATCTTAAGAAAGATGGCATTCTACTTAGGCTGACGAGCCCACTCCATTCCTTCCCACATTGCAATGATGTTATCTAGACCAAATCTAGATCTAATAAAGCTAGTTTGTTTAGGGTAGATAATTTATGAGAGAAGACGACAAATTTTCAACAATAGGGCCTAGGCAATGATCTTATAAGAAACATTGAGCACAATGATAGGCCGCCACTTACAAATATCTTTAGGGTTGCTTGCTTTAGGTATCAACTTAATGTTTCCTTTATCAATTTATTGAAAAAGGGGTTCAGAATGAAAGGCTTCCAAATAGAACTTATACAAATCGGGTACCACACAAGGCCAAAGAGGTTTGTAAAATTCACAAGGAAAGCCATCGCATCTAGGGGCCTTGTTATCGGCCATGGAGAAAGCGGCTTCCTTGAGGTCCTCAATGGTGAGTAATTGATCATAGAAAACCTTTTGAGCTTCAGAATGCCGAGAGGGAACAACATTGAGGCATTCTTGTAGAGCCCTATCTCGCTCAAGTGAGGCATCTTGAGTAGTGAAGACCTTTTCATAGTGGCAAACAAATGCCTGGAGAGTGTCTGGTAGCTCAGAATGAACTGTTTGTCGTTCCTTAATTTTTGACGCCAAGTGAGGAGTGACATGCACGAAGAGCCAGGAATAATTTCTTAGAAGCATGATCCCCAACCCTAAGCCAGTGAAGTTGAGCCTTAATATGGGCTCTTTGAGCTGCATGGCTATTAGCAATCTGCTTCTGATGATGGAGCTGAGCAATCCTAACTTGCAGGGTAGAAGAGAAAGGATTGGCCGCAAGAGCCTCTGTGGCGTGGCAAAGATCCAGGGTGGTAACCTCATATGACCATCAATGAGACATGGCCATTTGTCTACCATAAATCTAGAGAACAGAAATTGTTCTTTAAATAGCATCATCCCGCCAAGCAATCCACCTAGCTTGCTAAGTAGGAGAACTCTCTAAATTTCAAACCCATTGAATGTAGACCATCATGGGCTAGTGACTCAACAAAGAAGTGTTTGAAAAAACCAAGTCTTGGATGGTCATACACGACCCACTTGCCATTGAATGCTAAACTTGACAAGATAGTGGTTTGATAGTGTAACCTCCGAGAGAGGCAAAACTAGGAGATCTCGATAGTTCCCAAAAGAGAAAAAAGATTGTGTCGTCATCATAGGACAATCAAGCTATTTAAAAACTTTGTCAATGTCGGCTCAAAAGTTACTCCACATATGCCGAACACCCTAGGGACGGCGATGGTCTATGTTGGGATCAAAAAACCCCTATTTATTGTGCATGTAAAACCATGCTTCCCTTTCACCAGTTGTCCATCGAAAAGGAATTAAACCTTCTTTGTTAGAGGCAACCTCCACCACATTAAAGTCACCACACAACACCCAAGTAGCAGGTGCCAATGAATCTGCAATCTATAGCCACAACAAAGATCTCTCAACAACATCACAGGAGCATAAACATTAATGATTCCAAAGGAATGATTGTTCATAAACATAAGGATCCAAACTAGTCGCTGAGTAGGATCCGACCCATGAACCACGACAAAAGATTGTTGTCGTGGTGCAAGAAGAGTGACAACACCTCCTTGTCCTGCCTCATGGTAGGAAGCAAAAACCAAGCCAGATGGCCAAACAACTCGACATGCAACAACAAGCATGAAAGAAGCAATTTTGATTTCTTGAAGACATAAGACATCTAAACTAAGATATTTTTGTCTAGTATCCCGCACAGAATACTTCTTGGTGAGGTTAGTGAGACCTCAGACATTCCATGACATGTAATTCATGAATCAAATTCATGCATGGTATCCTCATCGCCGGGAGAGGAGAAGCCATTCTGCAAAAAATTGGACGCCACCTATAAGCTAATATAGGAAACTTTTGGAGCTCCATCTCAAGCCTTCACATGCCTAGAAGGGTTGCAAGACCAACATAGAGAGTTAGGTTGAGCGGTTAACACTAACGCATGTTGAGGATTTTGAACCCGAGCAATATGAATGACACCATCACCAATTGCAATATTTGGAGACTCCTTCCCCTTAGAAGAATGGTTTGAAATAGTAGGTTGTGACTGTGGCTATGGTTGAGATTGTGGCTACAGTTGAGGTTGTGGCTACGACTGTGGGGCAGCAAAACTTTGCTACTTATGAGAAGTCGAAAGCTGACGAAGAATTCTTCGCTCTGCGAGCAACAATTGTGCGACCTTCTTTAGATTTAGGGGCCTCACATGAGCATGAAAGTTTGGATTCCTTGGGAGGATCCTTCACCCATAAAGCAGTTAAAAGGCAATCCTTAATCTTGTGCTCTGAAGACTAGCACCGAAAAAAAGTATTGGCAAATTCAGATAGAGCACTTGTTGCAAGCGACATAGACCTCCTATCTAAACATCAATAGTCTCTTTGAGGTCACAAGATGAATCCACTTAGACATAGACCCTCTACACAAATAGCTAATGCTAATGACCAAGGACCAAGGACATCTACAACCAGGGCTATGAATAGATTTACAAGCCAAAAAACAAAAACCAAAGGAATAAATAAAACTTCTCAAGAAGTCTAAATGACCAGACCCAGAGAATCATATATTTCCAAAAAGAAACACAGAAAGAGAAAGGAACAGGGGAACAAACGAGGGGCACATGAAGCCGATTAATCATGACTAGGAATGAGGGAAGCATCCACCGCCACTTCCACCCCATCATCATTTGAACTTTTGTTGCTGTTGGAGGAAAATACATCATCTTCATCCCTTAATCCCATTAGGATTTTGTATTGGCGAACCCAAGGAATGTTAACATCAATCGCATCACAAATAATAGGAACTAGGGTGCCATCATCAACAAACCCCATTAGCTTTTTCAGAAAGTCCAAGCTTCTCCAAACACTAGATTTTTGAACTTCCCACCACTCAGTATCTCATTCAAACAATATGGGGAGCCGCGACACAGGGACCCCATTCTGTCTAACCTGGACATAATAGGGGCCTAGAGTAATCGTTAAATTACCATCTATCTCGTGAAGTATAGTCTCCATGTCGCCCAAGAATTCTTGCTTGAACATTCGACCACAAAAGAACCTGCGTAGCTATTTTGGGCTCCTTTGCATACAACATTGTGGCTAGGAAATGTGTCGTAATATCTGTATTCACTTTGTATCTCTGATCTATAAGCAAAAAATAGATCCCCGGAATGTCTTTCAAGGCATGTAGAAAGAGAGGATGAGAGAATATCGCAATCGCTTGTCTGTTATAGGGCCTAAAATTGTCATTTGTCTTTTGCTAGCAAACAGTCTTATGTTGGAGTGCATTGAAGCCTGCAACTCAAAAATCTACAAATTTCGAATGAGAAAATGAGGATGAAACAAAATAAACTCATTTCCAATTTTAATAAAGGGGGAAGCTTCGCGAACAAATTTCTCAATAGAATAAAAGCATAATCAATTCCCATTAAGGCAGATCCTAAAAAATCTCGTCCAGCATGTTTCAAGTGTGTGGAAGTGTAATTTCATCCAACGAGGAAACGACAAGAACAGAGTATGACCAACAATACTCGAAATGTGGAGCAAGGAGTGAGCCTTCATAATAAATTACTCCCACCATGTCATGCTCAAAGGGGAAATAACCACGTCAGCTGCCACATTGGATGTCGGGCCCAAGTAGTCCCAACAAATTGCAAATCAAAACTTTCCAACGACACTAAGTATAAAAGACTTCCCCACCTAAACAAATTTAAGAAATTTCAAACGGTCTAGAAGAGTTTTTGATTCCTCTTGAGGTCAAGCTTGGAAATAGTAGATAGCCGCTATAGGAAATAATTGCATCTTCAAGAGATTGAAGACCATACAATGACTAGACTTAATTGAGAAACATCATAGAGAATATACAGTTTTATGTTATTCCGCCACCATAGACAAGAATCTAACTGAAAAAATTCTCTAGCTTGAGCAAACTATATGCTTTGTCTTTAATGAGCAAAGGAAATTTCAACCCAGTCGATTAAGAAATAGCAGAATTGGCTAATCCACTTGTTTGAAATCTACACCATCTGCTCCCAAATTAGCCATAGCATCTGCCAAACCATTTGCTTCTTTGTATATATGGTTAAAAGTGTAAGCTTCAAAAACTTCAACAACTCTAGAGCTCTCCCTAGAGTCGAATTTAATCTCCAGTTTACTACCTTCCTAGCTTTGAGAGCATTAATGACTACTGTCGAATCACCTTCAATTTCCACCCTCAACAGGTTTAATTCTCGACATAGAAAGTCCTTCATTTAATGCTTTGAATTATGCAATATTATTTGTGTCTTGTTCTAAAGGTTTTGCCACTTTTGCTACTACTTTTCCATTTGAGGAATGAATCACACATCCTGCCCCAGAAGCACCCAGATTTCCTCTAGAAGCCCCATCAAAGTTGAGCTTTACCCAACCCACATCTGGAAGCAAGCACTTGCAATTTTGCCTATTCAATTGACTAATTTGACCCCCAACACCTATAAAAGGGGGAATTTCCAATCCAAACCATCTGCCTTTGATTATATCATCCCAACTAGAAAAATAACCATTCTTGGATCCAAGTTGTGAAATTATGTTATTCATTACCTCCACAATAGCTGCCTCTATATTATTCGTTAAAGACTCCCAACGTATTTTTTTTCTTGAAATAATATGTGATTTCTCTCTTTCGAGAGTTCCCATATCAGAAGAGAGGGAGATGCAATCCTCAAGGGGCCAAAAAGGTTTTAACTATAGAGCTTAGGCCAACCTTGAAACATACTAAGAATATCATTAGGAAGGGAAGTGAAACAACCTAATTTTGCACATAGTTGCTACCAGTATTTTTGAGCATATGAATAATTTAGTAAAATATGATCAATTGTTCCTTCATTTTATTCACATTATACACAAATAGATGGGGCCTTGAATCCTATTTCTCTAAACCATTCTACAATAAGAATCCTACCCTAAATAGCAGCCCAAGAGAAACACCCTACTTTTGGAGAGCACATTTGGTTCCAGCACAGGAGAGTGGGGATTTCAATTTTATGAAGTTGTTGTTTAGAAACTAGTGCTCTATACCCCTCTTTAGAATTATAAATACCTGATTTAACCCCAACCCATATAATTTTGTCTTCTCCATTTCTAAAAGATAGTGTTCTATTCTTAAGAATCTCTTTAGGAGAATGCCATCCTCACTAGAAATTGGAAGGGTTTACAGCGAGCCATTGGCCACAGTCAGAATATATTGTTTCCATCTTGCCTGGATTTGAATCGTTGTCATCCCATCACGCTATATACGATATTCCAACCATCTATCCTATTTTATTTTATATTTATTAATATTTGAATTTTTATATATTTTAACTTTACATTTAGTTTATTCTATTTAAATTTTGAATTTATATTTAAGCTTGAAACTTGCTATAATTAATTTTTTTATGAGGATTTTGTTTGTAATCGTTGTGGAGGGATTACCAAGGTAATGATTTAACATTTGCTAATGTGACCAACTACTTAGAATCCTCCTTGAATAGCTAGAGTGTAAAATCCTTTTATAATATGTTATAGTTAATAATACAGAAACTATTTTCAATTATTTATAAACTAGAATTTGTATTTGCATGAATGTTTCTCTCTTTATCCATCCTTTCACATTTGTTCCTTCGGACTCTCAACTAGTCCCTCATTTTAGTATTTTATTTGTAACCTTCTTTGTACTCTTCTTCTTTCTCTTGGTGGATTGATTAATGCAATAGGAAACATTGATACAAAATAATCTAATGTGGTTTGTCCCAAAGCATTCTTGCAAATACAACATGGACTATGAAAAAATTATGCCAATTATAGTATTTGCGTTTCAAGGAGGTCTGATTCAATTATGCCCAAAGTAAATTATATGTTATGTTGTCTTACAAGGCATCATACATACATAATTATGCATGATATACTTAGGTGATTGGAAAAAAAATGACATTAGACAAATTTTTTGTCTTAATCTTCAACATGAGTGCATATATATAGCCTATTAGATCAAGAAAATCAATCCTCTACGGAAAATTTCTCAAGTATTGAAAATTGTTCATCTATTTTCCAAGTTTTATGATGAAGCATTAGGTTTTGATCCAAAGTATTAATTTATAGCTAGTTAACATTGATAGTTTAACCATGCAGAGATTTTGTTGGGTAGTTAACCGTTGGTTCCTATGAGAAAGGTAGGTATGAAAGTTATAAGATAATACCCTCATAAATTTTACTAAATAATGTAATTAATATAGAATACTCAAACACAATAAACAATATGATTTTCACTGTCTTTTTGTGGTTCTTCATGTTAAGTGTGTTGAGATCCCTTTTTGTTCGGGTGGGATCAATTTTTGTTGTTGGAGTGATCAGGCACAATTCTTTCAAGTTCTATTGCTCTCCTGATTTGTAAAAGGTTCGGGTTCCTTTCAAAAACATGTTTTTACTTAATCAAAACAATATGATTTTCATATTTTTTTGTTATTTATAAATTTTTTTCTATATTTAAACTTGAACCTCAAAATAAAGATCACAAGCAATAGAAATTTTAGCACCCTATCCAAAAAATAATTTACAAGTATAAACTAAAAACTAAAAATTTACTAGTAGATTTACAAAATGGCATAGCGTTCATCACCCCAATAATGAATATATTTTAAAAAAACTTGAGAAAAATATCTTCAACTCTTTTATGCTAATATCTACAATGTCACAATATATTTCAAATTATGTTATTACTAATAGTAATTCTAGATTTTTCTATGTAAGTAAATGGTTTTCTAATCAAAAAACATCATAGCAAATACTTTTCTTATTTCTACTCTAAACTAACAACACTATTAATAGGAACTTACGCATTTTGTCTGTTGTTCTCATAATCATCTAACAACTCATGTAACTAGTAGATAACCTATACAACTCTATATATAACACCATAAAAACGTAACAAACACATCGCTAACTAAACACTTGTTTACACAAATTGAAAACCACTGAAAGAGATTCAAACATCATTACATCAAGAGTCCTTTGACAAAAATCACTTCAACTTTTAATACATTATTTTAATTTTTTCACCTGAAAATATTTAATTATATCTAATTAATATTATGAGCATTTGACTCAAAGTTAGATTTAGGGAGATGAATTATCCAATACAAAGTTTCATTAACTATTATATTCAATTAATATTATGATATATTTGACTCAAGGTTAGATATTGGGAGATGAATTCTCCAATACAAAGTTTCATTAACTAAAAACATATGATCAAGTGTAATATCACTGTATATTTTGGATCACACCATTGCAAAATAAAAAAAACAAAATAAAATAAGATATTAGCTTATGCCGCCACAACCGCCACCCCCACCACAACCACTATCGTCACCACCACCACCTCCACAACTACCACTGCACTTCAAGAAAATTACTGAATCCTTGCTAAAATCTTGTAATACAAAACTATCAAGCAAAAAATCAAAGCATCACTTATATAAGTAAAATCTTGACAGAAATATCTCCAACTTTAAAGAACAAAAGGAAAAAGGTGGAAAAATGAGGTAACATAAAAGATTACTTAAAAAGTAGTGTTAAGTCCTGCAGTGTAACTAGGCTATAGTTTAGTGGTAGCACTAAAGTAGCCTGAATTAACTTGACTTGAACCCACTAATTTCCACATTCCAAAGATTAATTTTTTAGGCAATATCAATCAACTGTTGCAAAATGTGAAAGGGTTGAACGCAAGCATAAGCAATCAAATGATTCTATAGGACCTATGTTTTTTGCTTAATTACAATTCTTGAAAGGTTGACTATTCGAGTGGGTAATAGTGGAGAAGTTTTAGCATGCTTATGCTTTTGAGGCGTTTTTCTATTTTTTGTCTTTTCATGTTTTTCATACATTTGAGGTGTTTTCTATTTTTAAGCAATTTTTGATTAAGGGAAAACAGGTTTTGAAGGGACTTGAAACCCTTTACAAATCAAACCAAGGAAAGAACTTGACTGCTCAACAAAGAGGAGAGAGTCACAACAAAAAGGTAGAGCAGCCCACAACGAGGGCCCTCAAGATTTACTGACCTTGTGGGAACGAAGAGTCATATCAAAAGAAGGCTTGGACATCTTTTAATGCTTCCCTTTAACAGTAATCCAACCCTTTTCAACTTTAGCCAGAGATTAGAAAATCACCCCAGAATCGCCAAACTTGGCGAGTCCGAGTCTGAGTTATACCCCCCGAGTCTGGTGAGCTCGGACTCGAACTTGTCCGAGTCCAGGGGGCGAACTCGACAGACTCGCTGAGTTGGCGAGTTTGGCATAAACTCGCCAAACTCGGCGAGTCCCATGCCTGGGACTCGGTCGATGACAAGGCCCAAAAAAGGCCAAAAAAAAAACATTTACTCAAGTTTTTTGAACTTCTTTTTTTTTATGTTATTTATCCTCCAACCCTAAAAGTGAACTTCATTTCATTCATTTGGAAAAATAGGAGGAGAAAAGTGAGTTGCGAAGAAAAACAAGGGTGCATTGAAGAAAAACCAACAAGGAGGAAGCTTAAGATTTCTTCCATTTATCACATTGGGGCTGCATTGTGTTTGGATTTGGTGCATCAAGAATTGGATAGGAAGAGTTTGCAACTCATTTCAAGCTTTTGTAAAAGGTAAGATTGTTTTTTTGAAGATTTTCTTGTTTCTTGTATGCAAAAATTCCACTTTCTATTCATTTATTTTCAAAATTTTACATTTTCTTCCAAAATATTTTGTATGTTTGTATGTTACTATGTAGTATGTAGTATGTAGTTGTACTATGTAGGGTTGTATGTAGGGTTTGTAAAAACAATTTGTTAAAAAGTTACTATTTTTTATTTATATTTATTTTACAAACCCTACCTTAGTTTTTTTGAATGTATGTATTAATTTCATTTTGTATTTGTAATGTTTTATTGCAGCAAACTTCACTTTATTATTTGCCTCAACTTCAAGTTTCACAAAACTATCCTACAATGTCTACTTCAGCTTCTAGACCCCCCATTAGAAAGGACCCTGCTTGGAAATATCATGAGGATTTTCTAGGGCAAGGAAAGGGGCAAACAAAATGTACATTTTGCAAAATAATATTCCATGGAGGTATATATAGACTGAAATACCATATTTCTAGTGTGCGTGGACATGATGTTGAACCATGCCTAAAAGCACTCCCTGAGGCTGTACGTGATTGTTATGTAATGGTTGAGGAAATTGAAAGGAAAAAGGAACAAAAGGAGGATTGAGCGGCCATTGGGAGAGAGGCAACTTTAGGAAGAGGGACATAGTTAGGTTGTGTTGGAGGCCCTTCTTCCTTACCTCCATATCATCCCACTCAGTTTTCTACTGCTGGTGTTGGTGCTTCCGCTTCTACTTCTGTAAGTGGCAGTGCCACTGTCACTTCTCATGTTCCTAGCACTAGTAGTTGTAGTGGGAGTGTTAGCATTGGACCTAGGATTCCTAAATCTAGGTTGGATACCTTCTTTGCGCCTCACAGTACTCCTAGGTCCCAACAGTCGCTTAAGAGCATGAGTTGGAACAAGGAGGTCCATGATGTCGCTAAAATGGTAGTTGGCAGGTTTTGGGTCTACGACAGTGTTCCATTCTTTACAGCCAAGTGAATGTTTTATGTTTGATTGTTTTAATTTTTATACTTTGATTCTTCATTTTATTTTTTCTCATATACACTACATAGTACATAGTACATACTTAACATATCTCATTGAATTTATTTGTGACGGGTCTCCTTATTGGCAAGAAATGGTTAATGCCCTTACCATATGCGGGGCAAGGTTCAAAGCCCCTTCTGAGTCTGATTTGAGGGGACCCATTTTGACTCAATTGGTGAATGATGTGAAGAAGGAATTAGGTGAACAACGCCAAATATAGAACACTAAAAGTTGCACCATCATGACTGATGGTTGGACGGATAGGAGAAATTGAACTCTCCTTAATTTTCTTGTTTCTTCCACAGGTGATTGATTAATTTTAGTTTCATTTAGTCTTTAATTTTTATTTTCTATTTAATGTTTTATTGAATGATCATTGATCTTGCTTTTTTTTTTTTTTTTCAGGGGGCACCGTTTTCATCAAGTCCATTGATGCCACCTCCCATTGCAAGAATGTCACCTACCTATGTGAGCAGATAGAGGAGGTGATTGATGAGGTGGGTGAGGAGAACGTGGTACAGATGGTGACCGACAATGCAACAAATTATGTTGCTGCGGGTAAAATTTTGATTACAAAATAATTTTGTTTGCAAATTAATTACTATTTTGTAGCATCATTAATTACAATGCAACAAATTATGTTGTTGCAGGTAGACTATTGATGGAGAGGCACCCATCTATAGTTTGGACTCCATGTGCTGCCCATTGCAATGACCTCATGTTGGAGGATAATGGAAAACTCCCATGGGTCAAGAGATGTGTAGAAAGGGCGAGAAATGTGTGCAAATTTGTATATAACCATTCATGGGTATTGGCTCTTATGAGACAATACACAGAGAAGAAGGAGTTAGCTCATCTAGGAATCACAAGGTTTGCCACAAACTTCATCACATTGAAGTCCATGCTTCGCTCTAAGTCGGCCTTGAGACGTATGATTGTTGGTGAGGAGTGGTCTTCCTCATCCTATGATGCCACCCCTACAGGGAAAGATATGGCAGACTGCATTTTTGATAAGCGAGACTTTTGGGTCCCTTGTGATGAGATAATGAAGGTAATTTTAAAAAAAATTCTACAGTTTAACTTTTTGTTTTATAACTTATTATATATATTCTCTTATTTGCTCATTTTTTTAAATTACACAATATTTTCAATTTTGCAGTTTGTTAAGCCCTTGGTGGTTTTGTTGCGAGTTGCGGATGGAGAAAATCCCGCAATGGGCTACATATATGAGGGCATGGATAGGGTAAAGAAGGGCATCAAATCCATCTATGAAGGAGATGAGAGCAAGTATGGTCCTATTTGAGAGATCATTGATAGGAGATGGCATCATCAGCTTCATAGGCCCATCCATGCAATAGCCTATTATCTGAATCTGGCATTCCATTTTATCCCTTCTTTCAAGGCTGATGTGGAGGTTCTTAATGGGATATACTCGATCATGGAGAAGATGGCACCTGCTGGTACTACTTAGATAGAGCTTATTCGAGAGCTACAGTTGTTCTCAAATGCACAAGGGGAGACCTTCTCTCGTCCTATCGCCAAAGATGATTGGACAACTATGATGCCAGGTAAAAATAGATTGTAAGGCTTAATTTTAGTTCTATTGTATATTGTTAAATGAGTTCATGAGTGAGACTGATTTTATTTATTTTTCTAATTTCAAACTTAGATAATTGGTGGAGCTTTTTTGGCCCAATGACACCAAATATTCAAAAGTTGGCCATTCGCATCTTGAGCCAACCATGCAGTGCATCTGGTTGTGAGCGCAATTGGAGTATGTTTGAGCACATACACTCTAAGAGGCGCAATAGATTATCTGTGGAGAAGATGAATGATCTCGTCTTTGTTCACTGCAACCTCCGCTTGAGAATGAGAAAGAATGCATTAGCTGACATCTCTCCTATCATTCTAGATGAGGTTGATCCTGATGCAGAGTGGGCCACTGAGATAGATCCTGCAACTATCTTTAGTGATGATGACACTGATTGGATCGACCAGGTAGATATAGAGGTTGAGGCTATAACCATGGCAGAGGAGGAGTAGAGAGCACGAGCAGAGATAGGAGATTCAAAGGCAGATATTGATAGTGACACAGATGTTCCTGATGTTGGTGAGCATGGCATGGTGTCAAAACGCCTGCCATAGGCTTGTAGTTGTATTTGCCTTTGGTATTTGTGTGGAACATTTGATGATGATCATATGATGACATGAATTTTTTATTCCATGAGTTTTGTAATATTATATACATTTGATAATATTTATATATCTATGTTTGTTATTTCCTTTAGCTACAATTTGCGTTTATGTTTGAGTGATTGATGTATACTTGTGTATGTAATCAAATGAGCCGAGTTTGATGATGTTATTGTGTCTTTAAGGTTTATTCAATAAAGGGTGCATGAAACAAGTTTTAAATCTTTAAAAATCTCTAAATTTCTTGAGTTTTTCACTTTCTCGAGTCCAGCCGAGTCTGACTCCGAGTCTGAGTCGGCCTTACCAAGTTCGAGCCGAGTCCGAGTCCCATTTCTTTGACTTTAGCTGCCGCAACAGACCAATCCAAAGAGTCCAACCCCAATCTATTTGGATTGGGAGAATGAGTTGCAGTAGAGGGAGCTACGACCATCGCCGACACAAAACCATCTTCAGCAAAAAGGACAGAAGAGGTAACAACACACGGTGAAGCAAACCGGCGAGGTAAGAGACAACAAACCATTTCAGCAGAGGAGACAACAACATCCTGAATTCCAACAATTTTAATCACCGAGCAATCCTTAGGGGCATATGAAGAAACATTCTTCTCCATGAAAGAATCTGAACCAGCCTTCGAAATCCCAACATAGAGGAATGCAATAGTTAAAAGAAGGGGAAAAAAAATAGAAGAAAAATGGCTAGAAAAAGAAATTTTTTGATTAAGAATGCTTGGGGCACCATAATCATGATAAAGCTAAGTTCCCTCAGTCGGAAAATAATAGCTTTGCTTCCTGTACTCTCAATTGACCTTTCAAAGAAAAACCTATGACTATCAATCCTCTACCAAAATTTGAAAAATAATAGTAAGATTAAATTAAATGATAACTAATTACCTAAAGATTAGAAGTTTTATCGACACCTTCGATATTCTCTTATAGCCGTCATAAAGGCAACTTACGTACCCAACATATCCTGGACAAATATCTGATAGGATATTTGAAATCCTATGCAAATATCTGACACTATTTGAAATTTGATTTTTTGTCTCATATAATATTTTGAGTTGTATTTTTGTGCCATTAATAAAGATAATATCTATTCGATAGAATATTTTAAATGTGATTTTGGGTGGTACTTTCATCCAATTCACGTCTAAAAGGTAGACAACTTACATATACAACAAATCATATGTAAATATCCAATAAAAAATTGAAACATGATTTGAATTGTACTTTCCAATAATTCTACAAGCATTATAATTATGATTAGAGTTAGAATTAGGAATATGGTAACATTGTACTTAGAATTATCCAAAAACTAAAAAACTAAATAATTTAAATATTTTTAATAATATCACTAAAATATGAATAATAGATATAAAAATATATTAGGGTTTAATTTTCTCTTACTTTATTTATCTAATATTTTTATTTTAGATCTTATTCTTAATATTAATTCATAAGTTTTTTTGTAATGTGGTCTATTACGAATGATTTGTTATCTTCAACTAGCAAAATTAGAATCTTCCAACAATCAATTTGACTCAAATTATTGTCTAGAACTACTATGTCATAGCTCATTGATATAAAAAAATACTATTATTATTATAATGTTAACAAAGGCAAGTACTCGTCACTACATGACACTAGTTAATGTTAAAATAAATATTAAGGAAATAAAAAACTTTTTCATAAGAAAATAAATATTACATATTTATATATAGATATATAATAAATTTTAGATTATTGATATTAATTTTATTACCTATCTATTAATATTATATTTTTAATGTCAAGAGGCATTCTACAATGAGAGCAAGGGGTGGAGTGTAATTGTGTGAGCGTGTTAATGTTAACTTTTACCTTTTAGCTTAAATTTGACAACCATTCACATGTCAAAATATTAATATTAATTATAAACATAATGTTTTTAAAATAAACACCATATACCCTCATTAAACTTTTAAGTTGTAGATAGATATAAATATAAAATAAAAATAAAAGAAATTTAAAAAAAATCTACCATTTCATAATTACAATTTATATAGCAAACATTCTTTTTAAAGTTATTAGTAGAGAATAACTAAGTCATTTAAAAAGTATATTTTAAAAAAAATTATTTCTAACGATTTTTTTGAATAATGATAAAATGGTTTAGAATTAAAATATTGAAAATTAGATGTCAATGGTAAAAAAATAATGTAGATACAATAAAATTTAAATGTTTTTTTTGCATGTAGTAAATATAATTTAAAGTAAAATAAAATAATTTTAAGATAAATACATAAATATGTGTATATCTTAAAAAAATTTAGAGAACAATTCAATCAAGCTTTTAAAATATCCAAAATAACTAGACTTATTCTTTCAAATTTTTCCTATTGCAAAACTAATTATCCTCTTTAGATTTAAACAATTCTTTCAGATCTTTCCAAATGCATTCAATCACTAAGATTTTTAAGAATTTATATGCTTTTCAAACTACATACATTTAGATTCGCCAAACGAGTTATATATATGCAAGCTTTCTAATAATCAATTCTCTTCTTTATTGAACCAAGTTTCTACTTCCATCTTCCTTTCTTCAAGCTTCAAGTTTCTTCCTTGAAATCTGATAGCTATCTCTCCCCAAAAGAACTTTTTATATTCTACTCATCATTCATCATAATTCCTCACAAATTTCTTCAAAACTAAAAATAACTTCTTCAAAACTTGCTCATAATTTTTTTTAAAACTAAAAACTACATAACATAAAAATATCAAAATCCACCACTTCTATAAGAATTTTCTAAAGATAAATATTAAATATAGTTAGCACATGTTAATTTAGATACAAAATGTTGTGTTTGTAATAGAGAAATGCTTATAAATATATGGCAGATTGAGTTATAACCCTCTTTCTCTATCTTGATAAAAACTTCTACTATTATAATTATTGATATTATATCTCATATCATTTTGTGATTATTGTTAGAAATGTTTTATTTATTAAGATTGAAATTATTTTTAAAACATATTGTAGGAGGAAATAAGAAGCTTCTAGAAGTAGATTTCAAATTCCACTTTCTTGCATGTAACCCTCACTTTGTCAATAATTAATTTTGCATGGTTCAATTTTTGGAAAAGAATCTCTAAAATGCATTAATTCTCTTGATAGTGGAAAATGATGCATCTTTCTATATAATGTATGTTAACTTTCGAAAAGGGGGCTATGACATTTTTGGAATGAAAAGTAATTTCTTGAGTTCTTGTAAAAATTTTACATGTTAGAAGTAGAAAGATTTTTGTAGACAATTGTATTGTAGGAGATTGTTTTTTTTTTTCAGGTTTTTGAGGAGATCTTACAAAGCTAGAAGGAAGGATTGAAGAAGGATTCTTGGGGACAGTTGGAGGTGATTCAACGTCAAGCGATTGCGATCAATCGAGGTTCTCTTCTTGTCTATTTCTTGTTTTGAAAAAAAAATTATGTACTTAAAAGAAAAAAGGGAAAAGAATTCTACTTGCATGCATTTTTCTATAGTGGATTTGTAGAGGTTTTGATAGTGAAAATTTATATACAAATAAGGGGATGAAAATTTGTTATGGAACATATAGGAAAATGAGAAATATCTTTAAATTGCTCCTATTTTCTTCATTTGGACTCTATTCTTTGCAAGAAATTTTAGTTTCAAAAAAAATAAAAAATAAAAAAAGAATGAGATTTATTAGCAATATATATATATAGTTCTTTTCTTTTCATTAAAAAAAAATATAAAAAGAAAGATTTAGATGATTTTTTTTATTCCTCTATATTTAATCCTTTGTGAATAGGTATATTCTCTGATGTATTTATCCCTTCTATTCCCCTGTGTTTAATTATTCTTCAGAATAATACTTTCCCTTATGTTTGTTTGACTTTGAGAATAAGAAATTAAACACTAGATTTTATATAATTGCATACATTTGAATATATATATATATATATATATATATATATATATATATATATATATATATATATATATATATATATATATATCAATTTTAAGGCTAGTTGTTTCCATTTTTTTTTAATTACTATTTGAGGGTAGGGAGTGTGGGATGGGGGGTGGCCGCAAGCCCACTTCCCCACTCCCTCCTTAAACCCTCTAACTGCCACATAAAGCAAATCAATATTTTTTTTTTTGAAATTTAAAATTTCATTCAGTGTAAATTTCGTTAGAATATATTTTTAATTAAATTATTTGTTGGGTAAATTATATTTAGCTTAATTTTCAATTTGGAATTAGTTAATACTTTCTAATTTAAATTTTAGTTCAGTAAATTTATGTTAAGATTAAGTTATAGTTAAATTTATAAATTAGATATCTTATACTTCCTAATTAAACTTTTAGTTGGTAAAATTATATTTGTAGATTAATTTATAACTAAAACTTGTAATTTGGAATCATTATTTCAAAATTAAATTTTAGTTTGGTAAAATAACATTTGTAGATTAATTTAAATTAGAATTTAGATTTATTATAATGAAGTTTTAATATGGTAAAATAATATTTGTAGTTTAATTTAAAATTAAGTTTTAATTTGGTAAAATGATATTTGTAGTAACTTTTAGTTGGTAAATAATATTGTAGATTAATTTAAGTTAAGTATCAGTTTGGTAAACTAATATATGTAGATTAATAACTAAACTTACAAATTGAAATTTTTGTTTAATTGAATTTTGGCTTGGTAAATCTATAGACTAATTTGTAACTAAATTTATAATTTGGGGATTGTTGGTTATATAGTTGGTAATTTCAATTCATTATGAATTATTAAACTTTATAGTTATAAACATCAATTTAACTTAATTTATTTCCAAATTGTCTAAAGTTTTAAAGGAACTTCTTTCCAAATAATCATGTTTAGAGTCTCATTTTCCAATTGTTTATTTCAAAGCAAATGATTTAATATTTTTTTTTAAATTGTCCTCATTTAAGATTATTTGTTAATCTTTCATGTAAGTTACGCATTTAATTGTTATCATGCAAGTTATACATTTATTTGTTATCATTCAAGTTACGCAGTTATTATTAGCATTCAAGTTACACATTTAGTTCATCATGCAAGCTACATAATTGTAGTTATCAGGCAATTTATATTTCAGAAGCTAGATATAATAGCCCTTCTCAAACTAAATATTAACCTTCTAGTAGTAATAGTGATTCTCCATTTTAAAAAAAATAGTTAATTATTATTTTTAATTTATAAGTCCTTGTAAATAATGTTCTTAATTTTCAAGTTGCAATAGTATAATGATTATTTACGATTTCAATAGAATAATAGTTTCTTTCATAAGTTGTTTTAAGCTTAGTGTTACTTAAGTTTTATGAGTTACTTAGTTAGATAACTAATCAGAGAGGAGTTGGAAAACAAAAACCCTAGCAGCGTTCAGTATCTATGGTGCCTCTAGGTCACGCTTATGGGTAATGTCATCTTGTTGAACTACAACAATTAACGCCTAATAAAGCTGCAACAACGACGTTTGTGGCATCATCCCTATAAATCATCGGGGAGTAATAAGGGTCATGTGGAAGTTAGTATCCAAGGGGCGGGTAATCCCCCTCGGATCAATAATCTAAAAAGATAATTTTTTAAATGAATTTTACATCCGCTTAGTTAAACCTTAGAAAAAAACCCATTAGGGATTGGTTGTGTATGATGTTTGGAATTTATTTATCATGGAGTTTTTCAATGGATGATAATGGGTCAAGGGTGACACTTTTGTTAGGAAATAGGACCTAGATGTTTTAGGCCACAAGCAATAGGCCACCTTGAGCCTTTTGCTTAGAACTACCATCGTGGGTAGAAACCGCAGAGAAACTGTCTGGAACGTTGACCCTAGAAAGGGTTGTGTACCCACCAAAATAGTTTACATTAAACCCTAGTTAGAAAATAAAACTACATACTTTATGCCTTGATCTCGTGCCGAAACATGTATGTAGGCAGTCCAGGGACGGAGTTGTCCCTAGTACTCAGGCGTTCGGGGATGGGATCTAGGATTTTGGTTAAGGTGAGTAGATGGTTTGCAAAGTTCCTTGGCCTCTCAATAAAAGGGTATATAATTGGAATATTTAAGAAAAATACTCGAAAGGAATCCCGTATGGATTCGCTTGACTTCCCGAGGATTTAGGCCAAATTCTGAGGTGGAATTCAAACTTGTATTATGTTATTTTATTTACTCCTAAGGACGATGACCTCGGTGCACTTCTAGTAGAGGAGTGTAGTTCTTAGAGAGTGACTCAGGACACAAATGGTCCTGATGAGTCTAAGTCTCTGGCCAGAGCACTTCCTATCCCAAATTGGATAGATGCCTACCCCGTTTGGGTAGATGCCTATCCCAAATTGGATAGATGCCTACCCCGTTTGGGTAGATGCCTATCCTGTATTGGATAGATGAAACAACATATCTTGTATGGACAAATGCCTAACCTGTATGGTTAGATGCTCATCTTGGATGGATGAATTCCTACTCCATTTGGATAGATGCCTAGAGTATGCGATTGAATCAAATACAATTAAAGAATTATTTTTTATTTTTTTTTTAAAGTCAAAATTTTTGGGTTAAGTAGAGTGGGTTATTACATGTGGTATTAGAACGAAGGTTCAAGTCTAGGCCTTGAGATCACTTAAATTTGCATAATCTAAAGGAGTATCTTGTAAGTAGTAGAGATAAAATCATCATATCTTAAATCAAGAACTAAGGAATTTAAATTTCAGCAAAAAAAACCTAGATGGCAAGAGGAAGAGGAAGAGGAAGACGTGCTACCACTACTAAGAGACAAAGGGAACCTATCCATGAAGAAAACCATGAAGAAAACCACGAAGGAAATCAAAAGGACCAAGGGAATAACGAAGATGGGGTTGAAGCTATAATCAACTTGCTAACCGAACAAAGGGATAAGATCAACTCCTTAGAGCAATCAATGCAGGACCTTAGGGCAAGGCAGAATGACATCGAAAATAGAAGTGGAATTGAAAATGGAAACCTTGGAAACAATCGAGGAAATGATATAGACAATAGGAGGAAAAATAATATGTTGGAGCTATCTAAGGATTTGAAGAAAATCACCCCACCTAAGTTTGATGAAAAGAAAATTGGTGACACGAAGGAGCTGAAAATTGGTTGAATAAAATGGAAAAGTACTTCAAACTAAGGGACTTTAGCAAAACAACCAAGGCCTTATGGGGTTCCTATCAACTCATAGGGGAAGCAGCCAGTTGGTGGACTAACACAAAGGAACAAAATGGGTATAGTAGGGATACAATCACATGGGATCAATTTGTTCACCAATTCCATAAATGGTGGTTGCCACAATTGTTCTTTGACAAGAGGAGGTTGAATTCCATAATATTTGACAAGGATCCTTGACATTTCAACAATATTGGGACAAATTCACCAAATTGATAAAGTACGTGCCCATGTATCAAAGGGATGAGAAAAGTCAAGCTAGGAAGTTCATTTTGGGACTAATCACCAACATAGGGGCAGAAGTTGACATGCATAGTCCTAGAAACATGAATGATGTACTTGAGAAGTATTTAAAGAAGGAAAGAAAGATTCAAGCCCTAGTAGCAGCAAGGCAAAATTTTAATGGGAGTCGCTCATTTAAAAGGAAGTAGGAATTTAAAGGAAACACAAACTTCAACAAGAATCAAAGGAACAATTCATCTGAAAGGAGGCCACCTCCTAATCAATATCAAATGGAAGGAAACAATAATAATAATAGGGGAAATTACAATAGAAATGGCCAACTCAATAGGATAACTTATCCACCAAAGCCTAATGAAGCAAGGAATGATCCTCCTAGGAATCAAGTAAGGCAGGGACCACCAGGTGGGTGTTTTATGTGTAGAGGGAACCATTTTTCTAGAGAATGTCCAATGATGCAAGGTCAAATTAGGGGCAACCAACCTCAACAGAGACCTCAGCAAAGGATTCATGCAGCAGTTAGGAACCGAAGAACAATGTTCCAGAATGTTCTCGTGGAAACTACAGGTACACTTTTTGAACAACCAATTTCATTTTTAATTGGCATTGGGTCATCTAAATGTTTCATTTCACCTAAATTAGTAAGAAAATTTGCATTAAGAGTTAAAAAAATAGATTCATCATGGACGGTTTAGTACGAGGATAAGGCGACTAGGGAAGTAACCAAGTGTTTACCAAGAGCAAGGGTACAATTTCCCGAGTTTGAAACAAGGGTATATATCTATGTGGCACCCTAGGGTTGTATGACGTAATTATTGGAATGAGTTGGCTAACAAATCATCAAGATAGTGTGGATTGCTACAACAAAGTGGTTGAGTGTTTGGATGATGGGGGAAGAAGGGTCAAAATTCAAGGAAAGTTTAAACCTATTAACATATAAACCATATCAGCCATGCAATTAAAGAAGGAAAGGAGAAAAGGGGCCCTAATCAATATGGTTGGAATTGATGAAGGAGAAGAGGAAAATACTCCAACTTTTGAAAATACCCCCTTCTTACAAGAATTCAAGGATGTATTTCCAGAAGAATTGCCAGGCTTACCCCCTAAAAGGAAGTTTGACTTTTCAATCGATATTTTGCCAGGAGCTGAATCAGGATCAAGGGCACCTTATCAAATGAACACAATTGAATTACAAGAACTCAAAATGTAATTGGAGGACCTCTTAGCTAAGGGATTAATAAGGCCAAGTGTATCACCATGGGGAGCGCTAGTCTTATTTGTTAAGAAGAAGGATGGGACCTTAAGACTATGCATTGACTGTAGGATGTTGAACAAGGTCACAATAAAGAATAGGTACCCCTTACCTCAAATAGGGGATCTTTTTGATCAAATGAAGGGAGAAACAATGTTTTCAAAGATAGACCTCTGATCAGTATATCATCAACTCAAGATTAAGGAAGAAGACATTCCTAAGACAACCTTTAGAACTAGATATGGGCATTATGAATTCACTGTAGTACCTTTTGGTGTAACCAATGCCCCAACTGCATTTATGAACCTGATGAATAGTGTGCTTCATGACTACTTGGACAAATTTGTCTTGGTATTTTTGGATGAAATCTTGATTTACTCTATAAATGAAGAGGAACTTTTAGCGCACCTACAATTGGTCTTGCAAATGTTAAGGGGACATAAGTTATATGGAAAATTGTCAAAATTTGTCTTCTTTGAAGAAAAGATTCACTACCTTGGGCATATCATATCAAAGGAAAGAATAACAGTTGGTTGATCTAGATAAGATAAAGGCAATAGTGGAATGGTCGATCCTTAAAAATGTTTCAGAGGTAATAAGCTTTATGGGGCTAGCAGGGTACTATAGGAGGTTTTTGGAAGGATTCTCTAAGATAGCAAACCCTATCACATCTTTGCAAACGAAAGGTAAAAAGTTCGTGTGGACAGAGCAAAGTGATAAGGCATTTCAAATTTTGAAGGAAAAACTAACTACAAACTCTTTTATGGTTATATTAAATAAGTGCATCGGGATGATGCATAATTTAATGGGGGGAGGATGTCATAACCCTCTTTCTTTATCTTGATAAAAACTTGCTACTATTATAATTATTGCTATTATATCTCATATCATTTTGTGATTATTCTTAGAAATGATTTATTTATAAAGATTGAAATTATTTTTAAAAGGGAATTAAATAGTAGACACGCATACACTTGAAAATCGTAAATTTAATTTGGCAAATTATTCTTTTATTCAAAATACCAATTGAGCACATGTTGTAGGAGGAAATAAGAAGCTTCTAGAAGTAGATTTCAAATTCCATTCTTGCATGTAACCCCCACTTTGTCAATAATTAATTTTGCATGGATCAATTTTTGGAAAAGAATCTCTAAAATGCATTAATTCTCTTGATAGTGGAAAATGATATATCTTTCTATATAATGTATGTTAACTTTCGAAAAGAGAGCTATGGCATTTTTGGGATGAAAAGTAATTTCTTGAGTTCTTGTTAAAACATGTTAGAAGTAGGAAGATTTTTGTAGACAATTGTATTGTATGAGATTGTTTTTTTTTCAAGTTTTTGAGGAGATCTTGCTAAGCTAGAAGGAAGGATTGAAGAAGGATACTTGGGGAGATTTGGAGGTGATTCAACATCAAGCAATTACGATCAATCCAAGTTCCCTTCTTGTGTATTTCTTGTTTTGAAAAAAAATAAAAAATTATGTACTTAAAAGAAAAAGGGAAAGAATTCTACTTGCATGCATTTTTCTATAGTGGATTTGTATAGGTTTTGATAGTGAAAATTTATATACAAATAAGGGGATGAAAATTTGTTTATGGAATATATATATGAAAATGAGAAATATCTTTAAATCACTCCTATTTTCTTAACTTTGGATTCTATTCTTTTCAAGAAATTTTAGTTTCAAAAAAAATATATAATAATAAAAGAATGAGATTTATTAGGAGTATATATATATTTCTTTTCTTTTCATAAAAAAAAAAATATAAAAAGAAAGATTTAGATGATTTTTTTTCTCTTAGAGAGAATCGTGTGTTTTTGTCAAAGACAACTTATCTCTCTGTGATTTCCTTGAATATATAATTCATCGTGTAAATTTTTTTCTCCAATCGATTTATTGCATGTGATTAATTATTCCTCTATATCTAATCCTCTATGAATATATATCTTTGTGTACATCTATCTTTGGAAGGATCCACCTCTGAAAAATAATTATCCCTATGAATTGTATATATATAGAGGGATCCACCTCTCAAAAATAAATATCCCTACGAATTACTATTTTCCCCAAAATTACTTATTTCCCATGTTTTTTATTTATCTATGAGATTAATCTATTCCCCTGTGTTTAATTATTCTTCAGAATAATACTTTCCCTTATGTTTGTTTGACTCTGAGAATATTTTAACCTCCATGAATTTAACTGAAGAAATTAATCACTAGATTTTATATAATTGCATACATTTGAATATATATATATATATATATATATATATATATATATATATATATATATATATATATATATATATATATATATATATATATATATATATATATAATATCAATTTTAAGGAGTCAATAAAAAATTAGGATTTTAACGCTAGTTGTTTCCATTTTTTTTTATTTACTATTTGAAGGTAGTGAGTGCGGGATGGGGGCGGTCACGGGCCCACTTCCCCACTCCCTCCTCCTTAAACCCTCTAATCGCCACGTAATGCAAATCAATATTTATTTATTTTGAAATTTAAAATTTCATTCAATGTAAACTTTGTTAGAATATGTTTTTAATTAAATTCTTTGTTGGGTAATTTATATTTAGATTAATTTACAATTTGGAATTAGTTAATATTTTCTAATTTAAATTGTAGTTCAGTAAATTTATATTTAAATTAAGTTATAATTAACTTTATAAATTGGATATCTAATACTTCCTAATTAAACTTTTAGTTGGTAAAATTATATTTGTAGATTAATTTATAACTAAAACTTGGTCGAGAGGTGAGTCTGCAACTCTTAATTGAACGAGGGTTCTGGCACGACGTTAGGGGTTTACAGCCACACGCGTGGAGGAGGGTAAGAGGCCTCCTCCACGTAGGTAAGGTTTCTATCCCTCCCCGGTGTATTTTCTCTCTCTGCACTTACTTTTCTTTCCTTCCCACCTTCGTCCGCGGGTTGGTTTTTCTCTCTATGTGCCCTTTAGCTCGCTCGAGAATTTATGTCGAGCGACTCCAGTGGTGGCCCTCGGTCTGAGGGCTCAGATCCGCCTAAATCTTTCTAGTCGGTCTTGATCGAAGATAACTCATTCCCCATTTCCGACTTGGTGAAATTTAATGTTAGGGTTCCTAGTGAATCTGCAGGCATCGATGGACTCCTCGGAGAAGATGGTAAGCTTCATGTCTCTCCTCGTTCTTCACTCTCTGTAACCCCTAACTCTTCTATGATTGAATCCATTAATCAAGGAAATGATAGATTGAAAGATATTACAATTTTTTTAGCGGCTACAGACGTTTCCAATTGTCCCGCCCGCAAATTCATGGATGAATGGTTAAAGATTATCTAGGGTAAGAAATTAGGACTTCATTTTTATTTTTGTAGGATGACTCAAAAAGGTTTGTATGTAATTTTTTTCAGCGATGCTAAATCGCAAGCCCAAGTTGTTAGCAAGCAATTTTGGTTTGTAGGAAAATCTACCTTTAGGGTTGTGAAATGGACACCTGAAGTAGTCAGCAATGAGATCCTGACCCTGTCAAGCCCTATATGGGTTATAATTAAGAATCTTCCTTCGTTGTTTTTGCGATTTGTCCCACAAATCCTTGAACCGATTGAAAGAACTATAAGGGTTGACCATTCGCCCGCACTTGTTCCGCATCTGGATGCTCGAGTTTTAATCACGATTGACCCCGATAAACATATCCCTAATTCAATTGATATCTCCATCAATGATGACCCCAACACATGTGGTATAGAAATCCTAAGAGGAATGAACGCATGCTTCCTCTGTAGGCGCGAATGCCATTTGTGTCGAAACTGCCCTATTTTGGGCAATCGGAAACCTGCTTCTAATTCCAAAGTCGGTTCTGGCTCTAACCAAGATAAATATGCCCTCGTGGATCATATGAATTTGCAAACCCCTATTCTTGATAAGATTAATGAATTGAAGAAGAGTATGGTTGAGGTTATGGCAAAATCGTCATCCCCCCCCCCATTTGATGAGAACATTAATTTCAGGAGCTTTATCGCGGATCCACCTTCGCACTCTGCTCTCGAAGTTTCTTTAGTCCAATTTAAGGAAGATAGTGTTGACCCCCCCAAGACAAGGAGGATGAGGGTCAAGAATGCACAACAACTTGTTTTAGATAAGCTTAAGAATCCCCCTCAACCCATGTCGATTGATGCTTTGCCTCAATCTCCCAAGAATAAACCTTCTTTTGTTGAATCGATGGTTAAAGACTTCAAAGATAAATCTAACTCTGCTACTTTCTCGAATAATGATAATACTCACAGTATGAATTCTATTTCTGGTGATAAACGAAATAACAATATCTCTCCTAATATGGACCCCAATCCTGTTAGTAAGGATGTAGATAAGAAGGATTTTGATTATGTCAAGGATACACACTCTTATCCCATGTCAGACCCTCATCCCATTATTTGCGACCGCGAGGTTGTAAGTATAGAAGTTATCAAAGCCAAACTCATGGCTAGAAACCAAGTCCCTAGAACCTCCGAGGCTCAAGACTTGGAACAATTTGACAGTGTCATTTCCAATCCTCTGTATGAAGATCCTGATGGGGACCAGGATTCTCTATCCATTGACCTAGACAATGAAGAGGAGCATTCCAATGAAGCAGAAATTGAAGAAGGTGGAATTCATACCACCAAAGGGGGTGATCCATTTACTACTATTAACAAGAAGAGAGAGAGGCCTATTGGTAAAAAGAAGGTATCTCCTCTCCCAAAGAGGGAGAACAATAGAAGAGATGTTCCTAAATGTTTTCACAGCTTCAAAGCTGCCAAGGATACCCCTGAGTGAATAGTTTTAAATGAATTTAAAGCTCGTCACTTGGAACATTAGGGGACTAGAATCCCTAGATAGGAAACTTATTATCGGGAGGTTCCTCAATCAGCATAGGAACCTAGATGTTCTACTTTTGCATGAATTCAAGGCATCCGATTTCCTCCTAGATGTTAATCTCAGGTTCATTTGGAGGGATGCTACCTATTTCACCACCAAACATGTCAAAGGTAGAGGTGGTGCAATTATCATGATCAATAATAAATTGTCCCCTTTGATTACTAGTAGTGGATCCTCCCCGTGTAACATAGCAACATGGGTGATCTTGGAGAAAGATGGCTACAAGATAGGCATATGCTCTATCTATGCCCCTAATGACTGCAGAGATGGGTTGGAACTTTGGAAGTGGTTGTTTGGTCTCCCTAATATAATATGGATATTCAGAGGAGATTTTAATATGATTGAAGATGCAAAGGACAAGATAGGTGGACATAGGATGAAGTGGAAGAGTGGTGAGAAATTGCACTAGGAGAGGATGAAGGCCAAACTCAATCTCTTTGATCACATCCTTGGAAGGAAGGAAGAGCTCAACCACATCTGGTACACTTGGTGTAATGCCCAACAAGGGACCAAGAGGATCTATTCGAGATTGGATAGATTCTATGCAACCTCCTCTACCTGCTCATTCAACCCAGACCCCTCGGGCTGTGTGATTAAAGTGATTCCTTTCACCCTCTCGAATCATCATCCTGTTTTGGCTCACATTGTTGTCAACTCTTGCCCCCCCTCCTCCCAGGAGAAACAACAATTTTCTGCTCAATGTCAAGCTTCTTGAGAATCAAGACATCCGAGATGCCTTTACATGGCCCGTGAAATCAACAAATGGAATTTTAGAGATCGGTTTGCTATTAGCAGATGGGTAAGGAATGTTGAGAGCTGGAGAGCTCTTTGTCAGGCTATAGGCACCAACTTTTCTAAGGATAGAAAGTCAGGTGAGAGAATACTTACCGATCAACTCCTTTATCAAGAGGCTTGGGTTCAACAAAACCCCCATGATATTGATCTTCCCTTGGCTCTATCCCTCACTAGGGATAAAATTAGAAACATCCAACACAAAAAAGCTCAAGGGGAAAATTTTCGTGTGAGACTCAATTGGATGCAATTTGGTGAAAAGAGGTCTAAGTTCTTCTTTAACATGTTGAGATAAAAAGAGTTAAAGGAGATAATTGATAAAATTTGGGAGGGTGGTGTAGAGATGATTGATAAAGTAGATATCCATAATGCAATCCTCTGTTACTTCAAGACTCTATTTACGTCAAAATGGGATCCCATTTGGTCCTCAAAGGCTCTTGACCATTGCAGAAGACTTATCCCTAATAAGATCTCAAAGTATGATGTTGCTTCCCTTAATAAGCTCTTAAGCATTGAAGAAGTCGGAAAGACCATTATGGGACTAAGTAATGACAAGGCCCCTGGACCATATGGGCTCCCTGTCGAGTTCTATAAAGCCAATTGTGAATGGATTTCAAAAGACCTTATGCAAGTCTATCATGAAGCTATTAATTCTAACTCTTTAGGTCAAGAGATTAACAAAGGTGTTATTAAACTTATCCCTACAGATGGAGATAAGTCACTTGTTAAAAATTAGAGACCAATCACCCTCTTCAATGTCTCATACAAAATCCTCGCCAAAATGTTGGCTTCCAGACTTGAAAAAATTCTTCCCAAGGTGGTAAGAAATACCCAAACCGGTTTTATAAAAGGGAGATACATTCTTGAAAATCTGATTGCAAGTTGGGAGGCCATGAATTGGGCCAAGATCACCAACCAAAAAGTGGCTATGTTTCTCATTGATTTTGAAAAGGCATATGATTGAGTGGAATGGAAATTTTTAACGATGATGTTGGAAGCATTTGGATGTCCCAAATATTTATGTAAGATGGTGGAGGTCTTGCTAAAAGATGCCTCTACTCAAATAGATTCCAATGGATCCCATTCATAGGGTATCCCACTCAGCAAATATATCAAGCAAGGATGCTCCCTCTCCCCTACTCTCTTTGTAATTGGCGATGATGCTATGTTCTATCTGCTCAGGGATGATTCCCTCTCCCCCCAGTCCACGCTATCTCCCTCCCCAATGGTATGGACTTGACCAATGTCCAATATGCAGATGATACTGCTTTCTTCCTACAATTAGAGGATGATAATTTCATAACTTTACTCCACAAACTAGATATCTTTTGTGAGGCTTATGGAGAAAAATTATTTGCTCCCAAGTCCATGTTATTAGGATGGGAGGATACCCCCTCGGGTGGCTCTCTAAGATTGATTTTCAGTGGGGGGCTCTCTAAACAAGTCAGATATCTAGGCATCCCTTTTGCAATCAACCCCAATATGAAGGAAATGTGGATTTGGATCAGAGAAAAATTGAACCACAAGATAAATAAATGGAATAAGATGTATCTTTCTCTTCCAGGTGGGTTGCAAGTCTGCCAAAAGATCCATTCATCCTACACCCTATACTACTCCTCGGTCTGGTTGTTCTACAGTTACCAGATTAATGATATCCAAAAAGCTATACAAAAATTCTTATGGTCAGATGGTAAAGGAAACAAAAAGTGGCATTTGGTTAAATGGAGGTGGTGTTGCATGGAAAAAAATTTGGGTGGCTAAGGACTAAAAGATCTCTGCCTCCAAGGTATATCACTTGCAACTAAATGGATTTTCCGTGCTCTAGAGGGTGATGAACCCTGGAAAATATTAGTGAGAAATAACATTCTTCTAGTAGTTCCCAAGCAGGCCAAAGGATGGAAACACCTCCCCTTCGTTGATCTAATTGTTGGCAAGTTTCTTGTATCTTGAACATGATCCCCTACATTTAAGACACTTTGGAAGGCTTGGGAGTTCACTAGGCACCTGATTGCTAACAATGGGGTGGTAGACAGTAACAACTCCATAACTGGAGAGAAATCTATTTTGTGGAACTGATTGCATTAAGGTAAGCCTTTAGCCCTCATACAAGGTTGCTCAGCAAAAAGTTGGGCTCTCAAGGGAATTAATACCTTCAATGACATTATTAAGGATGGTGCTCTTATTCCATGGAGTTCCCTTCAACAGAAATTTAATATCCCCTTATCTAATAGAAGGAATTATTCCATGATTAGATCCGCCTACAGTAGCTTGGATCTATCCATTCCATGTGTGGTGAAGGAGAACAGACCTGCCTCCTACACTTGGATGGATGGACCCACCCTACCCAGAGCTAGTGCTAAATTGATTTACAATGCTTTAATTAATAATGATGATATTAGCACTCATCTTAACTCTATTTGGAAATTGCAGCACACTAAGGAACAATGGCAAAAGGTACTTTGTTATCATTGACATTCTATTATCTTACCTAAACAAAAATGTTTCAAACGGTTATTGATGTTGCAGAAGCTGCCTATTAAATATCTTCGGATAACTCTTCCATGTGCCCTATATGTAGGATTCCTGAGAATGTTAATCATATTTTTTTTAATTGTCTCTTTGCCAGAGAAATCTGGAATATGTTTGGTATTTATTTTCAAGGTGATATCTCTCATATTGATGTTATTCATGGCTTTATTAAAGGTTTGAAAAAGGATGCTAATCTATATTGGTCCATGCTAACTTGTGAAATTTTATGGATTATATGGAAAAGATACAATGAGGAAAAGTTCTAGGGTAGAGGTAGGGAGCTTACCGGAGTCCATCAAAAGACTCATCTATCACCATGTTGAATCGCAGGTCACCTTGAACATCAAGATCTTGGAAGAGAAGTTTGGGAGATTGCTAGACAAGGGATCAATCTGGGTACACATCCCAGAACTCTCCTATGGGTACAATTGGTCCAGGTATAATAGGGAGCAGACCCCCTTCTCCTTAGCGCTTAATACAACAATCACAAAGATCTATGACCACAGAAGGCCGATCCAATAGCAAAACTATGTTGTTATCCCAGTGATTCTCCGGGAAGGAAAGACTGCCATATGGATGGAGGGCCCCTTAGGTTGGACATCCTGGATCAACAACTGAACTTTGCCACTTTGAAATGCTCTGCTTTTTTAGAAATAACATGAATACAAACATGAAATTTTACGTACTCAGTGCTGCTATATGTAACTCATCTTGTCTAGGGCAGAATAGGTATACTACACGAGAAGAATGCTTATACTCGATGTATAAGAACTAAAGCATCTATTTTGCTTAGGCATGTGGTTATCTCTTTTTGTAGTATGCAGTAAACTAGATAGTTCTAGTTGAGAACATTATCAGTCTCGATTGTACAATTTTTCCTTTATATTTAATACAAAAAAAAATAAAACTTGTAATTTGGAATCATTATTTTAAAATTAAATTTTAGTTTGGTAAAATAATATTTGTAGATTAATTTAATTTTAGAATTTAGATTTATTATAATTAAGTTTTAATTTGGTAAAATAATATTTGTAGTTTAATTTAAAATTAAGTTTTAATTTGGTAAAATGATATTTGTAGTAACTTTTAATTGGTAAATAATATTTGTAGATTAATTTAAGATAAATATCAGCTTGGCAAATTAATATATGTAGATTAATAACTAAACTTACAAATTGGAATTTTTGTTTAATTGAATTTTGGCTTGGTAAATCTATAAACTAATTTGTAACTAAATTTATAATTTGGGGATTGTTGGGTTATTTAGTTGGTAATTTCAATTCATTATGAATTATTAAACTTTATAGTTATAAACATCAATTTAACTTAATTTATTTCCAAACTGTCTAAAGTTTTAAAGGAATTTATTTTCAAATAATCATGTTTAGAGTCTCCTTTTCCAATTGTTTATTTCAAAGCAAATGATTTAATATTTTATTTAAAATTGTCCTCATTTAAGATTATTTGTTAATCTTTCATGTAAGTTACGCATTTAATTGTTATCATGCAAGTTATACATTTATTTGTTATCATGCAAGTTATACATTTATTTATTATCATGCAAGTTACGCATTAATTATTATTGTGCAAGTTACATATTTATTTCATCATGCAAGTTACATAATTGTTGTTATCATGCAAATTATATTTCGGAAGCTAGATATAATAGCCCTTCTCAAACTGAATATTAATCTTCTAGTAGTAATAGTGATTCTCCATTTTCATAGAATTATTAATTGGTTGTTTTAATTTATAAGTCCTTGTAAATAATGTTCTCAATTTTCAAGTTGCAATAGGATAATGATTATTTACACTTTCAATAGAATAATAGTTTCTTTCATAAGTTGTTTTAAGCTTAGTGTTATTTAAGCTTTCTGAGTTAGTTAGTTAGATAACTAAACATAGAGGAGTTGGAAAACAAAAACCTTAGCAGCGTTCGGTATCTATGGTGCCTCTGGGTCACACTTACGGGTAATGTCGTCGTGTTGAACTACTGCACTTAACGCCTAATAAAGTTGCAACAACGACGTATGTGGCATCGTCCATATAAATCATCGGGGAGTAATAAGGGTCATATGGAAGTTAATATCTAAGGTGCGGATAATCCCCCTTGGATCGATAATCTAAAAAGATAATTTTTTAAATGAATTTTACATCCTCTCAGTTAAACCTTAGAAAAACCCCCATTAGAGATTGGTTGTGTATGATGTTTGGAATTTATTTATCTTGGAGTTTTTCAGCAGATGATAATGGGTCAAGGGTGACGCTTTTGTTAGGAAATAGGACCTAGATGTTTTAGGCCACAAGCAATAGGCCACCTTGAGCCTTTTGCTTAGAGCTACCATCGTGGGTAGCAACCGCAGAGAAACTGTCTAGGACATTTGTTGATATGGGGCGACTGATTAGCAAAGTACTGTACACATTTTCTTGGACGTTTTTTGTTGATGAAAACCGACATTGTAATAAAACCCTAAAAAGGTCGACTTTGTTTGTTGCCCTAAAAACGCATGTTATAAGCGGCTGGGATGCTTAAGGCATGGGATGTTGATGTACTATTTTTGTTGGATAATAAGAAATATTGGACGACTGTGTATGGTGGACGTAACCCATTCTAGGTGAACCACGTTAAATCTCTGTGTTATCTGTGTTATGTTTTATTCCTTTATCTTTTGTATTTAAATCTTCATATAATTGTTAGTTCATATTTGCTTTGGATCTGCTTGAAACCCTAACAACATTGACCCTAGAAAGGGTTGCGTACCCACCAAAACAATTTACATTAAACCTTGGTTAGAAAATAAAACTACATACTTTACACCTTGATCCCATGCCGAAACGGGTATGTAGGTAGTCTAGGGATGGAGTTGTCCCTAGTACTCAGGCGTTCGGGGATGGGATCTAGGATTTTGGTTAAGGCAAGTAGATGGTTTGCAAATTTCCTTGGCCTCTCAATCAAAGGGTATATAATTAAAAATTGGAAGATTTAAGAAAAATATTTCAACATACTTAGAAGGAATCCTGTATGGATTCGCTTGACTTCCTGAGACTTTAGGCCAAATTCCGAGGTGAAATTCAAGCTTGTATTATGTTATTTTATTTACTCCTAAGGACAGCGACCTCGGTGCACTTCTAGTAGAGGAGTGTATTTCTTAGAGAGTGACTTAGGACTCGGATGGTCTCGATGAGTCTAAGTCTCTGGCCAAAGCACTTCCTATCCCGAATTGGATAGATGCCTACCCCGTTTGGGTAGATGCCTATCCCGAATTGGATAGATGAAACATCCTATCTCGTATGGACAGATGCCTAACCCGTATGGTTAGATGCTCATCCTAGATGGATGAATGCCTATTTTTGTTTGGATAGATGCCCAGAGTATGTGATTGAATCAAATACAATTAAAGAATAAATTTAAAAAAAATAGTCAAAATTTTTGGGTTGAGTAGACTGGGTTATTGCATGTGGTATTAGAGTGAAGGTTCAAGTCTAGGCCTTGAGATCAATTCAACTTACATAATCTAAAGGAATATCTTTAAAGTGGTAGGGATAAAATCGTCATATCTTAAATCAAGAACTAATGAATTTAAATTTCACGAAAAAAAAACCTAGATGGAAAGAGGAAGACGAAGAGGAGGACGTGCTACCATTACTAAGAGACAAAAGGAACCTAGACATGAAGAAAACCATGCAGGAAATCAAAAAGACCAAGGGAATAATGAAGGTGGGATTGAAGCTATAATAAACTTCCTAACCGAACAAAGGGATAAGATCAACTCGTTGGAGCAATCAATGCAGGACCTTAGGGCAAGGCAAAATGACATTGAAAATGGGAACCTTGGCAACAATCGAAGGAATAATATAGACAATAGGAGGAAAAATAATATGTTGGAGCTATCTAAAGATTTGAAGAAAAGCACCCCACCTAAGTTTGATGCAAATAAAATTGGCGACGTGAAGGAGCTGAAAATTGGTTGAATGAAATGGAAAAGTACTTCAAACTAAGGGACTTTAGCGAAATAACCAAGGCCTTATGGGGTTCCTATCAACTCACAGGGGAGGCATCTAGTTGGTGGACTAACACATGAACAAAATGGGTATAGTAGGGATACAATCACATGGGATCAATTTGTTCACCAATTTCATAAAAGGTGGTTGCCACAATTGTTCTTTGACGAGAAGGAGGCTGAATTCCATAATCTTCGACAAGGGACCTTGACAGTTCAACAATATTGGGACAAATTCGCCAAATTTATAAAGTATGTGCTCATGTATCAAAGGGATGAGAAAAGTCAAGCCAAGAAGTTCATTTTGGGGCTAAACACCAACATAGGGGGAGAAGTTAACATGCATGGACCCGAAAACATGAATGATGTACTTGAGAAGTCTTTAAAGCAAGAAAGAAAGATTCAAGCCCTAGCAGCAGCAAGGTAGAATTTTAATGGGAGTCACTTATTTAAAAGGAAGTAGGAATTTAAAGGAAAGATAAATTTCAACAAGAATTAAAGGAACACTTCATCTGAAAGGAGGCCACCTTCTAATCAATATCAAAGGGATGAAAACAATAATAATAATAGGGGAAATTACAATAGAAATGGCCAACTCAATAGGATAACTTATCCACCAGTGCCCAATGAAGCAAGGAATGATCCTCCTAGGAATCAAGTAAGGAAGGGACCACCAGGTGGGTGTTTTATGTGTGGAGGGAACCATCTTTCTAGAGAATTTCCAATGATGCAAGGTCAAATCAGGGCCAACCAACCTCAAAAGAGACCTTAGCAAAGGATTCATGCAATAGTTAGGAACCAAAGAACAAGGTTCCAGAATGTTCCCGTGGAAACTACAGGTACACTATTTGAACAACCAATTTCAATTCTAATTGACGTTGGGTCATCTGAATGTTTCATTTCACCTGAATTAGTAAGAAAATTTGCATTAACAGTTAAGCAAATGGAGTCATCATGGACGGTTGAGTACGGGGATTAGGCAACTAGGGAAGTAACCAAGTGTTTACCAAGAGCAAGGGTACAATTTCCTAAGTTTGAAACAAGGGTATATCTCTATGTGGCATCCCTAGGGTTTTATGACGTAATTATTGGAATGAGTTGGCTAACAAATCATCAAGATAGTGTGGATTGCTACAACAATTGGTTGGGTGTTTGGATGATGGGGGAAGAAGGGTCAAAATTCAAGGAAAGTTTAAATCTATTAACATTTAAACCATATCAGCCATGCAATTAACGAAGGAAATTAGAAAAGGGGACCTAATCTATATGGTTGGAATTGATGAAGGAGAAGAGGAAAATACTCCAACTTTTGAAAATACCCCCTTCTTATGAGAATTCATGGATGTATTTCCAGAAGAATTGCCAGGCTTACCTTCAAAAGGAAGTTTGACTTTTCAATTGACATTTTTCCAAGAGTTGAACCAGTATCAAGGGCACCTTACCGAATGAACACAACTAAATTACAAGAACTGAAAATGCAATTGGAGGAACTCATAGCTAAGGGATTAATAAGGCCAAGTGTATCACCATGGGGAGCACTAGTCTTATTTGTTAAGAAGAAGGATGGGACCTTAAGACTTTGCCTTGACTATAGGATGTTGATCAAGGTCACAATAAAGAATAGGTACCCCTTACCTCGAATAGAGGATCTTTTTTATCAAATGAAGGGAGCAACAATATTTTAAAAGATAGACCTTCGATCAGTATATCATCAACTCGGGATTAAGGAAGAAGACATTCCTAAGACAACCTCTAGGATAGATATGGGCATTATGAATTCATAGTAGTACCTTTTGGTGTAACCAATGCCCCAGCTGCATTTATGAACTTGGCGAATAGTGTGCTTCATGACTACTTGGACAAATTTATTGGATGACACTGTCAAGCAATTTCCATTTGTATTATGATGCATGCAAGAGAGATGTATAAGAACATATGTGGTCCATTGGAAGATACTGTGAGGGGTGTTGGAATTAGGGCTTCAACACCTTAATGGATAAAGCCACTAATTCTACTTGGGACCTGTTGGGTCTCAAATCAACAGATTGGATAGGTTCTAAGGAAATGCCAACTCCTATGATCAAACCCTCCAATTGACTTGGCCAACTTATAGAGTGAACCTATTTGGTTTCTAACTCTCTCACTTTAGGCTCTGCAGGACCTAGGCGGGTATACCTACTCACTAGTTGTTCCTTCAACTAATGCTTTTTATAGCAGATTTAGTGTTTTAATCTGATATCTCCTAGTCTCAGAATGGCATAAGTTCCTAGAATGGAGATATAGCAGATGAGTTCAAGATTGTTGTTGTAGAAGCTATTCGATCTATGTTTCCTAATTACCTCTGTTGCTTTAAAATAACAAATGATGAATATAATGATGAGTGTAATCTATAATTAACCAGTGCCTTCTTTGTTGTTTGGGCTACAGAGTCATTGTACTTTCTTTAGGACTTATGGTGCGAGCCTGTGAGACAGTTTTTTAATCCATCCCTTTATGGACCTGTCAGTTATTATTTCTTTTGAAACCAGTCAAATGTTTATATTGTATGTTGATTGAATGAATTTAACCCTAACTTTAAGGGACCAATCAATTAAGTTTTGCGAGGAACAATTACAATTCGCGAGCAAAAACTTTCATTTCAACATTATAACATAAAGCATAACTTTAATTTCAAGAATATGAACAACCTTATCTCTTAGATAATATCACAGACGATTGCCAAAACAAAGTGAAATAATCCACAACACATACGCAAAGAAGAAAACAATTGATCATAACATGTATTCCATTATGGTTTGTATAACAGAAGACTTACAGGCTGTCACACATTGCTATCTTGCTCTTATCTCTTTTCGTCTTTTTTTTATACTACAAAAACCATTCTCATATATATATGGGAACGAAAGCTATTCCTGAAAAGACACGTCTTTTCGAAATGCTAATCATTAGTTTGAACGTCTCTAACAAACTTAAGCAAAAAGAGATTAAGAATTCCTAAATGATGAATATAATCATCATCTTTAAAGGTTTTGATTTTAGCACTCTGTTTCTTCAATTCTTCTCCTTGTGACAGATATTTGAATATCATCTGGTTGACGGTAGGGGCCATGTCTTTACTTCGATCCATTTCTGACAAAGCCCAATCTTTGACGCTGATAAGCTCATTCCGCAAATCCTCCAGGGATATTACTTCTCCTTCTTTATAGACCGAGGGCATTCCAATAGGTCTCCCATCATCCAATTCCTTAAGATCTTTTCTCAACGTATCTTCGAGTTTAACATGATTCTCCATGTACGCTATCCCTTCAGTCTTCTCCTCTGGCGTCATTGTATTAGCACTATTTAGTACTTCATGCAATCGTGCTTTTAATCTCTCATGCTCTGTTAATGCCTTTATAGTTCCATTGTACACCTTCCAATATGGTTCAACATGCGAAAGCATGGTGTTGAATCGATGTCCAATGATATCATTGACCAATTTGTCCATCTTTTGTTGGATACTATTTGCCCGTTTGGTAGCCTTGTCTGCTTGATATTTCCAGTACAGGGCATCAGAAACATCATCCAAGCTACGTCCTGTGGGGTATGAGGTGTATTCGCTTATGGGAGTCCCTGTCTCAAGTTGCAATATTTTTGCTTGCAACTTTTGATTCTCCTCTTTAGATTTTTCGTACAACCCCTTATAGGTGATGTTCTCTCTGACCAAAAATTCTGTTTGGTCCAAATTTAATCTGGCAACATCCAAGTTTAATTTGGCAGTGACCCTAGGGTCAGTCTTTCCAACCTGATGAACCATGAGATGTCCAAAGGTTTCTTCAATATCTACAATAATAGGCCTCTTTCCCTTTGGATATAACGCCCATTGTAGGAGAGCCTTCTTATCAGGATCATATCCGGAGCCTAGGAATAATTTGTCTATTTCCTGAGGCAACACCTATTGATTCAAGTCTTGCTTTTTCAAGAATCCGTCAAACAGAAGTGCTGAATTTATATCCCAACCAGAAAAGATGATTACACCGACCTCTTTTAATAATTTTCTCCCTTTCTTAGGGGTCATATCTTTCATGAGGATATCGATTTCATCCTGCAGTCTCTTCATCTGTTCTTCTTCTGGCCTTCCAGCCATGCTTCGTTTCACATGTGCCCCTTTATACTGGTATAAAAATGAAAGGAATTCCCTTGAAGAGGCAAATCCATCATCAGCAACAAAATCTTCATGCTCTGTCATCCTGATATCAACTACATCTTTAATGTTAATCTCACCAGTGTCCACATTCATCTCTGCTTCAAAACCAGGAGGATAATCTTCTCTAGGGGAATCAGCAGGGATACTACTAGCAGTTGATTTTGGTGACATGTGAGCCAATGGTTGACTATCCTTCTCAGTGTTGATAAAATGAAGGAATTGTGGGGGCACTCTATGCATGATTTCTACTTCATGTTGAAGTAGCCTTTTGGCTATTTCCAGAGGATCTTGGAGGTTTCCAAGTAGATCTCCATCTATCATCCCCCTTGCCCTTTTCCATTTGAAGGCCTCCCAAGTCATCTCACTCCTTTCTCTCAAAACCCTGGCCTCCTCTCTTTCAAGGTTCTTGATCAAGTCCTTTGGCATTTTGGCCACATGAATTCCAGCTTTTAGTTTTTGTGACGCTCTGGCAGCTCTTATATATCCCTCAGGATCAAAGTTCTCTCTAGGTTCACCCAGGGTCATGCCATAGTAGTCTAATTTATTTTGAAGTAAATGGTAACTTTTTGAACTTTTAACAATGAAGTCAGAAAAAACCAATAAACCTGGAACGATGGACTGTTTACCGAAATCTGTAAGGTGTTTGGCACTGACAGTAGATAATTGTCTTACAATCTCCAGGCTAGCCACCCTGTTTGGTACTGTAATTGGAAGCATGTGCGGTTTTCCTTCATACCCAAATATCCTGATTTCTGTATGATTATCGTAGCAATACCAATTACCCCAATTGTGCTCAATCTGGGACTCCGGAGAGAAGTCTTTTGGCCTGAGGAATCTTTTAATTTCAGGGGACAGAGTATAATCCCTATGTTGCCCAAAGGCCGCACTAAGGGGTTTCACAAAATATTCCTGAAAGTGCCAGTATTGGTTGTTCATGAATCTTTGATCCCATGCAGAAACCCACAACTGAACTGGTTTCTTCAAACCATTCTTATCATAAGCTCTGATGCAGAAATCATCTGACCAGAAATTGATTTCTTGTCCACAATAAAGAATAATATGCATTAACAAAGAGTATAATGAAAAATGGACATTCACAAGGTCTCCTTTTAACTTCTCCAACCCGTGATTTAAGGCATCTGCAACATAAGTGGCATAATCAAATGACCTAGGGTCTTTTGATTGTAAGTCAGCACACAGAACCATGACCCTAATATCCATGAGAGGATGAGCCTCTAAGCCTAATACTTGGGCTACAGCATAATATGTATACTTAAAATATGGATGGAAGTGGTTGACATCAAACGACACCTTATCATTTTTGCTGAACGGAACAAAGGACCCACCCACTTTCGACCGGTGAATAGGTAGTCTCCATGTCCTGTAGATGTTTTCCATGCTAAGGAATTCTTGTGACAGCTTCTGCATATCGATTCTATCCTCTACTTCCCAGTCAAGATCAAATACCATATCAATAGTTTGTTTGTTAATCACCACTAAGGGATTCCCTCGGTAATCGCATATGGTTTTGGTTCTCGGATTATAACAATCTGCCAGAGCTTTCATTAGTTCAACATCCACAAACACGTTTCGGACTACCAATTTCCCTAAGTTCTTCTTCCATAGATTACTTATGGGCTCAGGAGCATCCCTTCTTTTGTAGCTAAATAGGAACAATTCATGTCCCCTGATTTCAGTCCAGATGTCTCCCAGATTTTCAAATCTATCCTCCAATCCTTCTTCCTCACTTTTGATCTTTTTAGACCTTACACTAGATGTGGGACATTGGTCTAGCAAATCCTGAGTTAGAGCTCTCCCTTCCTTCTTCTGTCTTTTGGGCTTCTCTTCAGGGTTTAGCTCTTTTCCTTTCCTACTCTTTTTAGAAGAAGAAGAAGAAGGTTCCATGATTTCAGTAAATACGAGAGACAACACTTACTTGGAAAAATGTCTAGCTCTTCTGATTGTCGTTCACGAATTTTCGCAAGTTCTTCGCAATTTTCAGTCTCTTGGCATCAATCTGGCTCCTATGAAAATTCGATCAGTTCAGCTTTAATCGTATGGGCAACTTGTGCATAGTTAATGTCTCTGCGTTTACAACGGCTAGTCAAGTGTTTAAACTTAATTGCAGATGTGACATTCTTCACTTGGGCCTTTAACTCTTTCGCGGGAAGTACAGTTCGACCAAAATGATCGTAATTCAAGTTTTCGATGAAACCCTTGTCTTCGGCCGAGCGTTTTGATCTTTCATCGAAAGCCCATTCTCCTCGATATTACCTTTTCGGTGAGTAACCCATGTCGAGAAGCCATCTTCAAGACTCATCGAAATCATCTTTTCATCGATAAACTTTCTGTCGATAAGTTATTCGCAAGTTTCATCGAAATCATATTTCGATGAGTTTCATTCTTCGGTGAAAGCTTGTGCAAGCTCTTCGAAAGTCTCACTCCTTCGATATTCCCTTTATCGATGAAACACTTCAGTTTTTGTTTGATATAATGTTGTCGATGAGATCTGCATTTCGATGAATGCTTTATGAGTTTCTTCGGCAGTTGTTTCTCCTCGAAATCACTTTTTGCCTTTTGCTTTTCACCTTTCGATGAAACTTGGGCATCGATGAGTGGCTTCCTTTATTTACCGAAAGTGATATTCCGCCGAAAACCTTTTGCATAGTGCTTTACACGTCATGCTCTATTTCGATGAAAGCACTCTTTCGATGAAACTCCTTTTGAAATGCTCGATACAATTTCTTGGCCGAAAATCTTTAGTCTTCACGCTTATGGAAATATATTTTTTTATTTTATTTCAAATATAGTGTTCAACAGGACCAACCTTACATTGAGGAAAGAATTAAATTTGATTAATCCAATACTAAAAGAGTTGAATACAGATCAAACTAATTCCTCCTTGTTTGATTTGAAATTGAATTTCAACTAGGGTTGAATTGCAACGCTGGATCTAGGACAAACAATGGGAAATTGACATAAAATAACAATAACAAAATGTTCCATATATCATATAGAGTTGTAAACTTAAATCTGAGGAGGGAAAATAGATCAGAAACTGTGACAAAAAGTTTGAGCTAAATTATCGAGATCAAGGAGAATAGGTCACCCTGGTCCTTTGAATATCAGAGGTAGAAAAACTAGATGTTTTTTAGACCAGGATGATGCATATAATCCACAATTGAAAGGTCATAAGAAATTCTCGAAACTGAGGGGAGCTAGTCGTCCTAGTTCTCTGCTTTTTGTGCCTCAATATTTGAGTCTTATTGTCATCGTCTATTCTATTGGATTCCTCACTCACGACTCTTGAGATAATTCCTTGTACACAAAATGAAAGGAATATGGTTGTTAATGGGGATTTGACCTAAGGGTTGTTGATGGGAGGTTTGCCTTAGGTCAAACCCCAGTTTAGGAATTAACCTTAAATTGAATTGAAATAGTAATTGAAATACTGAAGTAAATATTGTATCATAATACTTCAAATTTGCAATGGTTGATTGAATACTGATGGTGCAATGCCCTTTAGATGTGATCATAAATGTTGATGCAATAACACAGTAATACATAAAAGACTCAAACATAAACATATGCTTGCATGAAAGTTGATGTGATTTTCTCCCTGATGCTTGAAGAATATGGTGGGATGAAATGCTTCCTTGAATGCTTGAGAATGCTTGATGAATGCATGAATGATGGGGTATAAAAGTGATATACCTCTTAGATCAAAATGATACAATAGTATTTCTTTATATAGGGTTCCCTAGGTAAATTATTGATTAGGTTGACCTCCAATGATCACATGGAGCCACGAGGACCAAAACTCATCAGGGAGGGAAAGTGCCCTGAAATATTGGAATTGAGACCTATTTAAGGGGGACCATGGTGCCCAAGGTGCCCTAGTTCGGATAGGGGCACCCTAGGTGCCCTTATCCTCCCAAAACAGGGCAAACAAGTAGGCAATCATAAAGGCACATTCCTAGTATGGGGTCCACTCAACCATGCAGCCAAGTGACATCAGATTTGAGGTAAAAGGGGTCAAAATGGGCCTAGGGGAGAACTAGGATGAGACATGCTACAATAGGGACATGAGAATAATGTACGAATTGTACTAGGTTACAACTTAGATATATAAGAGCATTTACAACATTATAGGATGTGTAAGAGATTCCATGGCTTATGTAAGATCATTAATAATGGGGGTTACACAAGAGACTGCGTGGATCATCTTGCTAGTATAACATGCATATGAGCATCTTACAAGATGTCCAAATGGGTAAAAGTAGAAGACCCAAGTTTGGTGGGTGAGATTTTTGATGTGAGAGTTAAATTATATTTTGGAGGAGTTACTCTTGATGGGAGACACATGGGTCCAACTTAGACTTGTTGAACCTGTTGGTGTTTTTCTTTGCAATCCTTGATCCCAAAGAGATGCACAATACCTAAACCGTGGGATTAGGGATTTAGGACATTGGAATTTTACTATCAACAAGTTAAGGACAAGAAAAGCCAACAAACAAGGCTCTAAAAGCCTTCTGCACTTTGAGCTCCACAAGACTCAGGAGTGTATTCCTACATGAAGGCCCGATTGAATGATAAACATATGATGAACAATGAATTTTAGACCTATGAATGTGGATGGTTCTCATACATGAGTGATGGGTGCCTCACAGTTTACCAGGTTCAAGCATAATCCGTATTGCATTGAATTTATTTGAAAACAAATAATTTAAGTATCTCCATCTCAAACACATAAAGGCATTATAGACAAAATTATTCCCAATTCAATCTCTATATTCCTTAAACAACATGAAGATAGCAAGACTGAAATAAATTGAACAAAAATAACAGGAATTAAGTCATTGAATATTTTTGAATTGGATTTGGGAAGTATCATAGACCGATGCCAAATCTCTCGGGTATAGAGTCAAATCTCAAGTTATGAACATGCAAATTTGAGTAGCAGATTATTTCGAATTAGTGGGTTCTTTAACATTAATGCAACCCCTTATGTTGTTGCACAATCATACTTACAAATCCATATTACCTCTTCCAACTCACATCAACCTACACATGGTATTTAATCCCTTCCTTGAAAGGAACCCACATACATATTTGCACAATTACAAGGAAATAGTAATGACAAATTAAAAATATACTTGATATTCATTGGTTCATATGAAATCGGAAAACATAATTTAGAGACAATTTTGCAACACCTTTATTTATTGCACATAAACTAATTGACTAGTGCAACAAGAACCTGCACATTCATTCTCTGTGAAGATTATCCAATTCTAGGCCAAAACATTGTCTATTTTACTCGAATGAATCCAAAAGTTCATAACCCTTCTACATGGCCTTGATTTCCTTCTTATAGAGAAAATGAAGGAGCCAACAAGCTTTAGACCATTCACATTCAGTTACAAATAGAAAATTATTCAACTACCTCGCCACCCTCCCCCCCCAATATATATATATACCTCCCCCCCCATATATATATATATATATATATATATATATATATATATATATATATATATACAAAAAGCCACAAAATAATTATCTACTTCATTGTTAAATTTTTAGTCTTCACCTTGGTATCTAGTGAATAAATATTTCATATCATGAGAACACAATTTTCAACTGCACATCATTTTTCTCCCTTGTTGATATTACTTTTTTTTTCCATTAGAAATCTTTAATGAAAACAATTTCACTCATGGGTGAAGAACCATATCCTGGTTAAAAATTTGTTTTGCCATTGCATATTTACTTGAGTGGAAATTATTACCACTGTTTGGATATTGAATTACTCTATATTTGATCAGAAATAAGTCAGAGAATTAAATATTTTAATCTTTAATTAATTTTTGTTCTCGTATAAATGTAATAACCTTCCAATATTGGATTGTCTTTTCGACTTCCGATGTAAACATAAATGTAGTGGTTGTTCAGCTTCTTTGAAAGCTTATAAATAAGCCCAATTCGAATCTAATTGCAAGGAGTTGGAGAGTTATGGAGTTACAGAGTTATAGGCATACACTCCTTCACAAGATTGCCTAAATTGTACAGGCTCAGGTATACAACTCTCTTTTACAAAGTTTGCCCAATTTGGATACATTCCAGGCATACAACTCTCTTTTACAGAGTTTGTCCAAATGGGATAAATTCAAGGGCACACAACTCTCTTTCACAGAGTTTGCCAAAAATTGTATGGTTCTTACATATTTTCAATGAAATAAATTTTATATGATTTGTTATGTGTTTACAATACCACAAATTCTGCTTTGGGTATTGTCCTCTGAATTGACAAAATAATTCAGATCAATGGCATTAGAGTCATTTTCGATTGCTGCAGGTGCATCTACAGTCAATGAGCCACTACCCATACTACGCCAAACTCTTCCTTGTTTTCATCAGGAAGAAGCGATTATTGTCTCGAGAGTCTCACAAGCACTTTCAAGTTACATGGCAGAATTTTTTTTGGAAGATGATCGAGCAATGGGGCCCATTGCCTTTCAAGAAGGGAGTAATGATCAGAAATAAGTCAGAGAATTAAATATTTTTATCTTTAATTAATTTTTGTTCTCATATAAATGTAATAACCTTTCAATACTAGATTGTCTTTTCAACTTCCGATGTAAACATAAATGTAGTGGTTGTTCAGCTTCTTTGAAAGCTTATAAATAAGCCCAATTCAAATCCAATTGCAAGGAGTTGGAGAGTTATGGAGTTACAGAGTTATAGGCATACGCTCCTTCACAAGATTGCCTAAATTGTACAGGCTCAGGCATACAACTCTCTTTTACATAGTTTGCCCAAATTGGATACATTCCAAGCATACAACTCTCTTTTACAGAGTTTGCCCAAATGGGATAAATTCAAGGGCACATAACTCTCTTCCACAGAGTTTGCCAAAAATTGTATGGTTCTTACATATTTTTAATGAAATAAATTTTATATGATTTGTTATGTGTTTACAATACCGCAAATTCTGCTTTGGGTATTGTCCTCTAAATTGACAAAATAATTCAGATCAGTGGTTCTGGCAAAGAAAAACAATGAAATCTTGGAGCATACCAATAAGAAATATAAGGAGAGACATGATGAGTATCGCACTCTTCATAATTTTCAAGTCGGGGACAAGGTGTGGCTGCATATTCAGAAGGAACTCTTGAAGCCATATTTTCCTCCACTATTAGATGTTGCAGAAACAATTTCCACTACAGAATTGAATCCAGATGCAGCTTCTCCATTCCAATGTGATCAGATTGTGGACACCATAGTGAAAACACTCAAACAACAACATATTTATCTATACAAAGTGGTTCGAGCAGGGCATATCACTCAACAAGGAAAGTGGTTTACCAAGGAGTAGCCTCAGCTCCGTTTCCCTCATTTCATTCAGAGTATTGATTCAATGGAGCCCATTGCTCTTCAAGGGGGGAGTAATAATCAGAATGAAATTTGAAAATATTATTATATATTTTCTTAGTTTGTCTATACGTTAGTAATTGGCATTTTTGAAGGCCTTCAGGGCATTTTTAGCCCTTTCATGCTCTTTCAAAATCTCGTCTACAACTCTTGGAGACCTTTCCAACGAGTTAAACGACTTGTAATTTTGAGTTCCGTGCAGAAAGTTATGCCTAGTTAAAGTTAGGACAAATTTTATATAGTTTTTTGAAAAATTACGTAGTTTTAGATTTTATTATGTAATAAACAAATATGATTGTTGGACTTCGATTCTCAAGGGGTTTTTGTGACCCTTGGAATCTCATGAACTTCTATATGTTGGATTTTCGAATGGAATAGATTACTTTTTGGCTTGCTTCAATTCTGTATTATCTTGTTCATCCACAACACCGCTGGTTCTCACTTAGGTGTTGTCATCTGAATCCATAATTCGGATCAATATTATCATGCATAATTTTTTCACCTTCACTTGAAGTAATCATCCCCATTTTACATTTTGCCTTTATGTGAACCCTTGAAATATTTGATATAAAACATTATGCCTCCTCATTAGAATAATTTCCTCTTTCTGTTATTAATCTCTTACGTACTTTCAACTGCATTTTCAACTTTACCTCACCTTTGTGACTTTTGTGAAACCATTGAGTGAGAATATAGTATGTGGTGATAATTTTTATCTGACTACATGCTCTTAATGACATTGATTTTGCAATCTTTTGCCATGAAATATTTCATCTTCCATAATACCTTGATATTCTTAAGGTTCTTTCATTGTATGAAACTGACTCTGTTTGTTTAAACATAATCTCATGGGGAAATGCTATCTATTCCATCATGTAGTTGGTTTGGTAATGCATTTCCCATACTACATTGTGCATGATGTAGCTCCCTGCTATGTGGTCATATCAGTCTGCTAAAGCAAGATAAGCCTTGTAGACTTATTCAACTAGGCTGATAAGTTCTGGTTGGTTCTTGTAGTACATGGCAAATGAGTCTACATTCTATTATAAATTACTACATCGCTGCATTGAATCCTGTCACTCTCAAATCTTCGTTGTATACATGAGATGTAAACTCCCAATCTACTATCCTAAGAGAAATGCTGGTTCATTGTTCTCATGCTCGGTCTATGCCTTCACAATGGTTTGAAATCTTTGCAACCCTAACGCTCTCCCTGCACAACAAATTAGGGCACGAAACTTTTCATATTGGTGACCGTGAGACCATTCATTGTCAATAAAATCCATTCCTTCTCCCACCGATCCGTCAATGGATGTAAAATGAGAAAGAGGGGCCGACAACTTTTAAGCTTACACTTTCCAATCATCGTTGGAACTTTATATTATCGCGAGAGCATTTTTCTAGTTCCAGCGAAAGATATATGCCTCATGAAATTAAATAGGGACACCAATCACTGCCCCCTTTGTATTTTTAAAGGCTTTCACTTTTACGTTTCAATATATTTAAACCTTTTAAAACGATTTAAACAATTTAACCTTTTACCCCCCATTGCCTTGTGAAATTAAACCATTTTAAACTAAAATGATTTAAAAGCCTTTTGTCACCATCTTTGACGCATAATAAAAATTGTAGAATTTGAACACTATAATTTAAATCATGGAAAATCTACATGATTTAAATAGTAAGGATTAATGCTCAAACTCATTTGATCATGTGATTTGATAGTTTCATTGTATATGTTGGGTTTCTTTGTGGTCCTGATCTTTAAAAAAATTCGTTTTGAAACAACTTGACCCTGAAAGTGCTCTGAAACTGCATCCGTATGCATTTTGGATCAAAAAGATGAAGTGGGTCACTCTCTATTTTCAAATTTTGACACTCCAACTCTATGACCAAAACAAGCCAAGTAGCCACCAAAATCACCTTCGAAAGCTGGCCAAACCTCAGCATGAGACTATGAGATTGAACAAGAATGTTGAATGATAATAGGGGAATCACACTTGCCAAACGAATTGGTATGACACAACTTGGATTGTGAGAATTCAATTATCAAAGTGAATCACTTATGAATTTTTTGAAACAACACATTCCAGAACCCTTATGGACCCTGCTAGCTTCGTGCTTTGAAAAAATATCAAACTTCATTCTAGGAAGCCACCACTAGTTGAATTAGTTCATTTGGGTACAATGAGTATGTTTGTAAAATAATTTTTCATTACCCCACCAGGTCTGCAAAATATCAATTGTCAAAGTTGACCTCTTTGAAACTTTATGAAAATGCAATCAACAAACCTTTATAAATTTCGTTTGGTTTTTGGCTTTGAAAAAATGCCAAATTGAGTCTTGAGGTTTTGCAACTAAGCAAGGAAGTACATGAATATGTTGATAATCACAAGAATCAATACTTTTAGCATGAAGGTCAACTGGATTTGAAATATTGGTCATCAAAAGCAATCCCTCTAACAGACTTAACATTGCATAGACAACAAATCTCAATAAACCGCATTTCCTTTTGGTTTGGGAAAAATACCTAACGAGGTCCCGGGGCTCTGAAAATGGACACATAGGTATATTAATATGAAGACATTTATGAGCACCAATCAATTCAACATGACAAGCATCTATCTTTGAAATATTAGACTCCAAAATTGGCCACTCACGCAGACACAACAAAGAGCAGACAACAAATTTTTTTTAACCCTTCAACTTAGTACTTTGAAGACACCTCAAATCTAGTTCAGGGAGGCTGAAAATAGACATGCATACTTACACATGACATATGAGATTGATCCTAAAGCAATTTCTCATGAAAGTCAACAAGTTTCAACTTATAGCTCTCTAAAGTAGGCTACTTGAGAAGAAATTGAAGGGGTGTTTCAGAGTGTCACAATTGAATTTCTCATCATGGGCACTTGAAATTGTGCCAAAATTCAAAGGTGCTAATAGGACCAAGACTCAATTCATGGTTTGAAGACATCGTTTGTGGTTTCTTGGATCTCCTTAGCCTATATATTGGAGGATTATGATGGAGATTTATGTTGATTTTATTGCAAGTACATTTGATTAGATTGACTCCATGTTTAGAGGTAAAGATCTTCATTAGAAACATGTAACTACATTATATTATAAACTTTTATTTGATATTAATACATTAACAATGATTTTGTTGGCATCTTATTTCTTTTGGGAATGTTCCCAAGGCAAGTCTTATATTGTCTAATTTGTTATGCTACTAAAATTTACATAGATGTGTAGATTGTTTCATTGTTTCTATCATATGAAAGGGTAGGATATGTGTATTTCCTTTCATTACACAAGGCATTGGAAGTAGGAGGTTATATCCCCTCCACACATTAGATTTGATATCTTTTAAAGGAAAATAATGAATTACAAGTTTTACGAGATAAGATAATAACACATGCTTTTGATAGGATCATAAGTCTTTGAATTAGGATTATAGTTCCTAAAGTATATAGTTGCAAGTGTAATTATATATAGAGATTTAGAACACTAGATTTAGTCACCCATGATAATTTTTATAATTTTCATGTTCTCACTTTGATACACAATTTGTGTTAGTTACAATACACCAACTAGAATCTAAGGAGGAAGATACAACATATATGTAAACCTTTATCTTTATCAATTAGACTTTAGATTACTTGTCTTGCATTAGGCTAGACCCTCAATTTTTAATTTTAATCATGCTTAATTGATTTGTTTTATTAATAGCAAGTAGATACTAATCAAAGGATATAAATTAACTTCTTAACTTGACATATTAAGATTTTAACTTTTACCTTACAACATTGCTTATTGAAGCGTTTCTTGTTATGAGTGTAAAATTGCATCCCTTGTACTTTTCCCCTTTATTTTATATCACTTTACTTAGATGTCCCACGTACAATATGACAACACATGATTTTGATTAATTTGGTGCTCCCATTGATCCCTAACTAAGATTTAACTCATGAACATCATATTACCTATTCTTAGAACTTCTTGGATCTTAGAAACACAATTCTTATGCTCAATTCAAGATTCACACAAAAAAACCTTGACTCACTTCTTCAAAATTCAAAATTAATTCTAACTCTAGGTTGAATTAGTTGTTACATGATCAATCACTAATAAATCACCCTCCTTCATACATTAGGATACTTAGAATTATTCATGTCTCTATCATATTTATACACTTCACATCAACTAATCCAATTACATCAACTCTTATATTAGCAATTATCAAAACCCTAATTCTTTCTTGGTAACTTCATCATTTATTACAATTCAAATCTCAACCTCTCATTATTTTTCTACTATACCATTACAAGCTATTTATACATTCGTTACTTATGTTGCTTGGTATGTCTTCCACCGTGGTTTCCTTTTTTTAGCTTAAACAAACTCCAACAATTTTTTTTAATAGTGCCAAGTCTTTCCTTTGCAAGCACATGTACATGAAAACCTTCATTGTAGGCATGTACTTTTAAATGAGCTTCAAAACAAGTCGATCAACATAATGACAAAAGCCAAACTCAAGTCAAAGATGAGTCTTGTGTTACAACAAACCAACAAAGGTAACAAATAACAATGCAAGTTGATAACAAGCTGTTTGTTTGAAAAATTTGTACACTTGGAGAATGTGCAAAATTGTGATTTCAGCCACAGTGTGTGAGTATGATATTCTCCTAATTTAGGGAAGGCCCCCCCTATCCACAAACTAAGCTAATCTAATATGGATGGGGCAATAGTCTTTCTTCTTCTTTCAAGAAAAACTATACTCTTTTCTTTTCACAGAAAAGTAATAGCAATTGGAAATAAATAAAAACAAATACAAAAATGAGACCTTTTTATAGGATTTTTGGAACATAAAGGGAAGCAAAGTTTCCATGAAGGCACAAAGACCTCCGTCACTTCCTTGGGATGAGAAAACAAAAAGAAAGTTCAAAGTCTTCAACTATCTATTCTCCTATCAACCTTTTTAGATGATTTTCTAGTAACCAAGCACAATATGTAGCAACTCAAAGTCTAACTACATGATGCACTTCACCTTACATGCACACGTCTTAAAAATAGAAGCAACACAAAGTCTACAAGCTATCTTCCCTCTTGAGCTTCCCACACTAGCTTCAAATATGATAAGCAACTCAAAGTCTGCAAGACCAAATCTGAAAACCAAACATATAACTCTAAATACAATTAGCAGCTCAAAGTCTGGAAGATTGAATTTAAATATCTCTTGAACAATAGAACAAAAATCACAGTCAACTCCAGAAAATGTCATCACATAACAACTTGAATTGGCACAAAGTCTCAACACAACTTACCCCTTTTATTGAAAGCAATTTGATTTACATCTAAGCTCAAAGTCTTAGAGTGCACATACAAACTGACAGAATTTTGTTGCATTGCCAAAAGATATCCATTATAATAGATCCCCTCGAGTATTTATAGGAGAGGAGCCTTGAGAAAAAGGTGGGAGGATCCTAACTAACTTGATAAATTATCTCAATCACCAAGACTTATTCAACAACTAACTATGACTTATTTGAACTACAGTCCTAATTGAACTCAACTTGTAGTTGCTTTACATGTAATTACAAAAGTGCAAGTGATGAGTTAACTTGCAATTACAAAGTTGTTTTTTTTTACATGTAACTTGTCAAAACAAAATTACAAATGCATAATTAAAGCTATTCTATGTGTCCAAAGACATGACTCTAACTGCTTTATCCTTTGTCTGTGATGATCTTCATGCTACCTCAGGATGTTATAACTTGAAGTATTTTGGATCAGCGAAGACATCGTGAATCAGAACAAGAACTTACATCCTTAATGATCTTTGTGTCCTTGGCCAACAAACTTCAACCTTATCTTCTTGCTTGGGGTAGTACTGGCTTTTCAGGAGGGAAAGGGTTGCCTTCCTCTTTTCATGTCATGACCATCTCTATCTTGAAAGCATTCTATGCTCTCAGCCATGAATTGTTGTTGTATCTCTTCTTTGTATCATCCTCCAATCTTGAAATCTGCTTGCAAAATAAGGCCCATGCCTTAATCCATTGATTTGGTAGATCGTGTGTGGAAACTAGACTGAGAAGGGAAGGTATAAATTGACGCCGAATTGGGCTCACAAGTTAATTTTGGGTTATGGAAGCTGCATTACATGTGTGGGGAAAACACGAGCATTAACTTGCAATTGTGGAGAACAAACATGCAACTTCATATGTGTAATGGGTAACTACAAGTTTGCACTTGTACTTGGACCTTTAAAACTCATTTTCAAGTGTTTTTTGAGTGCATTTTGGAGCAATTTCGGATCTTGGGGAACATTTTACAAGTATACAAGTGGGGAAGAACAAATGTGCAATCAAACTTTTGAAACCCGAATGCAAGTATACTTGGAAAAAGGAAAATGAAGTAGTGAGTGAAAAATGAGATTTTGACATATAGGAAATGGTGGGAATGGTATGTACGGATGATGGCAATGAATATGAGTGAAAATGGAAAGATTTTGGGAAGATCATCTTTATGAAAATGGGAAGATCTTTCAACATTTTTCCAACTTTGAAACTTGGAATTTAAACAAAAGATGGTTAAGATTTTCAACCAAAGGGGTATATCAACTATTTTCATCTTACTTGCAATCAGGTTTTAAAATCCTGAATGCAAGTAAAGAGGGAAAATGGGGAAATACAATGCAATTCACAAATTGCTTTGCAAACTTGGAACAAAGGGGAAAATCTCTCACAAAACCGATTTTAGACAAGAACAAAACAAAACTAACATATATACAAATTGATCAAGGAAACCAAAACAAACTAAAACAAGAAATAAAAACAAGAAAAAGAGAAGAGAACATACCTTGATCAATCAAAATGACCTCCCAAGAATAAGAAGCAATCCTTGAAAGAAGGGAGAAAATCTCTTAAATATACAACAAACCACACTCCAAACCCTAGCCACGTTTTTGAAAAAATGCCATATGGATCAAAATGCCCATCCAATGCATGAAGAATCGGTCAAGACAAGTATCCAACCTCCATGTCTAGGCAAGACAAGCCAAAATGATTTAGGAGAGGTAAGATTCATGGCATTCCAAGAAGAAAATCGTGGCATTCAAGAAACATGTGTTTTGTTGTTTGAAGACAATAAAACTAGCAATAACATCTTCCAAATGGCATGAAAGGAGTTGAAAGATGGATGAAAATAGCAAGGAAACCAAAATGTCTTCTCCCTCCTTGAATCTCTCCACAAAAATCGGTGGAAATCTTCAACAAAATGCTCCAATATTGCTGGTTTGGTTCTTGGGGAGGAATGACAAGTTTAAAATGCAAAGAACAAAAGAAATCGGGTTTCTTTCACCTATTTGCAAGTTAAAAATATTCACTTTTTCATGCATAAGGCGAAATCGGGTCTGTGAGAGAAAACAACAAGTTTTAAATGCATGTAAAAGGGAAATTGATAGGGAGGTAGTGCAAGGTGGTTGCTAAATGGCTAGTATGTTTGCTAAGTGATAGATCCTTACTGTTTTCAAGGTGTAGTCACCAAGGACAGAGTGCAAAATAGCTCAAAGGCAATCTAACAACTCTCCTTGTTCCACCTCCCTAAGTCAAACTCTCCTTGGCTACTCAAGGGCTTCAACTCCATAGTTGTTGTCATCCTTTCAAGTGCTCCAAAACCGACTTATGAAATCAAACTCACCAAATATGTTGGATTCATGTTAGGTTAACCTATTTCAACTTGATTTGTTGGGTTTCATGCTTTGTAACCTTCTTTGGCATACCCGATTTGACAAAAACCTAGTTTTAGGCCTAAAACGGGCTACTAGGAATTAGCCCTCCTTTTGGGGTTTTGTGCTCACCCTGCTCAAGCGATGGACTTCCAGGTAAAAAAAGTTGATATTCGGACACCCTTTTGGGATTTCTTGAAGATTTTCAAAGTCTCAAGGTCTCTTAGGCCTTCTCCATGACTGTCCCAAAAATGGGTGAAAAGGGAGGGTTTGGTAGGGTTTTGATGGTGAAAATCAATCTTCAAGCTAGAGACCTCCAATATGAAACAAGAAACCTTAGTGATATCATGCTATTGAATAATTAGGCCACAATAAAGAAGATTTACACTTCAAAGATTGGAGAACAAGTTTTTACAAAATGCACATAAGGAAAGTGCAACAATTGACAACTTTTCCATTATTGCTTCTTACAAACACATCAGTTGCAAAGAACCAATTACATTCAAACATGTAAACATGTCTACCATTTAGAGACAAAAGAGAGTCATATTAGCCCTGCACACAAGCATTAAGCAATTATAAACCACGAGTCATACATTGTCAAAACCAATTTATCACTGCACTTTGCCCTTTCACTGGTTTTTCCACTGTGACCTGCACTTTACCACTATCAAAACACCTTTGCAAAGGTCTGATTGGTGCTTTTCTATCACTGCTCTGTCTTTAGAGTTTGTTGTCCTTCATACCTGCTATGTGGAAGAGGAAGAATGCAATAACAACATCATTTAAAATGCTAAAATCAGTCATAAATGGCTGTGACAGCCTGCTGGGCGTTACACTTTGCCTAAAGGGATCATTGCTTGATCTTGGCAAACACAAACCCATGGGTAGAGTCAAACACCTTTCCTTTCTCTTGTTTGCAAACAAACAAAGAAGATGCAAGGTTTTACACACACCAATATATGGTGGAGAGCAAACAAATGAAGGGAAAACTAATACCAAAACAATGACTCACTGTTTTTGTTACAATTTACACAAACAGAAAGTGCAACCTTCCTTCCCTTGGCTTAGAAAGTCTCATGGCCTTCACTTACAATCTTAAACATCAAAGCAAGTCTGTCCATCTGATAAATGCATTTGCTATGGAAGAGCAAAGCATCAAACTACTTCAAGACCCTAGCCAAATGACACACTTGCCTAGGGCTCCATGGCCACAAAACTCCTCACACCTGCAATTTTGAAATCAAAAAAAGTATGTACATATCCTACAAGTTGACCAACTGGTTCTTGGAAAGCCATGAGCACTTAGGGCCTTAAGAAGCCAAGTTGGCCAAGCATCCTTGCCAATTTCCTAGACAAGGTAGTGAAACCGTCAAAACCAAATATTTTTGCACAAAACTCAAAACTTGATGAAATTAAATGCCACCAAAGGGAAAAAATTCAAGAAACATGAGAGAACATGAAAATTCCAAACCAGTACGGACAAGTACAACAGGCGTACGGACTGCTACTCAAATGGACTCAAAACATAGGAAAAATAAGGTAAAAACTAGTGCAAGTTTGCAAAATGCTTCATAACTTCGAATGATCAACCTTGACAATAGTTAAAATAGGAGGTTAAATACCTCTCCTAGTTGGTTAGCTTCCTGTACGGATAGGTACATGTCCAAGAGCACTTAAATTTGATATTTTGATGCCTAAATGACAATTTTTGGTGCCTAGAAAATGCAAGATTGATCTCAAAGACCTACAATCAACTAAGAGCACTACTCACACCTACAAACCAAGCATAAGACATGTCTAAGCACTTTTAAAACAAAAACCACATTAAAAACTCATTTTTCCATCATTTTATCAGGCAACACTAAACTGACAACTTTGAGCAAAAAGATGAAAACAAGAAACCAAAACCACGCAATGAGTTCAAAACTTATCCAAACAACCTAGAACACCTTCAAAAACATCTTAGACAACTTTCCAACTTAAAACTAATAAAAACCAAAATTGTTATCAAACCTGAGATGAAAATGAGACCTAGGTGCTCCTGCACCAGAAATAAAACTTCCTTTACAAGTTTTAAACAACTCAACAAAAGACTAGTAAAGGGAAAGTAAAATTCCTTTTACAAGTCACAAAAATAACTTAAAAATAAAACTTGTAATAGGGAAATAAAATCCCTATTACAACTTAAAGTGACTTTATAAAACTTGTAATGGAGGAGAAAAACCGCTACCATAACTTAAAATCACTTAAGTGGAACTTTTTAAACGAATTAGAAGTTTTATTTAAACATTATAATTTAAAGTTCACTTGTAATATGTCCAAAAATTTCGTACAATGACTAAAAAGCCAAAAATCAACAAGGGGGAAATAAAAAGTAAGTTACAAGTTCTATTTTTCATAAAGTGCACTTGTAATTAACTTAAAATTTCCGTACAAACACTAAAACAAAGGAAAACATAAAACTTGCAGCTTAAGGAAAATTTCCCACTTGCAGTCAAGGAGAAAAAACCCGAATTTGAAGGAAAAACATAGCAAATGAACTCATAATGCGATTAAATTTGAAATGTGGATTGAGGATGGACTGTGAATTAAGCCAGTCCAAGGACGAAGTAAAATTTTACCTCGGGAAGCGTGTCACAGAGTAGATTTTTTTAATTTTTTGACAATATTTTAATGTAATGGTCCATCATTTTTGAAAACACAAGCAAAACAAATATTTATATCTTCATGATTGGTTTTTGGATAAGCTCCAATGTAATGATGTGGATGTTCCTTGTAGTCACATCACTAGTTTGATAACATACATGGGTATGTTTAGATAATTAGCTCATAAAAAGAGCACCATAAAGTCAACAAAAAAATAGATGATAAAAATGGAAGGATAGGCCTCTTATTAATTAGTTTTCCCAAGAGGAAAATAGAGGGCCAAGATTTGAGAGGCATGAATTGAAGACAACCTTGTGACAAGTGTCACAAAAGGGAGGAAAATCCAAGATTAAGGAATGGTTGATCAAGTTGCAGGATTAATTGAGAAGAGGGCAAGCGACATGTGAGGTGGAAAACATTAAAAATGCTCACACGTGTGAGCAAGGTGAAATGGGTGAGAGATATGCTCTCACATGCATGAGTATCTAAGGTAGAAATGAGTCAAAAGTTAAGGAATGTGGCAAAGGAATAATATGCTTGCAAGTTAACATGCTCACACATGGGGGAGATGTTAGATAATGAATGACTTGGATATTAATTCATGTAGATGGATTAATCAACTAAGATCAAAAGAGTAATAAATAAAGGTCATGTTGATTATTAAATTAGAATAAATGTTAATAGGGGTTAAGTAATCTTAATTAATTAACTAATAAGAGACTAATTACTTGATTAAGTTGGGAGAATTGTGAACCAAGGTTATTTAATCAATTAGTCTTACAGGAGGAATATGAATATAGATAATTAATTAATTAAATAATGATTCATTTAATAAATTACAAGAAAGTAGAATTGTAGGATAATTAATTAAATAATTATTTATATAATTAATTTGTAAGAAATTAGCAAGACAAAAAATAATGATAAGTTTGTAGTGTTAACATAGACATTATTTGAAATAAAAACATAAATATAATGATCAAATTCCATGTGTAAAATTGATTTTCATTTATATATATTAAATTCTTTCTAATCTCCCCTTTTCTAACTCGAAAATACATTTAATTTTAATTTTAATCATATTCAAATCCAATCTAAACATATTTAGATACTCAACTCTTTTATCTAAAATTAATTTCCATATTAACAACTCAATTAGCTAAGAACTGGGAAGGACTTTCTATTGATTAAAAAGACTTCGAGTCTTTCCGAAGCTCATGGCATGGTGGATATGATTATCCATTCAAATTCAAAAGCACGAGTTTTGCCTGTTTTTGAAGACCATGCTTGAAAATTCCCTCTCTTTTTTAGATTCTCGACACTATCAAGCAGTTTGCCACTTATCACTGTAAAATCCTGCGAGTGGAAGAGGGGTAGAGGTGGCTTTAATGGCAGACCCTCCTCTTCTTCCACTGACTCAACCCCCTTTCAGTCGCACCAATAAAAAAAAGAAGGGGGGCATCAACAATTTGGCTTCTACGTGCAACACATCTCCCCCATCTCCTCCTAAGCTGAACAAGGGTAGACGAGCAACACCAAAATCCGAGCCCAAAGAAACTCCTGTTGTTGCAGACATAGAGGATTTCAAGCGGAAAGAGGCGTCATCAATCTCTCAGCGTCTCCTTGAATGGTACTACGCAACACATCGTGTGTTGCCATGGAGGTCGGACCAGAAGCAGGACGACGAACACGACACTGAAGAGGAGAGGGATCGCAGGGCATATGAAGTGTGGGTGTCGGAGGTAATGCTTCATCAGACCAGGGTGACTGTTGTGGTGGATTACTACACTCGTTGGATGGATAGTTGGCCTACGCTTCATCATCTCGCCAAGGCTTCCCAAGAGGTAATTTCATATTAATCCCTCTTTGTTTTGTTGCCGTATGTTCAGGTTCAATACAGTCAGGAGGTTCAGGATTGACCCGTCATCTGTGGTAACAGGAAGTTAACGAAATGTGGGCTGGATTGGGTTACTACCGCCGTGCCCGCTATCTGTTGGAGGTATTTACATTAAATATATTTCTTACTCAATAGCTTCACAATGACTAGCTTTAGAATTTTCTTCACTTGCATTTTTTTGGACAGTTTTGGCATCTGAGCATTCGCAAAATTCAACTTTTTGTTGATTTAGAGCAGGGTCACTTGCTAGTAATTTTCATAACACGTCACAGACCTGTAAAGATACCTTGTCATTGTAATAATCTTGTTTGCATTGGTATTTGTCATCGTAGTCATTTTTACTGTATTAGTGTTTGTAAGTAACTGTTCCAAGTTGCATCTATCTCATAAGATTTTTGTATTTCTTTGGTAAGTTGTCGAACTGTTCCTACCTGCAATTGTTGATCTTGGCTTCTAATTCAATCATCGACGCACCTTTGAGGATGTTCCCTTATCAAAAGAAGCCTAAATACGTGACAGCAATTGATTAGGGCTTTAATCCTATGGCTATCACAATTTTAAGAGTTGATGCTGTTAAAGCGTTTCCAAAGATGCGTCCACCATTGAGCTCAAATTAGATCCAATGTTTTTTAGACGTTCCTCAGGGTTATGTGAAGAAGCTTTGGGGTATGTGGAAGCCATTAAATTTCATCAACTAGCTCAATCTAACGGCTGTCAGGCATGTTATATATAAAGAGGTAATTGTTGATGAGTCCACTCAGGGTAAAAGGCCTTAGCAACGTAAAGTGTTCAGAGATTTTTGATGGTACAAAAATTTGTGTTAATGTGAGGTCGTGCTTACTGCTGATCCAAAGCAAGATTTGATGGCTAGCAAGCTGTGCTCAAACAATGCAAATAATGCTAAGGCAAAACGTGAAAGTTGCTAAAGAAAATAAAAACAAGGACCTCAGCTTGAGCTATTATAGCCAAGTGTAATATCCCCTGTCCTATAATGACTGAAACAAGGAGATATTCGCTGTCAAATCTGCGTGTTATGCTGCTTACTACTGCTGCGTGTTATGCAGACTGCTGTCTTAGTAGTTTTCAGTTTGATATGGAGGTGACCCTTTCACACATTTCTCATAAAAAATTCAACTACAAATGACTGAAAGTGAAAGTACCATAGCTAAGAATGCATACACAATCAAATCATGTCATTCTATCACCAAATGGGGTTCAAAATCAGAATGTTTAGTTGGCTGTCATTATGTCAAACAGTTGGCATGTGTCCTCAGTAAAATAGTGAGTTATGTTGCAAGCCAAAGACTATCTTCTTATTCATATAATGAATGAAATTACATTTCATATGACAGCCTAATGACAAGATATAGGCAGCTAGTAAATGATTACACAGACTGTCATTTTCAGACTTCTGAAGACTTTAGGGCTACAGTCACGATCAATCACATAAACTGAAAATTCTTCATGAGAGCAAGTGAATAAGGAACCTTATTTCGTGATGCCTTGATGATAGAACATTAATCATATGTCTTTGAATGTGACAAATCGACCATCCCTTGGTGCTGCCCCTGCTGCTACATTCTCAGTCTGAAACCATGGAGCATTGATAGCCCAATTCACCAAGAAACTTCACCAAAATGACCGCCCAATACACTAGATAAAACTGCCCTCCTTATTGTATGTCTTTGGAGACCCCTGCATGCACTAGAAGCCAAAATCGAGGGTGGAGGCAGTCAGACTCGAAATTCTGATAAACAATGTTCAGTGGCCGGATCCTCCTTAAAACTCCTTCAGTTTAATGCTAAAAGGGATCGCCTCTCCTCATACTCCAAATCGCCAATATTAGTTGCCAATTTTGATGCAAGTGTGGAGTCTAGGTGTCAAAATCGTGAGACTAGCAGTCTGATATGGTTTGTCTTCAGATCTGATCTGAGTACTGATTTCTTCTTAAAACTCCTCCCAAGTGCTCATAAGTGAATCGCCTTGAGACCCCAATGCTAGTGCTGCCCTTCAACAAATATCTTGATGCTTCAACCAAGAAATATTAACAAAGTCGTGGGTTATGGATGATGAATCCGATCTGTCTCAGACCTGCAATATAGTCAGCTACCTCCTAATTTCCACCTTCAAATTACCTTCACAAAAAATCGCCTATTTCCCTCCAATAAAGTGCAGATTTGAAACATTAAATGCACCTAAATTCTGAAGCATCCTTCCCATTTGTACCCATGAATGCTGAAGCAAAAACTCAGTCAGCTCAAGTGAAAGGACTGATTTGTCCTTCCCAACCACCATCAACTCATTATGCTCAATGTGGAAAACTGAGTATCTCCCACTCCCAAGAAGAGGAAACTAGGGTTTCGTCCAGTCCTTCTATCAATTTGCTGAAGGTTTGCATCCTCAGAGATTCAACCAATGCAACGCATCAGTCATGTCATCATATCCAATCAATCTCCAATCTGCCCGATCAATCATCACCCTCTTCTATTTATCCTTTTCATAACCCATCATGAGATTCCTTCTAGAAGAGGGTAGGTACACTCTATTATATATTAAGTGACTTTAATTATTTTAATTTCATACTTTAGTCACTATTTAATTAAATTAATTAAATATAAAGTCACTCTTAATTTTTAATTTTAATTTCTCCTTATTCCTCCATTTAGCCAAAAGGCTAAATCTTTATAAAAGGCTAGGAAAAATGGAGACATTACAAATCCAATGTTTTTAAGACATTCCTCAGGGTTATGTGAAGAAGCTTTGGGGTATGTGGAAGCCATTAAATTTCATCAACTAGCTCAATCTAACGGCTGTCAGGCATGTTAAATATAAAGAGGTAATTGTTGATGAGTCTACTCAGGGTAAAAGGCCTTAGCAACGTAAAGTGTTCAGAGATTTTTGATGGTACAAAAATTTGTGTTAATGTGAGATCGTGCTTACTGCTGATCCAAAGCAAGATTTGATGGCTAGCAAGCTGTGCTCAAACAAATCAAATAATGCTGAGGCAAACGTGAAAGTTGCTAAAAAATTAAAAAAAAAGGCCCTCAGCTTGAGCTCTTATAGCCAGGACATTTCACAAGTATAGTATGTGCTATCATGTCTAAATTTGTGAGGACTGTTGGATGTTAGTAGAGTTTGATACTGAACTCTCCATTTCAGAAAGGAGTTTGTACACAGAACAGTGAACAATACTGTCAAGGAAAGAGAATGTGCAGAAAGAGATATGGTCATGTTTGGAAGAATCAAAGTTAGCCAAAGTAATGCTACCAGTTGCAGTCAAACATGTTCGCTGGTAGTGGAGCAAAGATGAATTTCTAGAAGAAGAAAATTTCTTGCAAGGCAAGCAATAATTAATTCAAACTGCTGGGATATGTAGCTGTTTTAGGCTTATGCGGATTATCCACACAAGTTGATGTAGTATTTTAAAGCCATCTGTAAAGAAATGTGCAGGCCTGTAATATATGGCAAATTTTTATGCCCTGAAAGCATATGTAAAATTGTAAATAAAGGGACTTGGTTCAGTAATATTCCCTTTTAAAAGTTTTCTTATTTTGAACAAATTCTCCAAATTCTAACCAGCAATGAATGGTAATTCAAAATAACTTCAACCGCTGTGATTCCTTACCACAGAAAACAGCGATTTCTCCTTGAAATATGGTGCTGTTTAAGACTCAAGCAATAATTCTGTCCTTAATTCTGTGTAACAAAACTATCAAATTCCCTTATGTTATTGAGCAACGAACTGTCCTTAAATGGATGGTGCACTTCCCCTATTTTGGATGCCTCAAACTCTAATATAAGTTGTAACGATTTAACTCTGCTGTTTTCTAACCTGACTTTGCTCTCCAGTCTGTCCTAAACAGATCTAAAACTGCCATGAACCTTCTCAAAAACAGGCTGTGCTGCTTTTAAGTATTAATCTGCCTTTAAATCTGCTATAAATCAATTATAAATTACAATGATCCTTCACCAAGTTGCCCACTTGAAATCTAAGATTATGGCGTTGAAATCTAGAAAGATATATCTTTATTACCAACTGGAAATTTGAACAAATCTGTACAATGGTGATCTTCGTAAGAATTCATGCCGAGGAATTGTGTGTCTTCATCCTTAGGTCAACTGAACCAATGTCCATTGCTCCAACAAGGTGTAGAAATTCTGAAACAGAATGGTTGATCAATATGCTTCCTTCTCCTTGCTTGGTCTCTCATAAATAGAGCCCTCTAAAAGACATAGCTCTTCTAATTTCCTTCATGACCCTTGATTGATATTTGAGAGTAATTATTTAAAATAGATTTTACTTTTACGAGATCTTATTTTATATTTTAACTTTTCTTGAGGTCTTTTATATTATAATTTCATTTTTGAATATCATCTACGTGGCCCCCTTTGTGACATTATGACCCTGTTATTTTATTATTATAATCCTATTTTCCTAGTGCAATATTACCAAGACCCACACGTAATGTATGATGGGTGTTTTGGGTTTTATCTTGGTTTAATTTCAAAGAGGGAAATTATAATCCACCCTCTCTAAGATTGTTTGTCATCAAGCAATCATAACTAGGATGCTCGAAAATTTCTTCTCCACTTGATTGAATCTTTCTGGAGGTACTAGGATCCCAAATCAACCTTAGAGATTTGTGTGTCCATCCACTCAATATGCTTGGTTGAAAGACATATTCAAAAATAACCTCCTCAAATTATCTCTATAGTTGTCTATAAATCTTTTGCAACGCTTCTATAAGCTCTTGAAAATCCTATTTTGCTCCAATTATTTCCTTTGTGTCATTTTGTTGTGAATTGAACAATTTGTGCATAGAGACTTTATAGATATGAATGGCTCATTGTAGGTGGACACTTCCATACATTTTGTTGTAGTCAAGTTGGTTTACCCATCAAGAAGTTCTTTTAAGTGTTACCTCCCTTCCTTTTCTATGTTATCGGGTAATGCTAGTAAAGCCCGGGTCCTAGCATAAGTACTTTTTGGGTAAAAGAATTGTTCAGGTACAACCCTGGATACTTCTTGGGTGCCTGAGTTCGTTGTGGGTCCTTCATAGTGAACCTGGGCACCTAGGAAGTAACCAAGGGCCGTATCCAAGTGAATATACCAAAATATGTGCATGCATATGAAATAAAATATGCAGTACTTTTAAATTGTCATCAAATCTCTATATGAATATACCAAGCGAATCTCTATATCAAGCCTTTAAATATTTAGAAGTAAAAATTGCCATACCACCATATCAGGTTTTAGTTCTTGTACCTGCATTCATACTTGAATTGGCAACTTAGTTCCTTTAGAATTAAAATTAAATTCCAAAGTTTGAAAGTTTTGAGTGATTTCCCCAAGGGAGCACAACTACTGAATACCCAAAACTAAGTCGTTTTCTCCTAAACCAATAATATTAAAGTCATCACACACCTTATGCTCCCTTATGAGTGTGCTAAGCTAAATAATTTTCTCTCTGTAGGGAATATAAATCTGTTAACAACTATTACATCAAGTCCTCTAAAGTTTTCAATTTGAAATCTTTTCTTAGATACCAAATCTTTGTTAGTGTAGTTATGAGTAGCTCTACTATTAAGGAGTATTGAAATTTGAATGGATGGTATCTTGGTGCTCTTGAAAGAGAAGCAAGCGTTCCTCCACTATTTGAATGGGGTTCAGGTTCCTCTTTTTCTCTGTCCTCATCAGAAACTACCTCAATATAATGAATATTTCCCTTGACCATCCACCAATGAGCAGATTCCCAAGGTTCTTTACACGAAAAACACAAACTCTTTCTCCAGAGATCATTCTTGAGCTCATCTGTTGTCTTTATTTTTGGTAGTAATTCTTTTGTAGCTGTGCATAAGACTCTTCCTTCTGTGAAACCTCCTTTGATTGATTGGTCCAAAGATGGAATCTCTGAATGAAATCTGTACTTGGGAACTGTAGTCTCCAAATCTAGGGCTCTTTTAATAGCTTCCTATAGAGACAATGGATCAAACACTTTAATCAAACCCTTGAGAGGTTTGGTTAACCCTTCTATGAAAAGGACAATCAGTTTTTTCTTTTTGAATTGATTATATTTATAGATTACGAAATGGAGATTACTTCGAAGAGCTCAAGCTCACAAGAGACAAACCAGCCTAGGAACTAATACAGATCCACAAAATTAAATAGAAGACAAAGAAAAGTGAGTAGAAATCTTAGACATTCTAAACAATACAGCTTTCACTATACTTGTTTGTTTCATAGACCCCAATGGGTGGATAAATTTCAGATATGTTGTCATTGGTTCTAACAACCTCCGGTTGGATCATATTCAACAACTTTGCATTCTTCTTCAAGACCCATGTCTTTAAGCAACTTATCATATGCATAGTTCCTGTGTCTTTATTGATACTTCAAATAATCTTTTACAAACTGATCATTGCTCTCTTTGTCATAGGGCCAGTACTGGGCACTTTTAACTTCAGACCTTTGTATATTGATTTGACCTATATTACGAAGCTCCCAAAACTTCTCTTTAGTCATCTCTAGTGTAAGAGAAACATGTTGGACATTGCTGCTGCTAGGATATGTTGTTGTCATTGATGTCAACATATTCCCGTGGTTTATTGCTCGAGAGGTTGCAGATTGGTTTATTGGGATCATGGTTCGGTATATGGAGTATTCCTAGTATCATTATATCATTTGGTATTGGTTTCTATGATCCAGAAGCTTAATTGATCATATCGTATGATCCGGTTTACAATTTGGTTTTTCTGATCAGTACTTTGTAGAGTTCGGTATTTCCTCTGGTATATTTCGGTGTGATCAGATCTTGAGTTATGATTTTGGGAGATTGTTTGGGATGTTCATGTGTATCTACGTTTCACATAGTTTGTGATTTGGTGCTCCACAAGCTATCTTTCTAGTCCGAGTTTTTGTTGTTTGAGTGTTCTTGAGTTTCAGATGTTGATCGATGAAGATTTGATAAGTGGTGTTGGTGCAGCTACTGCAGATGGTTCTATTGTGCTTGTTGGTGTTTCCTAATTGTGTCCTATTTGCTTTGGTGGTCCGCATTGATCATTGTGCACGGTATTGGTGATTTTACTGATCCGGTGATATTCTTCGTGTTATGCTGTATTCTTGGTGGTGTGGCGTGTTGCGGTTGATCTTGGCGTAATTTCCGGTGGTGTTGCGTGTTTGAGAATTTGATTTTAGTCCATGTTATATCATGTATATCATCATATTGGTCTGGTCGTGGATCTTTGTATCGTGTGATGTAATTTTGTATGTGTGAGATGAGGGTTTAGCCGACCTTGTTGCCAAGGTTGATGATCAGTATATATAGGTGATGTTGTCATGCAAATTGGGTATCAGTGTAGTGCCTACATTATCAGAGAGTGATATATGTGGTGCTTGAGCGAATTTATCCTTCGGTGTGGTGTATTGAGCAGAGATTGTTGTAGGGCAGATAAATGTGCTTAACCAGAACTGTCATTAGGCATAAGGATGTTTGCTCTCTCGGGTGAATAACTTAAAACATAAAGCACATAATGCAGAATAATAATGCCATAGATATCAGATGTTATTCCATTCATAATTGTTGTTCTCCACAAGTTACATTTCGGAAGTATATAAAGATGTTGAGGGGGTGCGAGTGCCAACCGTCGCACCGCAATTGCCACCCCTCGGTTGCCAACTAACCAACACAATTACAACTTAATTAACTAGTTTTATTTCCGTGTACAATATTGCCGCCAACATCATCCCCCCCAAAAGAAAAGAAGTCGTCTTCGGATGACTTAATACAAAATAGAGATGACATTAAACAGAACTGCTGACGCCAGTCAAGCCCAAAACTTATACACTTGCTGTGTCCTCGCCTGAAAACCCTTTTTTGCTACCATCCGATGCTCAAGTGCGGATTTCACCATTATTGCTTCTTTTGACATCAAAGTCCTCCTGTGCCTAAACCAAACTTGTCTGCAAAACATGTTTTTCAGTTGCAACCTCCACCAACTGCTACTCAAATGATACTGTCTCCCTAGCCAATTTGTCCTCGATAGCCACCCGCACTGCCCTCTCGGCATCCAACTCCTGGGTACGTGTTGACGTGTATTTTGTACACTATCAAACACAGAATAAAATACCCAAGGGTACCTTATCCTCTCTTGAGTAAAGTTTCCGAATGCTGAAGATATCGCGAAAAGGATCAATCGGAGAAACTTCAAGGTTCTTCGTTGTAGGATCTCTACGTGTGGATAAGCTCTCTGTGGTATGATGTGATTTGCTGGAATCACAAGGGGACTTACATTTGATGATTGAACGTCTGATCTGCTTTGAATATTGCTGGAACACAGGCTCTTACTAGCTTTGATTTGAAAAAAAAGGAAAAAAGATGAGGGCGAGGAAAGAATCTAATCCTAATACTAAGGAATGTAGGAGCAATGATTGATCTTTGATGAAATTCTAACTAAGTCTTGTTTTGACATCCCAGGACCATCTCCACAAGGTTAGTGCGATCTTCGAAGGAAAGCTTTATGATGTTCAAATCATCACTGCAGGCATAGACACCATCAGGTTGATGCATATCAATGAAGAAGCAACAATTGAAGTTAAGCTTAAGCTGAATGATTCCAGTTGACTACACAAGGCAAGTCTGCAATCAACAAACTGCTAGTAGTATGGATATACAAATTCCACCATCAATCAAGCACATTTCTTCCACTCATCTAATAACATGAAATCAAATATGAGAAGTATAAAGACCATGCAAATTGTCGAATCGACCCATAAATTTCACCATTTCTTCAATGAAGTTACAAGTCTTTTACAACAACATCTTGGCAACAATCTTTGCCTTCTCTCTCTACTCTACTCTAATTGCTATTCTAATCACCTTCTAACTACTCTCTATTCACTAACTCCTTTCTAGCTCTCTAACTTCCTATTGCTTTCTATTATCTCTTTACAAATGAAGAGCCGGGGCTTATATAGTGCCCTCAATACAATTCGATAGCTTAGATCAATTCGAGATCAATGGCCAAGATTTAACAATGAAAACCCTAATTAGGGTTTGTTACAACCATTACATAACATTTAATGCTTGACCAATGAAATAATTGTATTGCTTGGACACATGTCCTCTCTGGAAAATTCGATCAATGGATAGCTGGGGTAGGTACATCGAAGTTTGTGTCACCTCCCATGAGTTAGGTACATTGAATCTGGACATGCTGAGGTGGACCACACCAACTGGAGAAGTGATGACTAGGATGCCAATTCGTTTGACACTTGGTTGATGCCAATTTGATGTTGTTGAGAAGCTAGCTTTAATTAACTCTTCTAAAACTATCTGTTTCTTCAACGAACCCTTGCTCTGACTTCCTTTTCTCTTTGATGTGCAGGATGATTGATGTACCTCGCCTTGGAATGCTGGATTGGAAGAGGTCGCCCTTATCCTGATGACGTTAGTCCAAAGAAGTCCGTCCTTGTCGATGCTAGACTGGAGGAGACTGTCCTTGATCTGGCTTGATTTTCTTACTCCGGGATCTCCATTTGATGCCTACACAAAATATTAAAGTTAGTCTTTTGAGCATCAAGCTTTAAAGCATGAAATTTAAGACCTTTCAAAGGTAAAACTTAAGATATTAATTTGAAAAAAGTCATGATAAATCAAGAATTACACATTTTCAAATTAATAATGAATGGAATTTGGATCTTCAAGACTTAGACTTTACAAAATTGCAATGGGATCACAATAAGTCTTGAATAAGAACTTCAAAAATGATTTTTCATACCTCCTCCTTTGAGTGCTTAACTACAAAACCTTAAAAAAAATGATGAGAGAAGACCGGATTTTGATGGACAAGGCTTAGTTTATAGTCCTCCTTTGGATGAATTACGCCTCCATTAGTCTTCAAAAGAATTTCCCCTTCCACTAGCCTCTTCAAAATCTGGAAATTCGCCTTCAAATGCCTTCAAAAGTCTGGAAATTATCCTCCAATCTAGCCAGAAATTCGCCTCTCCAATAGCCTTCAAGATGAATTTCGCCCTCCTTAGTCTCCACACTTTCGCACTTTAGAAGGGATGAATGAATGATTTGAACTTGAAACAATGCCCCCTATTATATAGAGCGCTCACCTTCTTTCCTCCAAGGCTGACTTGGCAAAAGGGAAAAAAAATAAAAATAAAAACTCTTTAAAAAGGTGGCCGACTTACCTATAAAGGCAAAATAATGCCTTTGAGCGCTCACTTTGCTTTTTTTTTAATTATTTAAATCCAAAATTAATTTTAGATGCCTCCACAATAAAAGTTCGATTTTTTGAGGCTCAAAATTATTTTATTAAATGCCAATATGTTCTTTATTAAATGCCAATTTAATTAATTTTTTTTCAAATATTTCGAAGTTGGCAAGTTTGGCATCTCATGCGATTTGGAGGATATTAATGTTTAAAATATGGTAAAAAAATGAAGAACGCCACTAACTTCGCCCTGGACCCTTGGAGAGGGACAAGAGCGCCTTTTCACTTTTGCTCTTAATCCTTCACCTTTAATTGCCAACTCTCAATGTGGGGTAAGTAATGATCCCTTTCATCCATTCCAGACATGTTTAACTTGTTTTTGCAAGGCAAAATAGGTGTTCCAAAGCTTTTCGCCCTGGTCCTTCAGTGAAGGACAGGAGCGCCTTTTGCATTTTAGCCTAGGATCATCAAGTTTTTGGAGTCAAACCTTGTTCACCATGCCTTAGAAGACTTTTTCATCTTGCACAATCTTGCCTTAGGACAATCTCGGAGGGAAATTGTTGGTTTTGTAAAAATTGCCCTGGTCCTTCAGTGAGGGATAGGAGCGCTTTTGCCAATTGTCATCAAAATTTGCAAATCTTTCATCTCGATTCCACCTCGAAGCATTTTAAACATCATTTCAAACTTGCCTTGGCTTGGATTTGTCCCAATTTGGAGAGAAGAGCTAGATAATATGTTTTTCGCCCTGGTCCTTTGGAGAGGGACATGAGCGCTTTTGTAAATTCAAGCTTGTCTGTCCTTTGCTAGCCTTCCAAATTATCTTCAATGGGCTAAACATACCTTATTCTATTCATTTCAATCACAAACTTGCCTTGTCCTTTGCAAGAAATTTGCACCTTTTAGAAAATCGCTCTGGACCCTTGGAGAGGGACAGGAGTGCCTTTTTACATCTTGGTATATTTCTTTGTTCTTTAAACCCTCAATCGTATCTAAGGCATAAAACATCATTTCTCCCTCCTATCCAAGTCAGGTTTTGCCTCAAAATCTTAAACAAAGAGGAGAATTTTGGAAAAGACGCCATGGTCCTTCAGTGAGGGACAGGAGCGCTTTTTGTCATTTGGGTTGATTTCCTCCTTTGTGGACCACTTAAATAATATTCAATGGATAAATCATGCTTTCTTTGGTCTCTTCAAATCATAAGATTGTCTTGATCCTGCAAGAACAGTGCAAATTTGAAAATCAAGCTCCGGTCCTTCAGTGAGGGACAGGAGCGCTTTTTGCCCTCTAGGCCAAAATGCTTCATCCTTCATCTCGAAATTCTTGGCTAAGGAAGATATCATCTTGTCATACGCCATGAATAAGAGTTCAAGCCCAAGAAAGGTTTAAAAATGCGTATATAAAGAAAATCGCTCTGGTCCTTCAGAGAGGGACAGGAGCGCTTTTACCTTTCTAGACAAAAACTCCATCATTTCATCGTCTTCGATCAAGTCTGGAAGCTCTATCATGTTCATTTCGTCCTTCACCATGCCTTTGATGTTTCAATTTGACCAAACAAGGTTAGGAATGACTCAAATAAGCTTTTTCGCCCTGGACCCTTGGAGAGGGACAGGAGCGCTTTGCCTTGGACCCTTGGGAGGGTCAGGAGCGAAATTTGACTTTTGAACTCTCCGATAGGATAATTTTTATGGAATATAACATTTAAGTATAAGTAGGAAATGTCACTTATACTTTAAGTTATATTCCATATATACTTTCAGGATGTTTGAGAGTGGTTTCAGACCTCCAGGAGCTATATTGCAAAATCTAGTTTTTTTGAGGTTTTTCAGTTTCCAGACTTAGTCAAATTTCAGGATCAAAACTTTCAGACTTAGTCAAATTTCAGGATCGAGACTTTCAGACTTAGCTAAAATTTCAGGATCAGGACATTCCAGACTTAGCCAATATTTCAGGATCAGGACTTCACTCTAGCAGGACCTGCTATCCTATTGATCTCCCCGACAGCACTCAAAAATGCAAAGGCTAACGGACAAAACCCTAAAAGACCTAGAAAACAAACCCTAAAAAGCAAAAAAGCAGGGGTCCCCATTTGCAATGGGGCGATGTGTGAAAACGTCACAACAGTACGCTGGGCGATATCTCACGCTAGTACTGCCTCCAACCTGGTGGTCCACTCCTCCCGAGCCCTCTTTGCATCCACCAAGGCAACCTCACGTCTAGTCGAGACATACTCCAAGTTCCTCAAGCGTACCATTCCTACTTGGAGGTGGCCACAACCCTTTGGCAGAAAGGCTAGGAGACACCTCAAATCCTCCATCACACTCCCCAAAGGCTGCTAACTGAACTAAATAACTCTCTGCTGTCATACAATTGCGCGGACCTGCAATGCCTTCCCTCAAACTCTATTTGTTCCCAACCTCCAAATCCGTCTCCCTCTACGGCTTATGGCTCCCACGCCAATGCTTAGCTGTACGGAACAACCCAACACTTGCCGTGCCTTCTCTGATGCCCTTCGCCAGACTCAAAAAGTGTATTGTAGCTAAAAAATAAACTGGGGGTCTGAGAGCAGTGCCCCCAGTGGGGTCGAGGGGCAACGCCCCAGCGGGGTCGGGGGGCAGCACCCCTCGCGGGGTCCGGGGGCAGCGCCGCTCGACCAATTTACAACCTTTAGAACCACACGAAAGTCCATGGCGCGCATCATTTCTGTGATGTTTTATGATGTCAAAACCCTTCTTCTACACTCCAATATTTTCAGTGTCCAGGCTCCAGATGTCATCGAATAATTTTTCAATCTGGTCGTCGTCATTTTTTTTTTTTTAAAGTTTCCTCTATCCCCGATGGCACCCCGACCATACAACCTCCTCGTACGGTCAACAACAGCACTGACACCTCCAATCGTACGACCACCTTCCTGTGCAGTCAACAACAGCTCGACCTCGTTGGGGCACTGCCCCTCGACCCCGTTGGGGCGTTGCCCCAGACCCCGCGGGGGCACTGCCCTTCGACCCCATTGGGGGCACTGCCCTCAGACCCCCAGTTTATTTTTGAGCTACAATACACTTTTTGAGTCTGGTGAAGGGCATCAGAGAAGGCACGATAAGTGTTGGGTTGTTCCGTACAGCTAAGCATTGGTGTGGAAGCCATAAGCCGTAGAGGGAGACGGATTTGGAGGTTGGGAACAAATAGAGTTTGAGGGAAGGCATTGCAGGTCCGCGCAATTGTATGACAGCAGAGAGTTATTTAGTTCAGTTAGTAGCCTTTGGGGAGTGTGATGGCGTGTTTGAGAATTTGATTTTAGTCCATGTTATATCATGTATATGATCATATTGGTCTGGTTGTGGATCTTTGTATCGTGTGATGTAATTTTGTCTGTGTGAGATGAGGGTTTAGCTGACCTTGTTGCCAAGGTTGATGATCAGTATATATAGGTGATGTTGTCATGCAAATTGGGTATCGGTGTAGTGCCTACATTATCAAAGAGTGATATATGTGGTGCTTGAGCGAATTTATCCTTCGATGTGGTGTATTGAGCAGAGATTGTTGTAGGGCAGATAAATGTGCTTAACCATAACTGTCATTAGGCATAAGGAGATGCTATATTTGTAGTTCGTATAATTCGGATTGTAGTCCGATCATTATTGTAAGGTAGTGAACCTTCCCTGAGGGTTGTAGCCTTCTGGGTCATCCTATTTTGAGCAGTGAGCTCTATACAGTGTGTCTGAATGCATGTGCATTCCCCATTGTAATATTTGTCACATACTCCTGCAGGGTATCATCTTATCGTGGGTAGGTTCCCACCGTGGTTTTTCCCTTAACCGGGTTTTCCACGTCAAAATTTTGGTGTTGTGTGTTGTGCTGTCAATTTGCTTATCTTTGTTGTTACGACAGTTTATAAGATTTACTTTTAAGGTTAAGTTTGATAATTCGGTGAAAACTAATTCACCCCCCCTCCCCCCCCTTCCCCCCCTCTCAGTTTTCCTTCATTGTTGTTGCCAACAATTGGTATCATAGCTAGATCCCCCGGAAGAAGCTTGACTGCTTGAGGTGATCCGGTATGGCAATTGGAAGTGGAAGTGTTATTTTTAAGAAGGAAAGTCTGAGATTTGATGGAAGCAACTATGCTATATGGAAGAACTCGATGGAGGTGCACTTGAGATGTCTTGGAGAAGATTACTGGAAGATTACAAAGAATGCCTATTCTGTTCCTCAGAATGGACCGGTCATTGCTGATGAGATCAAGGAAGCCGAACATAACATTAGAGCTAAGGAAACATTGCTGAGTGCCCTGACTGATTCTGAGATGACGAATGCAATGGGACTTCAGATTGCACATGAGATCTGGGAGAAGCTTGAGACCTTGTATAAAGGAGATAAACAAGTCAAAGTTGCTAAGTTGCAGAGTTTGAAAGGAAAGTATGAGATGCTGAAGATGAGAGAAGATGAGAACATAAACTCTTTCATGGCTAAGGTGAATGAACTTGTCCTAGGTATCAGATGTGTCGGTGGAACCATTGAAGGAGATGAAATTGCTGCTAAGGTGTTGAGATCATTGCCTCTTGCTTACAAACATAAGGTAGCTGCTATTGATGAGATCCGGAGTGTGACTACTGTGACAAGAGATATGTTGGTTGGGAAGATTGCTGCATATGAACTGAACGAGTTTGGTGAATCTCATGGAAAGTCAAAGACAACATTTAGAGCATCTGTATCCGGAAAGAAGAAGTATGACCCCGATGAATGCAAACTTTCCAGATATGAAAGAGAGAGAAGAGAGATGGAAGAGCAAGAAAGAGAATTGGATGAGATTGAAGCACTGATTGTCCGAAGATTGCGTAAAGGAGCTGGTAAGTATGATGGTAAATTGCTTCTGAAATGCTTTTCTTGCAATAAGATAGGACATTTTGCTTCTAGGTGCTCGAAGAGAATATCTAAGTATGATAGGCATGATAAATTTGATGAGCATGATAGAAATGATAGATATGAGAAGCATGAGAAGTGTGACAAGCCCTACAAGTCTAACTGGAAGTATAAGCATCAGAAGAACTGTTATTATGTTGTTGATGAAGGTGTTACAGATGAAGAATCAGAAGGAGATAAAATTGTGTTTATTGCTATTTAAGAAGATGGACTGGTACCTGTTGATTCCACAAGCTGCACTATTGAGGAGAAAGCTTTAGCTGCTAAGGTTGAAGAGAACGATGAATGAGTGATTGACAACGGTTGTTCACATCATATGACCGGTGATAAAAACAAATTTGTGAATATAGAGAGATATGATGGTGGAATAGTAAGATTTGGAGATGACAAGCCTGTGTGATCCGTGGTAGAGGTTCTATTTCCTTTGATGGTAAGCATAACACTGATGATGTCTTGTATGTTGAAGGTTTGAAGCATAATCTCCTAAGTGTTGGACAGATGGTTGACAAAGGTTATGATTTGCAATTCAAGAATGGAAAATGCAAGATCCTAAATGCCTTTGGTGTAGAGATTGCATCGGGAACTAAGACTAAAGGTAATATCTTTCATTTGAATGCCCCTGAGAAAAATTGTTTGATTGCTCAGATTGATGAAAGTTGGTTGTGGCATAGGAGAATGTGTCATGTTAATTTTGACTCAATGATTAAGATTAGTTCTATTCAAGCTGTTAGAGATTTGCCTAAAATTGTTAAGCCTGCTAATCCGATATGTAAGGAATGTCAAATGGGTAAGCAAACAAGAATTTCTCTCAAGTATTCATCAAACGGATTGCTAGATCTTGTGCATACTGACCTATGTGGACCTACTGCAATAAGAAGTATGTAGGGTGACAGATATTTCGTGTTATTTATTGATCATTATTCCAGGATGATGTGGGTTGCCTTTTTGAAGGAAAAATCAGAAGCATTGGACAATTTCAAGGTATTCAAAGCAAAGGTTGAGATTGAGATAGGATTGAAGCTGAAATGTCTGAGATTTGACAGAGGAGAAGAGTTTTGTACTGGTGAGTTTGACTTGTTCTGTGAGAAGCATGGAATTAGAAGACAATTATTTGCTCCTAGAACCCCACAACAAAATGGAGTTGTCGAAAGAAAGAACAGGACTATCTTGGATGCTGCAAGGACTTTGCTAATTGAAGGGAATGTTTTGAAGATCTACTAGAGAGAAGATGTTAGCACTGTTGTTTACACATTCAATCGAGTTCATATAAAAGGTGATATCGGTAAGACTCCTTGTGAGCTATGGTTTGGTCATGTTCCTACTGAGAGATATTTCAGAATTTTTGGAAGCAAGTGTTATATCAAGAGAGATGAGGATTTAAGAAAGTTTGATGCGAGAAGTGATGAAGGAATTTTCTTGGGATACTCTACAAAGAGCAAAGCTTACTGGTGCTACAATAAGAGATTGAGAATGATAGTGGAAAGTGCAAATGTGAAAGTTGATGAGAACTATGGAAAAGAGATCAGAGCATGCAGATATGATGGTGATTAGGATGTTGTTTTAACCATAGTTGGACTACTCGTGACTTGGCTCGACTCGCCAAACCCCTAAGAAAAAAACTCGGCAAAAACTCGACGAAAAACTCGGCAACGTAAAAACACGCGTAATTTTAATAAAAAATGCATTTTTTTTGCAAAATTTAATGAGAAGATGCATCCAAAGAGTCAATAAATGATAACACAAAAGAAACAACCTGATTCTAGATATATTTAAATGCAAAGTGTCTACAAAATCGCATCCTCATGAGGAATGCTGATGGCTGAAAGCAAAATAGTAAATAGTTTTTGTAAAACCAAAAGTAAATACATCATTACAAATTACAATTACAACTTCCTCTTCCCATCTCTAGCTAAAACTAGAGGAGAGATAAAACTAGAGGGTCTAGTCCTAGAAGTCTGTAGTGGGCGTGACTGTGCCTCCTCACTCGGTATGGATGGCTCATCCTCCATCCTGGATGAAGCTATGTCTCCACTTGCTTGTGGCACTGGCAATGACTCCTCATCCTCATCCTCTTCCCTCTCAATGTCATCCAACATGAAACCAAATCCACCCCCCTCCCCCTCCATAGCTTGCCTCTCCAAATCAGTGTTGTCATCCTTAGAAAACAATGGAGGTTGCTCCTGTGATGTCCAATCACTGTAAGGATCTATATCATCCAAGTTAAGTGGACCACCTGCTACTTCCTCTACCTTCCTTATGCGCAATCGAAGATTATATTGCACAAAGACAAGGTCATTGAGGTGTTTTTGAGCTAGCTTGCTCCTCTTCTTCGTGTCGATGGCTTCAAACAAGCTCTAATTGTGCTCACATCTGGATGAACTACAAGGTTGACATAAGATTCTGAGGGCAAATTTTTTGAGATTTGGGGTATTTCCACCCCAACTTTGCCACCAAGCATTTGCAAATTAAAATTAGGTTGAAAGTAGCACCCCTTGCCGAGGTCTGAGGGTGAGAAAAAGAGGGGTAGAGAGATAGGTCTAGATCTTGGTAGAGATCTACAAACGCGCAATATTTGAAATTTCATCATTCATACTCATAGTTTCAAACTTTCAACTCTAAAATGTATAATACCAAGATTTCTTCAATGCTAATTATGTTGTTACATGGAGCCTAATCAGACTCGGAGGTTAAATTTTCCCTACTTCCATCAGCGCAGTTTCCCCCTATATTTTTCGACGGGGGTTTGGGGGCAGCGTCCCCAAGTCGGGGTCAAGGGGCATCGCCCCTTGCGCGCTGCCCCTTGACCCCGCGAGGCCAAAAATACATGTTTGGGCCTCTTTTTTAAGTCTAGCCAAGTTTTTTAAAGAAAATTGCCGAGTTTTTGCAAAAAACTCGGCGATTACTTGGCGAGTTTTTGCTGCGAGTTAAAGTCATAAAAACTCACAGAGCTCAAAAACTCGACGAGTTTTTGAAACTCGCTGAGTACTCTGCGAGTGTTCCATCTATGGTTTCAACACTACATTAGACTGAAGAATTGAAGCAGAATGATCCGGTAGAGACTGTTAACCCGGATATTGCTGCTGCCGGTGGAGAGGTGTAGGAACCTGGAAATCAATATAATCAGAAGATTCTGACGTATGTAAAATTGAATCATTCTGAAAATCAGATCATTGGTGATAAAAATAAAGGCGTAATGAGTAGAAGGCTAGTTGCTGAAGAGGTATATTTGATTTTTAAAATTGAGCCTAAAGATGTTGTCGAAGCTTGCAAATATGAAAATTGGATGAAGGTTATGGAAGAAGAATTGAATCAGATTGAATACAATAACACATGGGAGCTTGTGCCTAGACCTAAAGACAAGAATGTGATTGGTACTAAATGGGTATTCATGAACAAATTGAGCGAAGTCGGTGAAGTTGTCAGATATAAAGCAAGACTAGTATGCAAGGGATATTCACAGAAAGAAGGAATTGATTATTAGGAGACTTTTGTTTTGGTGGCTAGACTTGAAGTTGTTAGACTATTGCTTGCATATGCTGCTTATAAGGATTTCAAGGTATATCAGATGGATGTGAAGTCAGCCTTCTTGAATGGTGATCTTGAGGAAGAAGTCTACATTGAACAACCTGATGGATTTTCATTATCAGATGATGGAGACATGGTATGCAAATTGAAGAAAGCTTTTTATGGATTGAAACAAGCCCCTAGAGCCTGGTATGCTAGATTGGATAAGTATCTGCTGAAATTAGGATTTAACAAAGGTATTGCTGATAGTAATCTATATTTCAAGATTGAGAATGATAACATTTTGATTGTTGAAGTTTTTGTTGATGACATTATCTTTGGAGGAGATGATAACTTGAGAATAAAGTTTGCCGGTGATATTCAAAAAGAATTTGAAATGTTTATGATAGGAGAAATGAAATTTTTCTTAGGTTTGCAAATTTCACAGACTGGAAAAGGTATTTTTATTTCTCAAGCTAAATATGTGAAGGAATTACTGAAGAAGTTTGGGTTAGAAGATTCTAAACCGGTTGGAACTCCTATGGTGACTGGCTGCAAATTATTTAAAAATGACGAATATCCGAAAGCTAATCAAACCTTGTATAGATCTATTGTTGGTGGACTGCTATACCTGACTCAGACTAGATCTGACATTATGCATGTTGTGTGCATGGCTGCTAGATATCAAGCTGATCCAAAAGAGAGTCATGTCATTGTTGTAAAGAGGATATTCAGATACTTGAAAGAAATTGTGGATTATGGTTTGTGGTATTCGAGGAATGATGATTTCATGCTATGTGCTTACACTGATGTTGATTGCGCTGGTGATGTTGATGACCGAAAGAGTACCTTCGGTGGAGTGGAGCATTCTTTTTGGGTAAGAAATTGGTTTCATGGGCAAGTAAGAAACAAGATTTAGTTTCCCTATCTACTGCTGAAGCTGAGTACATTGTTGCTGCTAGTAATTGCACTCAGGTAGTTTGGATGAAACAAATGCTGAAGGATATCAGAGTTATCTATGATGAGCCTACTGTCATATATTGTGACAATTCCAGTGCTATTAATATGTCAAAGAATCCAGTGCAACATTCAAAGACTAAACATGTATCAATCAAGTATCATTTCTTGAGAGAAAAGTCAGTGAAGAGGAAGTGAAGCTGGAGTATGTGTCTACAAAGGAACAAATTGCTGATATTTTCACAAAGCCTTTGCCTACAGATACATTTGTCTATTTGAGAGACAAGTTAAGGGTATCCACCCCTCCTGATGGGAACTAGATGCATTGAGTTGCATCAATTCGGTGGACTTCACAATCTTATCTTTTTGTCCGGATTGATGAGTTGAGCTGATTTGTGGTTCAGTTGAGCTGATTTGTTTATCTAAGGGGGAGAGTTTGGTTTTTTGTTTTGAGAACTTTTGTCATTGATGTCAAAGGGGGAGAGAAAGCATGTGAAAAACTGTCTTATCTACTGTTGGTGAGCTTGGTCTTAGTGGGAGTTTGTTGGAGATGTTTTCTTTCTTTGCATTGATTGTTTTTCACATCCACATGTTGCCATCAATGCCAAAGGGGGAGATTGTTGGACATTGCTGCTGCTAGGATATGTTGTTGTCATTGATGCCAACATATTCTTGTGATTCATTGCTCCGGTGGTTGCAGATTGGTTTATTGGGACCATGTTTCAATATATGGAGTATTCCTAGTATCATTATATCTTTCCGTATTGGTTTCTGTGATCCAGAAGCTTAATTGATCGTATCATATGATCCGGTTTACAGTTTGGTTTTTCTGATCAGTACTTTGCAGAGTTCGGTGTTTCCTTTGGTATATTCCGGTGTGATCAGATCTTGAGTTATGATTTTGGGAGATTGTTTGGGATGTTCATGTGTATCTACATTTCAGATAGTTCGTGATTTGGTGCTCCGCAAGTTATCTTTCTAGTTTGAGTTGCTATTGTTTGAGTGTTCTTGAGTTTCAGATGTTGATCGATGAAGATTTGATAAGTGGTGTTGGTGCAGCTATTGCGGATGGTTCTAATTGGCTTGTTGGTGTTTCCTAATCGTGTCCTATTTGTTTTCGTGGTCCACATTGATCATTGTGCGCGGTATTGGTGATTTTGTTGATCCGGTGATATTCTTCATGTTATACGGTTTGCAGTTGATTTGGCGTAATTTTCTGTGGTGTTGCGTGTTTGAGAATTTGATTTTAGTCCATGTTATATCATGTATATCATCATATTGGTCCAGTGGTGGATCTTTGTATCGTGTGATGTAATTTTGTAATCGTGAGATGAGGGTTTAGCTGACCTTGTTGCCAAGGTTGATGATCAGTATATATAGGTGATGTAGTCATGGAAATTGGGTATCAGTGTAGTGTTTGCATTATTAGAGAGTGATATATGTGGTGCTTGAGCGAATTTATCCTTCGATGTGGTGTATTTAGCAGAGATTGTTGCAGGGCAGACAATTGTGCTTAACCGGAACTATCATCAGGCATAAGGAGATGCTATATTTGTAGTTTGTATAATCCGGATTGTAGTTCGATCATTATTGTAATGTAGTGAACCTTCCTTGAGGGTTGTAGCTTTCTAGGGCATCCTATTTTGAGCAGTGAGCTCTAGATAGTGTGTCTGAATGCATGTGCATTCCCCATTGTAATATTTCACATACTACTGCAGGGTATCAACTTATTGTGGGTAGGTTCTGTTGACGTGGCTAAAGTCGCGGAACTACGACTCCATCCGACCAACGCAAAATAGAAATGTTAAGAATCCTATCCTCTCTTGAGATAAGGAAATCCCTAATGCTGTGTTAATTTGATCAATGGGGATGACCTCAATGTTTCGTTTGTCAGGTCTTGACTGCAAGATAGCTTAGTAGTTGATGTGTTTTGCTGGGAGCACAAGGGGACTTACGATTTTGCAACTAGTTGGTCTGCTACGATTCTCGGACTGCGAAATAAAATCAAAAGGGAAGGAATAGGAGTTATAAAACTAACAAGATTGGTATGCGAGTAGACGTATTCAACATTACCAATCCCTGCTTGGCCATAATAGCTCACAACCTTGCAGGAACAGTGCAATCTTCAAAGGGACTTGGAAGATTTTTAGATTGCAAACGCACGACTAAGCACCCAATCCTGGCGCAGCTCAGACGGACACCTGCAATTGAACTAAGCACAATTCAAAGGCTCAGGTTAGCCAAACAAAAGGATACACAATCAATATATCCTCAATGGTATGAGTTTGAATCTATCAAATACCTGCACACCCAAAACAGAAAGATCTATCTAAAATGTTGAAAGAAACCATGCAAACAGGATGAAAACAAGACAATAAACACCAAATCAATGTCTATATATTGATTTCAGCTGCCTATTACAACAATTTCTGCAACATCTCTATGCTATTCCTCTAATCTAACCTATTCTAACTTCTAAAATCTAACCCTCTAACAATCTGACCTTCTAACTGTCTAACCCCTTACAAAAGAAAAGGCCTCTGCCTTTTATAGATGTTTATAATATTGAATTTAAGGCTAGGATAGACTGCACCCAAGGGTCTTGATCTGCCTTCCAGAAGCTGGCAGCCTTAACCCATGCCCATTAAACTCTCAGTCATCTATCCAACCACTATCTCAACTACTTGCAACTGTCTGGATTCAATTTGAGTCTATCCGGTAGTTGGACATAACTGTCCACAACTGACCTGTTTCCCCTTTGTTTTAAAATATCTTGCACGAGACCCACAAGCAGTTTTACAATAAAACAGTTTCAGTTTTCAGAAACTGAACTTCTGGAATTAAAATCGAGCCATGTATTTTTCTTGAGAATGCATACTTTGCAATATTCGGAGTGTTCTTCGGTCTTTGGTGGTGAACTTTAAGTTTGTGGTCTGGTGACACAGTGGCACGCTTCCCAATGCCCGGTTCAGATCTCGTGCTCTAGTAGCGTGTTCCTGCATCTTCTTCTTCAGCTTTCAACGCCTAGCTCCTTGACATTTCAGGCCTTCTCCTGGTTCTTTGTGATGACGTCCTGCGACCTGCAGACCATTGATTTCACTTTAATAAATCAATTTGAAAAATTAAATAATTTAATTTAACAAACATTAAATTTCTACGTTTGGCTCGAGAAGCTCTTTGTGAGATGTATCTTTTGAAATGCTTCTCTTCAAACATGAAATCCTAACCACGTCTTGATGATGCTTGGGTGATTTGAGTCTACTGAAGATTCTTGGCTTATTGGCGAAATAGTGATTTTGCCCTATTGTTCAATTTCGGCCTATAAGTTGGTTTTGTGAGCTTACTCGCTTTTGAATTTTTTTGGCCTTGATGGCTTCTTTCCACGATTCAGAGACTTACTTCAATGACTTTCAACTTTGGCTTATGGCATGATTTGTGAACTTGGTGAGTTTCGGCCTTTGTTTCAAAATATCTAAGTCTCACCTCTTTATTAATCTCGGCCTTAAAAGACAGTTTTCACGATTTTGAACTCCTTTATGATCTCGGCCCAAATGAGGTGTTTGCAAATTTCATTGCCTTGACATTTCGGCTTCTAAATCGATTTTGAGAGCCTTCTTGAGTTTTTCGGCCATTTTCAATTGAATGCGCGATGTTTAACTTGTCTCTTACTCCATTTTCGGCTTGGAAGTCTCATGCAGAACTTATGGTTTAGCTTGGTTTGGAACATCGGGCGAAATGATTAAAATGCGCAATGTTTAACCTTTTGGCATTTTCGGCTTAAACTATGACTTTGCAAGATGATTTTCGGGTTCCTTTTCCTTTCTACGCGTTTTAGGTGTTTTCGGCCTAAAAGGCCTTTTTGCCAAGTTTCAAGTTATTCGCCTCTCTTTGTTATTCACGATTTCGGCCCAAGAGGCTCTTTTGCAAACTTGAATTTATGTTAAACGCTCTACCTTATCAAGCGATTTTCGGCTTGTGAATGCCTTTGGAAATTTTATGTTTTAACGCTTTTCACTTCATGCAATTTCCATTTTCGGGTCAAGAGGGGTTTTGTAAAGTTTAAGTTTTAACGCTATACTTCATTCTCTATTTTCGAAATACGGCCTAAAGAGGCCTTTTGCAAACTCTATAAAGAACGCCTTAATCCTCATTTTCGCGATTTTTCAGGCTGGGAAGGTATTTTGAAAAGTTTTAAAGTTGACGCCTTACTTGTCATTTTCGGGGTAAAAAAGGGGGTCTTTGAAAAGTTTAAGTTTTAACACTTTTCATCTATTTCGCAATTTCGGGCTAAGAGCCCTTTCTGCAAGCTTTATAACGCCTTTCCTTACTTCATGATTCTCGGGCCAAGAGGGGCATTTTGTGAGCTTCTTATGTGTTTTCCAATCCGCGATTTTGAACTTTCACTCCATTTTCAGGCTATGAAGCCTTTTCGAGAACTCAGGCGATCTTGTATTTTGGTCAAATGACCCGAAATTGCGACTTGGTTTGTACCCAGTTTGCATGATTTTAGATCTTGCTATTTTCGGGATTTTGAGCCAATTTGAAAATTGGCATGAAAGGTATTTTTGAGAGTTTTAATGGTTTTCGGCTTTCTGGAGCTAATTGCGAGATCTCATTGCTCTTGGTGTTTAGCAGAAATCCTCCTTTGCGCGAATTTATATCTTGCCCAATTTGTCCACCAAACCCGGGGCTTCTTCCTTCCTCTCCGCGAGCAGTGGGGGTCCCTTGTCATTGACGGGGTGTGTGTGTGATACGCACAACAGGTTCCCACCGTGATTTTTCCCTTAACCGGATTTTGCACATCTAAATTTTTGTGTTGTGTGTTGTGCTGTCAATTTGCCTATCTTTGTTGTTATTGCAGTTTATCATATTTGCTTTTAAGGTTAAGTTTGATAATCCGGTGAAAACTGATTCACCCCCCTCTCAGTTTTCCTTCATTGTTGTTGCCAAAAACCTGCATGGCAATGGTGTGAAAACTGAGTCTTTTATAAGAATCAGTAAGATGGCTCTTCGTAGCTTGGAAATAGTCCTCGTTTCTTGCTTTCCACAAAAACCAAAGAACATCACTGGTCAAGATTAGCCAAAAAAGATTGGAATTTTTATTCAAACCTTTGACATAACCAAACAAGTTTTCTTTTCGAGGAAAAGCCACATTTACTATCTCACCCTTCACAATTACCACAAAATAAAAGCCAAATTTCTTTAGCAAAAAAACAGTTAAAAAAACGTGGTTAGTAGTTTCAGGGATTCTGCAAATAGAACATAAGTTATCAGCAGATTGAATATGTTATGCAATCGTAGTGTTAAGATTGTTATGTAGTTGTAGTATAATATCTTATCATCTCTTACTTTTTTAGTGCTCGAGTGATCTACAGTTGATGTTATGCATGTTTGTGTTCCGGTTAGCTTTGTACAGTAAAGTAGTATGAAGGAATGCGCTGCATTCCTCAGATTGATTGATGCTATAAAGTTGCGGATGGTTGTTTTAGGTTCTCTAATAATTTATGTTGCCTCCTTGGTTATTAGCAAGTTTTGTTGCTGGTTCGGATTGATGGTTGCGTCTTTTGTATCGGTTCGGAATTACCTATTTCATCTTTTGAGGCTGACTCATATGTTTTTTGGTCTATGCGGTAATGCGTGGTTGCATAGGTGCTATCTTGGATGCATTTGGAAAGTGTGCCAACATTGTGTGACCCTTCACACATTTCATTTGCCTTCCGGAATTGCTTTGGAGATTGTTTTGAGGTCGATGGCTATACATGTACCTGCTATATCCTTGCAGGCTGACCTAATGAGTGTTGTTGAGGTTGTGGATGATATATATGGGACAAAATCTTTGTGTTATGGAATGATGAGGTTGAAAAGGTTGAGCGGAGCATTTGTGATACAATATAGAGGTTCGGATGTGTAGGAGTTCATAGATGAAGACTGTTTAAGATGTGTTTTTATTTGTGAACTGTAATCAGCATTCCTGTAGATACATTACTCCTACAGTTTAATCTTTTATAGCTATTATTTCTAAGGTTTATGCATCTTGCCTTGAAGAAGTGACCTTTAGTTGTGCAAGTCCTCATTTGTATCTTGCCCTAAGGTAGTGCGCCATACTTGTGCAATTTCTCTTAGGGGCAGTGAGCTCCTTGGCCTATGGCCTAAATCTTGTAAACAGTTGTACATATATTGTGAGTGTGATACTTACTGTGGTTTTTTCCAGTTTGGGTTTTCCATGTAAAAATCTTGATGTTCTTGTGTGATTGCTTTGTTATTTCTGTTATTTACTACATTCATGCATATGGCGGATGAAGTTTAATATGATCAAGTTTTAAGTATATGCTGATTCACCCCCCTCTCAGCATTTGGTAGTGTTCAACACAATCACAAAGGACCAAGAACGGTTTAGGATTTTTGACCATTGCTCATGACTCAGGTTAAGATGCCAATAGTCATTAGGTTGCCTGAAAATTTCCTAGGAGTTTGTTAGAGAGTTATACATCTTTAGAGTCCACTTTATGGAGGGCAGCTCCGTCCTTCCATTTCAAATCATCATAATTCTTTGTCTCAGAAAAAAAAGCTACGTAGGAAAATGAAAGATCTCAGAAGCTTTTCTCAGTACTGAATAGGTTCTTTTCTGAGGAGGTGGTGTAAATTCAGCACTAAGAGAGGCCCAGGACTTCATTTTATTATTAGATAAAATGTTGCCAAAGTCTTTTATACCTTTACCATTCCAACTCATAGCAGAATAGCCCTGTAGGAGGGCCAAGGGGTTATTTTTGCACTGTAGGTTCCACCATAAAGATATGAAGCTACAGATTATGTTACCTTCCTTATTATAAGCCTTAGCTCCAGATGGTATAAGTTTTCTACAGTCCATGAATTAGAATTTGTAAGTTTTTTGGATAAAACTGTGTGTGCTTTTGCAGTTGACGTTTCTGATCACACTCAGTGATCCATCATCACGAAGATGAAATATATTTAGCGTATTATTGTTATTGGTTCTAGAACTTGCCTCATTATTTTGATTGTTAGAATTTCTTGCATTATTCTATTTTTTTTTGATTGCTATGCATTATGTGTAACATCTGCCCCATTATATCTACATAAGGTGAAAATTCCTTTCATACTTACCTACAAGGTCTTCAGAAGATTTCTTCTCTCTTACCATATTTACTTATTCTACTTCAAATTCCGAAAGAGTTTCTGTTTCTTTGTTCTTAGGAAATCGATGTTGAGTTTTTCTAAGTTCTCTTTGATGATGCTTGCTGGGTCTATCACTTGACTGCATAAGAAGAATATCTCACAGGCTTGCAAGATCCAGCTCTGATACCATTGTAATATTCCCGTTTAAATTTTTGCTTATTTTGTACAAATTCACTAAAACCTAACCAGCAATGAATGATAATTCAAAATACCTCCAAGGATTGTGATTTCCTACCACAGAAAACAACGATTTCTCCCTGAAATATGGTGCTGTTTTAGCTATAATTATGTTCTTAATTCTACTTTCAAAAGCTATCAAATTCATTTAGGTTATTGAGCAGTGAACTGTCTTTAAATGGATGGTGCACTTCCCCACTATTGGATGCCTCTAATATAATTTGCAGAAATTTAACCTTAAGTGTTGGCACTGTTTACCAACTTGAATTTGCCCTCCAGTCTGTTCTAAACAGATCTAGAACTGCCACAACTTTCCCAAGAATGGAGCAGCTGGAACCCTAAATTGGCTGTACGGATTTTAAGTATTAATTTGTTTTTAAATCTATTATAAATCAATCACAAATTGCCACAATCCTTCACTAAGTTGCCCACTAGATGTTGGCATTGAAATCTATTAAGATGTATCTTGATAATATTGGTAACCTCATTTTGGTTTCACCCAATTCTGAACTTTTGTGTCAAAATCAGCAATGGTTGTCATGTTGAACCCATTATGACAACTCAGTTGATCCAAGTATGTTTAGTCACTTCAAGTGTCAAGTTGTTTGTCAAACTGAAGCCATTTGTCTGCCTGTGTTGTTGCAAGAAGTCAGTGTCACATGTTTCTCTGCACAGTTTGATTTTGTCGAGTCAAAACAATTAAATTTCAAAATCTGTTCAAGCTGGAGAAAAATCATTTTACAAGAAAATTGGTGATTTCATTGAGCACATTGTGGCAAATTTTCAGGTCAAAATACCTCTGTTTGGGAGATTTTAATTTTCCAATTTCTGCAAGGCAGTTTACGGGAACAATTTAAACAAAAGTTTTGGAATAGCTGGAGTAAAACGGATTGATGGGGAAGCTTGTGAAGTTATTACAAGTAATATGGCCAATTTTTAAGCAACGATACACTTTTAGTCAAAGGTTGTGACGTGCACTCAAAATGTTGACAAATCTTTGCATTGATTGAATTCTAAGTGTCATTGGAGGTTTTAAAAGGTTTTAAAACAATCAGCGGCAACCAACATCCTTTTCATAACCCATTATACTAATCATTGGAGAAATTTAGTGGTTGGACAACTAGTTTCAACACCCAATGAGCTTTCATAACCAATTAAAAAGCAAATGGAAAAGTCTAGTAAAATATAACTATTGTTTGTCGGAGCTTTTATGTGGTTTCAAAACCTATATAACTTGTTGAAATACACTTCATCGACATATTTTAATGAGTATAAATCTTCGTTAAATACTCAACATGACTTTTTAAAGAAAAGGAAAAGCATTTTTTGTGTCGGAGGTTAAATGAGCTTTCAAAATCTCGATTGGCTCTTGACAAGGGTTTTGAAACTTTGTGCCCATGTTGAAATGAGAATTTTAAGGCAGCATATTGGTGTCCATTAAAACAAAGTGGAAATGTTTGTCATGTAGAGCATGCAAACTTTAGAGAAAAATAATCTCATGGAACACAACAGTCACAACCCCATACAAATGGATCTATTAATCGGTCTCCCATTCTTTGCCAATGCTCTCCATGACTGTGTTAAATGGGAGTTTTGGAATAAAATGTGGACTTGCAGACCACATGAATTGTTTTTCAGATGCCTCAAATGCCTTCTACAATCGGGGAGTGTGCACAAAATGGTTGAATAGGTCTCGAAGATGTTAAGCAATTCGAATGCCATAATTTTCTCAACATTTATAGCCATCTTCCCAATCTGTGTGAAATGTGAAATCTGGAACAGGTAATAGACTTTTGTTAAAGCACAAAGATAAAAGATTGTTGTTAGATGTCGTAGTTGGAGTCATTTTGGCAGAAGGTATGCAAAATGTAGTATCATAAACAAGTGCATGGTAATGAAATGGAGTTTTCAAAACAGGGTGCAGCCATCCATTGAAACATAATGGAAAGTGGGTTCTTGTCAAAATGCTGCAGTTGTGTAAGGCTTGATTAACATGTATCCAATGGTTTCAACAAAAAAAAATGTATCCAAAGTTGGGGGTATAGACAAAGTAGAAGTAAAGTGCAACTTGTTTAACAAAATGCCTCAAAGAAAATATGACCTCATGGAATGCAATGATACTAGGACGTGCACAAAATGAATTTGTTGAAAGGGTGTTTGAAATTTTCAAGCAATGAAATTGATAGATTGCACGACCAACATCAACATTCTCATAGCTTGCGTCGAGCTCATGATTGAAGGATATTAAAAAGATGAATTTGATTTAAATTTGAAAAAATTGGATCTGGTTGTTGACTCCCATCAAAGCATAATGGTGGCGGATTTTTTTAAAAATATTATAGTTTGCAAAATGTGGAAGCATTGACAAGGCACACCAGTTGTTTGGTGTAATGCCCCCTATTTATAGGCTGTCAATTCCCAAAGGGAAACATGCATTACTAGCTACCATGTTACAGTAATTACGAATTAATGACTAAGGTTGCTCATAGTAGAGTTAGGCATTGTTCTTGTTCAAGCCTAATCTTAATCCCCTTCTGATTTCTAATCTTGGTTGGGACATTTGCTTGTCTAGGGCACGATGATACCATCTCCCTAATGTAGCCCAGATTACCGGAACCTCAGTCCATTCACCCTTGGGGCCCGCAGCCCAGATTTCAGGATCATGAGTTCTTTTACTCTTGGGGCTCATCTATAATGAGATGGTTTTATTCCGCCTCTCCCTAACAGCATCACATCAATTCTCAGGAAAAGTAATTAGAACTGGTTAAGAGCTTGGGATTGTAAATATGTCAATATCTTGTTGCACTATGAATGTATATGAAATTAAGTATGACTGTCATACATATTGCAGTCGATATTAATATTACTACTAAATTCTGCATAAGAATGTTATCAGGCTTCATATATTAAGCATAAATATTAAGCACATCCCCATGCATACCAGCAAGAACCAAGGTGTTACTGCTTGTAACTTAATAACAGGTCTGATCTGATCTGATTGATGGTGATGTCCTTGGATGCTTTTGATTCTTTTCCTCTATATCTCTCAATGTGAGGGAGAGGTCACACCTCTTCATCATGTATGCCCTTTGGTAAGAGACCCTTTCACCATTAGCACCCTTTTGAAAGAGTGCAACTCTTCATTATTTCTGCCCTTCGAAAGAGACACAACCTTTCACAATCAGATCTGCACTTCTTATTTAAACCAGATCTGCACTTCTGATTCTCAAATTATCCCTCCTTTAAATGAGTTCTCTTCTCTCTTTTATGGCTCACATTTGGGGGAGTCACAACTTATCATTTCATGCCTTTTGACTATTCATTAACTATAATCAAATTTTAAATATTTTTTAATTATATTTTTTATTTTTTATTTTTTCGTATCTTAATTTTATTATTATTATTTATTATTTATTTATATTTCAAAGTGGGAATAGTACAGGCCGCCCCACCCAAGATTGGTTGTCCTCAAGCAATGATCATGGAGTGTTCAAAATGACTTCCAATATGAAATGGCTTTGGAAACACACATGGAACAAACATGCTGGAAACATATCAGGCATGAACCAAACACGGAGCATACACCTAAAAACATGGAGAATACATGCGGATATATGCAAACACGAAGCATACACACAAATGCATGTATTGTTAGATTCCTTCTTATTGACTAGAATGATTCCTTGATTTGTCTTTACCCTGCAGGATGGTAGGATCAAAGCTTTGATACCAATTGTAATGCCCCCTATTTATAGGCTGTCAATTCCCAAAGGGAAACATACATTACTAGCTACCATGTTACAATAATTATGAATTAATTACTAAGGTTGCTCATAGTAGAGTTAGGCATTGTCCTCGTTCAGGCCTAATCTTAATCCCCTTCTAATTTCTAATCCTGGATGGGAGACTTGCTTGTCTAGGGTACGATGATACCATCTCCCTAATGCAACACAGATTACCGGAACCTCAACCCATTCACCCTTGGGGCCTGCAGCCCAGATTTCAGGATCATGAGTTCTTTCACCCTTGGGGCTCATCTATAATGAGATGGTTTTACTCCGCCTCTCCCTAACAACATCACAACACTCCTTAGGAAAAGGAATTAGAACTGGTTAAGAGCTTGGGATTGTAAATATGTCAATATCTTGTTGTACTATGAATGTATATGAAATTAAGTATGACTGTCATACATATTGCAGTCTATATTAATCTTACTACTAAATTCTGCATAAGAACTTTATCAGGCTTCATATATTAAGCATACATATTAAGCACATCCCCATGCATACCACCAAGAACCAAGATGTTATTGCCTGTAACTTAATAACAGTTCTGATCTGATCTGATTGATAGTGATGTCCTTGGATGCTTTTGATTCCTTTCCTTTGTATCTCTCAATGTGAGGGAGAGGTCACACCTCTTCATCATGCATGTCCTTTGGCACGAGACACACCCTTTCACCATTAGCACCTTTTTGAAAGAGTGCAACTCTTCATTATTTTTGCGCTTTGAAAGGGACACAACCTTTCACAATCAAATCTGCACTTCTTATTTAAACTAGATCTACGCTTCTGATTCTCAAATTATCCCCCCTTCAAATGATGAAATGTCCCCTTCCTAGGTGACAGGCAGTTGAGCAGGGATTGGCCTATCATCTGGTTTCCGTAGGCTAGTGGAGTGAAGAGGGAATCCATTTAAGAGTCATGGAGCCTTGTAGGGGGCTTTATGAGTTGATTCAGACGGTCAAACGACAATTCCTACTTTTTAGGGAGGTCTCCTATTTTTTAGGGAGAACTGACAGTTGATTGGATGACCACCTAGGGGACCAAGGAGCAGAGTAGGATCCTTTTGAGCAGTTACAAGTGTTTGGAGAGAGGTTCCTATTTTTTAGGGTGAGTCCCTACTTTTTAGGAGGAACTGTCGGTTGGCCTGCAAGACTCAGGCAACATCAGTGATCACAGTGCTTCAGACGAAATTCAAATCAGAGTCGCGGATTTCAATTTATGAATAAAATATTTCCTAAGTTGGATTAAATAATTAATAATAAAGTGAAAATAAAATCACTTTATATTAATAAAGTGGCCCCTTGGCACATTCTCCTAGAAGTTATAAGTGATCACAATGCTTCAAACGGAATTCAGATCCGAGTCGTGGATTTTTCATTTTATGAATAAATTTTAATATTTCCTAAGTTGGATTAAATAAATAATAATAAAGTAAAATAATATAATCACTTTATATTAATAAATTGGCCCCTTCACACATTCTCCTAGAAGTTATAAGTGATCATAGTGCTTCAGACGAAATTCAGATCTGAGTCGCGGATTTCATTTTATGAAAAAATTAGGAAGTATTAAAATATTTCCTAAGTTGGATTAAATAAATAATAATAAAGTGAAATAATATAATCACTTTATATTAATAAAGTGGCCTCTTGGCACATTCTCCTAGAAGTTATAACTTAATAATATGGCCACTTTTAATGAGGAATTAGACCCTCAATGGGTCAAACCACTTAGGGGAAGTATTTTTTTAATAAAAATAAACATTTTAACATGTTTTATGATGTCAAAAGTCCAACCCTAACCCCAAATTCGAATTAGGGTTTGAGGAATTTTAAAAGAGCATTTGGGAGTTCATTTGGGCATTATGTTTTGATGATTTTTGAAGAATTCTTTACCTTCAACAGTTTGCAGCATATTGACAGAGTTCTGGAGCAAATTTGGGGATGGAAACCTCCAAATTGTAGGTGTAGGACGAAAACCCTCACATCTATTAGCATATTGATCTTCATTGGAAGCTCTTTTCAGGTCTTTGGGACCAAATTCAAGAGCATTTTGGTGGATTACAACAACATTAGGGTCTGAAATTCTGATCTGAGCAAAAAAGTCACAATTTCCAGCAAACATATACTCCCAATCAGCAAGCCGTACCTTTCCCAGGCTAGCCATACCACTATATCTTGCCTGGAGTTTTCAATAAAATAAAATAAGGGTATTTGCAGCAGTTTTATTGTACACATTTCATTGTTGGCAGCTAATAAGAAGAAGTCAATGGTTATTTTGGAGGAATTGCATCATTTTGGAGTTGTGTTAGCAAATTAGTGGGGAAAAACTACATTCCTGGAGGGTTTTACCTGGCAAGAAATCAGAATTCCATTTGGGTTTGCTTAGAACTTCTCAAATTGTTTTTGGTAATTATATTCTAGGAGAATAAAATACCTTGGAGCAATTTGCAGCACTTGGAGGCTCCTGTATTGCTTTGTGCACCACCTCCGACATCAAAATAAGCTCGTTCAGGCAAGGCGTTGGAGCTCTAGTAGGCCAAAATTGGCTCTAGTTGTCTTAGATAATTATTTTCTTGAATTTTTTAAACTGCTGCAATAAAATCAGAGTTCTGATTTTCTATTTTCAAAATTAATTTAGTTTCCTATTTGTATTGTCTTTTCTATGCAACACTAAAAAAGTCAATAACATGCAAGTTATCCTAAAACTCTCTTCAAAAACCAAAATAATTATATGCTGGCCAAAGAATTGATTCAAACAAACAAATTTGCTGTCAAAATCAGAGGTTGGCATCTTTCAAATGAGTTCTCTTCTCCCTTTTATACCTCATATTTGGGGGAGTCACAACATATCATTTCATGCCTTTTGACCATTCATTAACTATAATCAAATTTTAATTATATTTCTATTTTTATTCTTTTGTATTTTAATTTTCTTATTATTATTTATTATATAATTATATTTCAAAGTGGGGAAATTACATTTTGACCTAATGCCTCAAGTAAATTGGTCTCAACCAGAGAAACGAAAATCGCCAAAAATTGCCCAAACTCGGTGAGTTCGAGTTCAAGTCAGCCCCCACGAGTCCAGCAAACTCGGACTTGGACTCGACCGAGTCTGGGGTCCAAACTCGCCTGGACTTGGCCAGACTCGGCTAGACTCGGCTAGACATAGACTGGGGTCCAAAATCTTTAAAAATCTCTAAATTTCTTGAGTTTTTCACTTTCTCGAGTCTAGCCAAGTCTGACTCCGAGTCCCGAGTTCGAGTCCGAGTCCGAGTCGGCCTTGCCGAGTCCGAGTCCCGTTTCTTTGGTCTCAACACATAGTTGGTTGCATGTTTGATAAAGCGCCTTGAAGAAATTTACCTTTGAAGGCAAGGTAAATGGCAAATAAAAAAAATCTGCCCGTAGGTCTTACGATACTGTGCTCGTAGGACTTAAAAAATAAAGGATTTAGCCACTAGGTGGTGTCATTGACATGCACACTCCCCCTCAATGGCATCACGTAAGGCCAAGCATTATTTGAATTTGGAGCATATAATGCCTAAAGGTCTTATGCCTATTAGGTCTTAAATCTAGGATTTAGCCACTAGGTGGTGTCATGTACACTCCCCCTTAATGGCATCACCTCAAAGCCAATCACTGCATAGAGGATTTCAAAGTGATGGCTAAAAATATAATATATAGTATGTGCTCATGATCTTCAAAGTGCCTTTATTATAAAATGTTTTCACTTGAGTGAGGTGCCCATGATCTTCAAGGTGCCTTTATTATATAATGCTTTCACTTGAGTGAGGTGCCCATGATCTTCAAGGTGCCTTTATTATATAATGCTTTCACTTGAGTGAGGTGCCCATGATCTTCAAAGTGTCTTTATTATAGAATGCTTTCACTTGAGTGAGGTGCCCATGATCTTCAATGTTTATTTTGATCTTTAGAAATGATATTCTCTAGAAAGAGTAAAGTAACTTCAAGTAATATAGTACTTTCATATGTATCCAAATGGAATTCTTTAATAAATCTTCAAGGCCATATTGATTCTTTAAGAGCTACATTCATATTTTGTCCATTTGATTCAAAGACACATAGAAGATAGTCTTCTTATTAAAGTATTGCAGCATCCATGTAATAGCACTTGCACCATATGTTTCGAAGGCATAACCTCGCCATAGAAGAAACAATATAGTTAGTAACATAGTAAACAATTAAATTTGATTTTTGGTACAAAGAAAGAACATAATAGTATGCATTTTCCATTTGCCAAAGATCATATAATATTCCTCATAAATGTAAAATATAGTCCAATAATTAGTTGCAAGGAGATTAATGTATATTTTCATGAGAATAAGCATGAACGATTAGTTGTCTTGTTTGAAAAATACAAAATAGACATGCTACTACATATAATAATGATCCATAGAAAATTTTAGGCAACGGGTGAGCTATCCTTTCTAGGTTTGCTCCCCAGACAGTTTATAAGGGCGATAGCCACCCATTATAAATAGTGAGAAAAAAAATAGATCAAATACAAATTAAAAACAATAGATCTTTTTGATCTACAAAAAAAATGTTAGTGATAAATTTTTAATTTACTTATGAACTTTAATAGCCTTTATATTTCATAGAAAAATATTTTATGCTTGGCAAAAAATAATCTTGTAATAATCATAGACAATGTGCTTTACTTACATTCACAACTTTTAATGATAAGATTGTTTGCATTATGTGAAGTGTTGCCTCCTATAATCCCCCACATAAAAGTGATTGTCATGTTAGCATTTAAATTCTATGACCATTGAAAGGAGAATTTATAAAGCTTGCAATGGCAATCTTTCTAGTCACAACACTTAACTATGAAATAACATCCTTCTAACAATTGATGATAGTTAACACAACCTAGGTGATGGGAAATTAAATGCACAATTTTATATATCTCTTCTATAATTTTCTTGATTTTAAGGATGATAACAAATTATCTCCTATATATTTTTCTTTCATGTCAATGAAAATTTAGTACGTATATTAGCTAAAAGAAAAAAAATTGCATCTTTGGAACTTAATTCTCAAATTTTATGATCCATTTTATTTATTTAGTGCTCTAATGCTTTAAAATTAATGGTTGATATTACAATTTGCACTAGGCTCATATCACATCCACATGGTTTTTCCAGACGGAAATGGGTCATTAAATAAAAAAACAAGCCCTAAGCTAGCACACAGACACACATATTATATGCTAAATACTTGTGGAGATTTGAGGTCTATAAACATGACAGAAGAAGGGCCCACGAGAAAGGCTAATTATGTTGGGTATGGATGTGAGCCACAACTTTCACTTTTTTCATTCTTCCTTCCTTCTTAGAGGTAGGAGGGCATGTAAGACGTAACATGAATGTTCACATATATATCAATAAAAAATTGACTCGATCAAGCGGTGCAAGGATTTGGCAGTTAAAAGCAATGATTGGATTTACAAATTTGACCTGTCGACCTAATGACATCAACCGTGAATTGGCAGTTTGGCGTTAAGCTAGCTATTGTTCACATTGAGATTTTTTAAAAAAAATTGCCTGTCATTATCTTGGAATTTGTATTTTTGACACTCATTTGGCTTCTAATTTGGTAGGATGTTCTATTCTAATGACCAAAAAAAAATTAGAGATGCGACTGTGCATACTGGTATCTATTTGGGGTTCGACAACCTATTTCAATTATGGGAACCTTGCATATATTTCATTATTCCACACATCTGTGGAGTTTGGCTTCCTTGATCTCCATGTCTGAAGATGATTAGAAAACTAAAATATTACTTGACTTGTTGTCAATTTCCACTACGGACAATGAAAATATACCACTTATCTTCACAAAATGCAGGCCACTTATCAAAGGAACATAAGTGTCCTTGAGTCCTAATTGATCAATGGAAGACAAAATATGTAAATTTCAATTTATAAAGTGACTGTAGCGGGTCACAATTTGACTTGAATCTGACTTGAATCTGACATCTTTCTTAGACCTCACAAACCTTGCGTTGAGAACAAACTACGGTGCCAATGTTAATTCAGGATCCTCAGAGTAACTAAGATCACGCAACAGAACTTATGATGGATATCAAACACATGAGCTATGTAGTGAAAATGGTAATGAATTGGATTGAATAGTTACTGATTTCCAGAAGAAGATATAACAAGTTACACATTTGACTCTTTAAAACCATAGTAGTTTAATTCCAAGATTCTCTCTTAAAAAAATCAGTGGGGTGTTATGAACCATTGTGTCCTTTACATTGAAAAAAGGTCGCCACTCATTCATTTTATTTCAAACGTTTGCTAGCAGAGTCGTCCAATTTTTATAAAGGATTTCAACTTTTATGAAGATTTCAAATAAGATAAGGACATTGACATTTATGAGGGCTTCAACACATATAATTACTTTGGAAGGATAATTATATATTTTTAATATTTAATAAAAGATGCATTTCTTCTCTAAAAAAATACAAATGAGCAAGGAAGAGATATTACCAAAAAATTGTTGATAATCATAAATAAGTTTTCCCATCAAGTTCTATAGATCTTCTAGAATAATCTGTAAAAATGATTAGTATAGCCTAATAGGCTCTGATACCATGATAGAAATTAGGATCTTAGGATACTAATAATTATAAACAAGATTATAAAGTAAATGAAATATGAAACATACATGCAAAATGTACACATTACACAAGATATACATGGGGAAAACCCTTTCGGGTAAAAAACCTCATAAAGCATCATTTAATTAAAACACTTACAAATATAGTCTATCATAAAATAGACATGAACCTGGGGACACTCCTCCAATACTTCCACATGGCCAATAATACCTCATATGCATAGTGATACAACTCACCATAAAGCTCCAAATTCCCACACCTCTCAAATGAGAGAGAACCTCCTTAAATATAGGAGGAAGGGTGACTTCACTAGTCACACCTTTTCAATAACCCCCACTCATAAATAATTAATAATCTAATAGTTATTAGATTATAATTATTTCAAATGGGATATGCTTATAAAGCATATAATATATAAGGTTTTATAACCTTATATTAGAACATTATATATAAATGTTATAAGGATGTGATCCCTAATAATATTATCTTCTAACACTTGCCGAGTCCGAGTCCCGTTTCTTTGGTTTCAACACATAGTTGGTTGCATGTTTGATAAAGCGCCTTGAAGAAATTTACCTTTGAAGGCAAGGTAAATGGCAAATAAAAAAATAATATACCCTAAAGTCTAAAATTTTCAAACTAGAAGGTATGACCATTCATCAAACATAGGTAGAGGCTATTTAGTAAGGACGTAAACCACAAATACCTTTTAAATTTGCAGCTGATAAGAAGAATATTGGACCCAAAGAGGGTTTTCTTCACATTTGGATAATGTACAGGAGAATCTGGCATTCATGTATCAGTTTGCAATAAAGATGATACCTTCGAAGACCATTTTTATTAATACCTTCGAAGACCATTTTTATCAAATCCCTTGCGAGTCAAGTGGGGCAAAACAAGTAATACTACCAAAGACAAGGACTATACTACCAAAGGTGAGGACTATGAACTGATCTGCTAGAGACAACAGCGAGTTTTTAATTGGAGCTTGTTGGTTGAAAATTTTGTACACCTAGGGAAATATACAAAATTGTAGCTTCACCCACAGTATGTGAGTAAAACTCTCCTAATTAAGGGAAGGCTTCCCCTATCTATATCTAATCTAAAACTAAAAAGGATGAAACAACAGTCTTTCTTCTTTCTTCAAGAAAGCCAATATCCTTTTCTCTTCACAGAAAAGTGATACCAAGTTAACTTAAAACAGTAAATACATAAATGAGACTTTTTTGTAGGATTTTTGGAACATAAAGGGAAGCAAAGTTTCCATGAAGGCACAAAGACCTCCGTCACTTCCTCGGGACAGGAAAACAAAAAGAAAGCTCAAAGTCTTCAACTATCTATTCTCCTATCAACCTTTTTAGATGATTTTCTGCTAACTAAGCACAATATGTAGCAGCTCAAAGTCTAACTACATGATCCACTTCACCTTACATGCACAAGTCTTAAAAATAGAAGCAGCACGAAGTCTACAAGCTATCTTCTCACTTTAGCTTTCCACACTAGTTTCATATATGATAAGCAACTCAAAGTCTGCAAGACCAAATCTGAAAACCAAACATATAACTTTAAATACAATTAGCAGCTCAAAGTCTACAAGATTGAATTTAAATCCCTCTTTCACAATAGAACAAAACTCACAGTCAACTCCAGAAAATTTCGTCACATAACAACTTGAATTGGCACAAAGTCTCAACACAACTTGCCTCTGTTATTGAAAGCAATCTGATTTACATCTAAGCTCAAAGTCTTAGAGTGCACATACAAACTGACACAGAATTTGGTTGCATTGCCAAATGATAAAAATTACAATAGACCCCTTCAAGTATTTATAGGAGAGGAGTCATGAGAAAAAGGTGGGAGGATCCCAACTAACTTGAGAAATTCTCTCAACCACCGAGATTTATTCAATAACTAACTATGACTTATTCCAACTACAGTCCTAATTGAACACAACTTGTAGTTACTTTACATGTAATTACAAAAGTGCAAGTAATGAGTTAACTTGCAATTACAAAGTTATTTTTTACATGTAACTTGCCAAAACAAAATTACAAATGCATAACTAAAACTATTCCACATGTCTAAAGACATGACTCTAACTGCATCATCCTTTGTCTGTGATGATCTTCATGTCGCTTCAGGATGCTAGAACTTGAAGTATTTTGGATTGGTAAAGACATCTTGAACCGGAACGAGAACTTGCATCCTTATCTTCTTGCTTGGGGTAGTACCGACTTTTTAGGAGGGAAAGGGCTGCCCTCCTCTTTTCATATTATGACCATCTTTGTCTTGAAAGCATTCTATGTTCTCAACCATGAATTGTTGTTGTATCTCTTCTTTGCATCATCCTCCAATCTTGAAATCTGCTTGCAAAATAAGGCCCATGCCTTAATTTATTGATTTGATAGGTCGTGTGTGCAAACCAGACTGACAAGGGAAGAGATAAATTGATGCAAAAATGGGCTCACAAGTGAATTTCGGGTTTTGGAAGCTGCATTACATGTGTGGGAAAAACAAGAGCATTAACTTGCAATTGTGGGGAACAAACATGCAACTTCATATGCGTAATGGGTAAACACAAGTTTGCACTTGTAATTGGACCTTTAAAACTCATTTTCAAGTATTTTTTGAGTGCATTTTGGACCAATTTCGGGTTTTGGATGGCTGACTGCAAGTGAAGACTTTAAATGGGAAAAATGAATGAAGGTGTGAAATGAGTGGATGAAATGGTGGGAATGGTATGTACGGATGATGGAAATGAATATGAGTGAAAATGAAAAGGTTTTGGGAAGATCATCTTTATGAAAATGGGAAGAACTTTTAACTTGTAATCAAGTTTAAAAACCTGATTTTGAAAGGATGAATATTTTCCAGTTTAGAAACTTGGAGTTTCACCAAAAGATGGTTAAGATTTTCCAACCAAAGGGGAAGATCAACTATTTTCATCTTACATGCAATCGGGTTTTTAAATCCCGAATGCAAGTAAAGAGGGAAAATGGGGAAAGACAGTGCAATTTGCAAATTGCTTTGCAAACTTGGAACAAAGGGAAAAAATCTCTCACAAAACCGATTTTAGGAAAGAGCAAAACAAAACTAACAACTATCATGAAGAGAAAGAATCTCTTATAGACAAAAAAAGAAGATTCAAACCCTAGCCACATTTTTAAGAAAATGCCATATGCAATAAAAACGGCTATCAAAATGGCATGAGAATTGGTCAAATTTTCATCCACACCCCACGCCTAGGTATAACAAGCAAAAATGACTAAGGAGGAAGAGGATTCGTGGCACATTTCAAAGGCAAATCGTGGTATTTTCAAACACGTTTTTTCTGTCAACACGCCATAAAAACAACAATAATGTCTTTGAAATGGCATGGAGGGAGTTTTAAAATGCATGAAAATAGGCACGAAATCAAAACGCGTTTCTCCTCGAATTTCTCCACAAAAATCATTGGAAATCTTCAACAAAATCCTCCAATATTACTGGTCGGGTTTTTGAGGAAGAATGACAAGTTTAAATTGCAAAGAACACATGAAATCGGGTTTCTAAAACCCATTTGCAATTACAAAAATGTCACTTTTTCATGCATAAGGCAAAATCGGGTTTGTTAGAGAAAACAACAAGTTTAAAATACTTGTAATAGGGAAATAAAACTCCCATTACAAGTTTTCAACAACTCAACAAAAGACTAGTAAAGGGAAAATAAAATTCCCTTTACAAGTCACAAAAACAACTTATAAATAAAACATGTAATAGGGAAATAAAATCTCTATTACAACTTAAAGTGACTTTATAAAACTTGTAATGGAGGAGAAAAACCCCTACCATAACTTAAAATCACTTAAGTGGAACTTTTTAAAAGAATTACAAGTTTTATTTAAACTTCATAATTTAAAGTTCACTTGTAATATGTCTAAAAGGTTCCTACAGTGACTTAAAAGACAAAAAGCAACAAGGGGGAAATAAAAAGTAAGTTACAAGTTCTATTTTTCATAAAGTGCACTTGTAATTAACTAAAAATTTCCCTACAACACTAAAACAAAGGAAAACCATAAAACTTGCAACTTACCTGAAAATTTCCTATCTGTTGCCAGGGAGAAAAAACCCGAAATTGAAGGGATGACATAGCAAACGAATTCAGAATGAGATGAAATTTGAAACGTGGTTTGAGGATGGACTGAGGATTAGTCTAGTCTAGGGATAAGGTGAAATTCTACCTTGGGAAGCATGCCATAGAGTAAAATTTTTATTTTTGACAATTTTTTTATGTAATAGTCCATCATTTTTAAAAACAAAAATGAGGACAACAGAGCTGTTGTTAGAATTGCAATAGGTGGATAGGTCTTAATGATGCTTATAGATGGAAGAAAACAACTATTTTAGCAGATATCATTTTTACAATTGGAGCAATTTGTATGGTAGTTGCACTAGACCCATATGTTCTACTTCGCCATTTGACATAAGAGGAGATTTAGTGGGTATAAATGGGCTGATGAGAATTATAGAGTGTCCACGATGGCTTTAGATGAAGAACAAGCAAGTTGAAATTGTTGCAATTCTTAAAAAAATCTATGATCAAGATCAAGCAACTTCCTGCTACTGTTAATGAAGACCTTTGATAGAGTCAGTAAAAAATAGGATTCTTTTTTGGACTTGTTTTAAACAAATGGAGAAAGACTTGCTCTTCTTGTTGGAGTTGGTATTCAAGCATTTCAATAGTTATGTGACATTAATACTGCTATGTATTATAGCACCACTATCGTGGAGCTTGTTGTCCTCATTTTTGTTTTAAAAAATGAAGGACCATTATATAAATTTTTTGTCAAAAAATAAAAAATTTACTCTATGACACTCTTCCCGAGGCATAATTTTGCTTCGCCCTTGGACTGGCTTAATCCTCAGTCCATCCTCGAACCACGTTTCAAATTTGATCGCATTCTGGGTTCGTTTGCTATGTCCTTTCAATTTTGGGTTTTTTCTCCCTGATTGCAGGTGGGAAATTTTCCTTAAATTGCAAGTTTTAATGTTTTCCTTTGTTTTAGTCTTTGTAGGGAAATTTTTAGCTAGTTACAAGTGCACTTTTTGAAAAAAGAACTTGTAACTTACTTTTTATTTCCCCTTTGATGCTTTTTTGGCTTTTTAAGTCATGATAGGGATGTTTTGGATAAGTTACAAGTTAATTTTAAATTGCATATTTAAAAGTCACTTGTAGTTCTTTTGTAAAATCCCTATTTTAGTGTTTTTTGGTTTGTAATGGGGCTTTTATTTCCCTATTACATGTGTTAAGTTATTAAAACTTGTTGAAGGGAGTTTTAAAAACCCGATTTGCTCCATAAGTGAAAATAAAGGCATTTTAAACTTGCTATTGTGTCTTAAAAACCTGATTTTACCTTGTGAAGAGAAAGGTGAAATTTTAAACATGTAATATGAACTTCAAAACCCGATTTCCACTATTACATGCAAAATCGAACTTGTTCTTTTTTCCCAAAAACCCGACCAGCTAAGGAAGGCGATTTTGTTGGAGATTCAAGGCGATTTTGTTGGGAAGAAGAGGCGTTTTGGATTCTTGCCTATTTTCATGCATCTTGAAATTCATGTCACGCCATTTGGAGTTTGTTTTTGCTGGTTTTTGGGTCTAAAACAGCAAACACGTGTTTGCCAAATACCACGTTTTGGTGGATCCAAACTCCACGAAGCTCTTCTTCCATAAATCGTTTTTTCTTCCTTCACCTAGGCGTTGAAGTTGGAGGAAGATTTGACTGGTTCTTGTGCCAATATACTTGCATTTTGTGCCACGATTTGCTGCTTAAGACGTTTTTTCAAAAATGTGGCAAGGGTTTCAAGTTTGTTTGTTGCTTACTTAAGGGGTTGTCTTCTTCAATCAAAGATTGATCATCTTTTGAAGAAGCATTTCGGATTGAAGCAAGGTATGATTTCTTTTCGTCTTGTTTCATCTTCTTGTTTCATTTTCTTGTTTTCTTGTTTTCTTGATTTTCCATTCTAGTTGTAAATTTGTGTATATGTTGGTTTTGTCCCAAAAATTGGTTTTTGTGAGAGAGATTTTTCCCTTTGCAAAGAAATTTGTGAATTGCATTGTTCTTCCCCATTTTCCCTCTTTACTTGCATTCGGGATTTTAAATCCCGATTACAAGCTGGATGAAAATAATTGATCTTCCCTTATGGTTATAAGAATTTAACCATCTTTTAGTGAAATTCCAAGTTGCAAAGTTGAAAAATACCCATCCTTTCAAAATCGGGTTTTTAGAACCGGATTGCATGTCCAAAGTTCTTCCCATTTTCTTGAAAATGACATTCCCAAAACCTTCCCATTTTTATCCATCCATTGCTTATATCCGTACATTCCGTTCACGTCATTTCCCACAAGTCTAAATCTCATTTCTCACTCATTTCTCCATTTTCCGTTTTACAAGTATACTTGCATTCGGGTTTTAAAAATCGGATTGCATGTTCATTCTTCCCAACTTGTATACTTGTAAAACTCCCCCCAAGATCCGAAATTGGTCAAAGTCAAATTTCCACCATTCCCATTTATTTCCCATCTTTCTCTCACAAAGTCGTGAAGTGCAAGGGTTGGAGTTCTTTCCATTTGAAGAAGGAAAAATGTTTGTTGTAGCTGATTATGATGTTGCCTTTAACACTTTTAAGTCTTCATCGCAGTATACTAGGTTATCCTTCAATGTCAGATTTACCATCCTCTCCTATTCCGAAGAAGATGAAGTATAAATATGACAAGTACCAAAATGAAGTTTCACTTTCGCAAGTTTCCTCTCCTTTGGATCACATAAAAGACACGGAGATAGGGCATGTGGACATGTCAGAATTCGTCAAGAGAGTGGAGGATCCGCAGGATAGTAACATGCAACGGTTGTTGGACAGCCACATCCATCACGCATTCTTCTTTGCAGTGGCTGCCCTAGAACCTGAATTTGTTTTCGCTTGCGCCCATCGCTTTGACAAGGAGACGAGAACCATTAAAAATGATGATGGTGAGGCAATAATCTGCGTTGATGCAGATACAATTGAGAAAGTCTTCAGAATACCACCAACACCTGTTTATATGGAAATTTCAAAGGATAGTGCAGCCGAGTACTATGTCAAGAGGGAAAAGGACTGCAATGTCATATTAATAGGTGGATTCATGAGCCACGAGCCACCTTCTCAAGGTGGGCTAAGTTGTACCGTTGTGATTTTAAGTGGGAAATTGGAGACATCATAACTCTCCTCAGTAGGATGATTGGTCTTGAACACTCTAATGTTTTTGAACCCTGGATGTATCAGTTTACCATGTTCATAAGGCAATCCCATCATATATCACGGGGAGAAATTATCAGTGACGCTTTGTGCGAGCAACTTGCAACAGTCCCTACCACCATGACTTTCTACATGAATTCATACTTAGTGTATTTGGCAGCGTCACTCAGACATTTCCCTGGTCTTTCTACCAAGGGTGACCGCTCGCTTATACCTGTGTAGGAATATTATGACCAGCTGCCTTTGAGACCCAACATATTACATTTCAGGAGAGTTCAAGATGCATTCTTTGGTTACTTCATGTGCCAGTTTGACAAGACTCTAAAGAACAGAAGGGTGTCAGATGAAGCATGGGAAAGAGTCAATGAGTATGCGTGCTTGTTTCTTCAATTCCCAACTTTCACCTATGTGAGGGTTGGATGTTACAGTGGGCAACTATACACGCTCCCTAGATGCCTGATTGATAAGATCATTCTTATGGAGTTGGGAAGACAGATCATGGCTGTGCACGCTCACCAATCTGTTAGACATAAGGTCGGAATGGGGATTTCTACAACAAACCCATTGAAAATTCGCCGGTATTCTCTTGTCACATCCGTCAAAGCCAAAGTTATGGAGATTGAGATGCAAGAGATTAAACTCAAAAGGTTTAAGTCCAGGGCAAATTTTAATTACCGGGGTATGAAGGAAAAGATCAAAAAATCTTGCGTGCACGTGCATCATATTGAGGATATCTGGGTAGATCTCCGTACAGAAATGGAGGTTCTCAAGATGGACTACTGCAGGCTTATTGTTGAGCAGGTTATTGATCTGAACCTGGTGGACATTTCGCAAGGAATGATCGATGATGGTCATGTGCTCGATCTAGAGTACGTCTCACGAAGGGTTGAGGAAGCCCCACTTCCTTTAATCCAATGGTAGCATAAAGAATGCACGTCCATTCTTGAAAGATTTCAGCCTATCCTGCCTAACACCAACACTTGGCTCAAAGGTAATGGTGTTAGACTCATCAAGATCAAGGTTGGCAAAGAAGATGACTCATGGGGCCTCTTGGACGTAAGTCTGAGATTCAGATTGACAGTAAGGAAGGTGCATCATCTTCAGGTACAAGGATCAAATTGCGGGTTAGTCGGGCAATAATGCTTTCTCTTGAGGAGGCGACAGTTTGTGGAAAGAAAAAGTCCCGGTTTCACGTTCATGTGATCGACCCTGATAATCTGGAAGAAGGACAACAATCAGATGATGTTGTTAAGTCTCTAGCTTCGGACTCACCTCATGAGATTCCTTCCTCAGTTTCCATTGAGATGCCTCTTTTTCCTCCTGACATAATAGTGGAAGAGTCTCCTCAGAATGCCGTTCCTATTTCAGTAGTTGAGCCGCCTCTTGATCATCTACAAGAGAGTTTGCTGGAAATTACTGAGGATACTCCTGCATGTATCCATTTGTCAGAGATTGATACTTCTACTTCTGGCTTTGAAGAATTTATGAGGCAATCTTCATGCCCATTGGTTACTGAGCAAATCATGGTCACCATCCAAACAGATACTCCTCCCAGGGTGACCACGATTGTTCAAACAGAAACTGCTTCTCCTTCGTCTTCGGCAGCTACTAGAGGAGAACTAGTCGTTTTATATCCATGGCTTAGGTCTTTTACCCCAAAGAGGAAGAAGCATGAAATCTCTCCTGATGTCTTTGACTATCAACAACTCAAACAGTCTAGGCCCAAGGTTGCTAAAAAGGCCAAGACAATCTCAAGAGTAACTGTTGATAGCAATAAGATGAAAGTGGCAGAAATTGTTGAGCCCCTTGCGGATAAGCCACGTAAGGAAATGCAAGCTGCTAATTACAGGGTTACAAGGATAGAAATGGGTAAACAAACACATGAAGTGGTCAAGCATGATGCCCAACAATCCGTAGCCTCACTAGTGCAGCGGTATGATGAACTTCTAGCAAAGAAAGAAAAGCTAGAAGAGGAGAACCGACAATTTGTTGCAGTTGTTCATAAAATTACAAAACCTGCTGGTGAAGGGAGTAATCCTACAAGTTCTTCCGATTCCCAAGAATCAATTCGAGGAGTTGAAAGAGCTGCTCAGAAAGTACAAGCGTTGGATTCTTGGGTGGATCAATTTCATGATCTGTGTGCACAAGTGCTGAAAGACATTTTCCAAATGATGTCTAAGTTGGAGACCATTGAAGAAAAATGAATCACACCTTCGACACTTTCAAACACAATTTGGAAAGGGTTGAAGATAGTTTGACAATTTGGCGCACCATGCCCCAACAACAATTGAGTGTTCTTCAGGAGCATGCCATTATTCCTTCTAGGGTCATGTACTTGGAATTTGAAGAACTTCTGGAGAATAAAGACCTTGTTCTCAAATCCCTCATTGAGGAGATTGATGATACAATGAGATTGCGGGGTGATGTATTCCAAGGTATTGTTTCCCATTGTGAGAAGGTCTCTTGCAACATAATGAGTCAGAATGGAGAATTGATACTAGAAGAAGAAGTGCTCGCAGATCTACAGATGAGGATTCATAATGAATGGAGGAGCGAACAATTCTCAGCTGCTTCAATTCAGGGTTTGATGAAACATCAAATCTTTTTGCGTGCATTCCAGTCCATCTTGGAGAAGAACGACTCTATGCTTCTTCGATGCATGATACCATTGTGAAGACCATGGTTGTTGCCAAGAACACCCACGAACCGAATCCCACTGAGCTACGAATGATCAACCAGAAGTTTGAAGGATTCATGTCTTCACACGCTGCAGCTTAAGTGTTTTTCAACACTTAGTTGTATTTTTCCAGATTTGTAATCTCTTAGTTGTAGTTTTTCTTTTGACAAGTTGCATGTAAAATCTTTTCTAAATTGCAAGTTAAGTCTTTACTTGCACTTTTGTAATTACATGTAGGGCAACTACAAGTTGTGTTCAGTTAGGATTGTAGTTGGAATAAGTCATAGTTAGTTATTGAATAAGTCTTGGTGGTTGAGAGAATCTCTCAAGTTAGTTAGGATCCTCCCACCTTTTTCTCAAGACTCCTCTTCTATAAATACTTTAGGGGTCTATTGTAATCTTTATTTTCTGGAAAGCAAGCAAAAACTCTGCCAAATTTACAACAAAGAAGTCTTTGAGCTTTCATGTGTGAATTCAAGAATTGAATGAAATATAAGCAAATTGCTCAAGCTTTGAGTCTTTGTGCTACATTCTTGAGTTTGTGTTCTATATTATCTTTCTTGCAAGTGTTTCTTCAAAGAACTTAATCGAATTTGATTTGCAGTCTTTGTGCTGCAAATATTTGAGGTTAATATAAATTAGAATAAATATTTTTTTGAAAGGACTTGTAAGTCTTTGTGTTTGCACTTATTCTTAATAGAGTTTAGAAGTAGGTTTTGTGAGAAATAGCTGAGAGTCTTTGAGCTTATAATACTTCCCACTCTTTTATGTAGAAAAGAATAAGATATTCTAGTCTTTGAGCTGTTATAATTTGTTCTTGATAGCGTTAGTATAGAAAAGGGTAGATAGGACTTCATATAATCAAGACTTTGAGCTTGATATTGCTGTCCCGTTCCGAAGGAAGTGACGGAAGTCTTTGAGCTTTCAGGAAACTTCATTTCCTTTCTCTCATTTCATTTCAAAAAGTTGTTACTGTTGTTTTATGTTAAATTGCTATCACTTTTCTGTGAAGAGAAAAGGATATTGGCTTTCTTAAAAGAAGAAGAAAGACTGCTGCCCCATCCCATTTTATTTTAAAGTTGTAGTTAGATAGGGGGAGCCTTCCCTTAATTAGGAGAGTTTTACTCACACACTGTGGTCGAAACCACAATTTTGTATATTTCCCCAAGTGTACAAAATTTTCAACCAACAGAGCTGATAAATGTGGAAGAAGACTTCTAACATTGTCAAGTTTGTTTGGCGTCTTTATATCATTGGGTATCTTGTCAGGTGCATTTTATTTGACCTCGTTTGATGTTTTTATTGTTGACATACATGGATCTTTGGGGAGATCAGATTATGCCTGTCCAACATTCCTTGACTTGAGCCACTCTCTTTGGAACTATAAGGGTTGCTTAGATGCTGTATGTGGCTTTTGCACTACATTTGGAAATCAGATGCCTCTCAAAAGGTGCTTTGTTCCAAACACTATTGCTAGGGGTTATTGTCTTTAGAGCTCTCATCATTGGTTTACTGATGTATCCTCAAGTGGTTATGGATGGCTTGTTATTCTTGGATTGGTTTTGTAAATAAATTTCTCTTTCCTAGGTATGGGAATGGTTCCTTAGGTAGTCAATTCATTAATTTTTGACAGTCATGTGCTTGGCAAATGTTTATAGTGGAATTGTTTTAAGGTGTGCTTTCAAGAATAATTGTATTTTATTTTAAAAATCTTTGTAAACTCCCAAGTGAGAAAAGAATCATTTACAAAACAAACTGAAAATTTATATATACTTGGAAAGCAATGTAAACTAGGGGGGTTCAATTTTTGGCTGATTTCTTGGAATTCTCGAGGAAGAAAATTCGGGTTTTCACTTTGTACAAAATAGAAAGAGTCTGTGAGCTCTTTAGTTTGGAGAAATGAATGAAGAATGACATGGCTGGTTTGTGAACTAGAGTGTATTTTCTTTTTGCTGTGAATTCCTGTAATATCCCCAACTTTTTTTTCAATTTGTTTCCAGTTACAATCACAACAAGAACCCGTTAAGGTTAGGAAATCAAGATACAATAATGTTGAAGTTGTAGCCCTTCCACTTTCTGATCACCAAGAGCCCAATCTGGGAGGGTGAGAGCATATAGTGTCAAGGGGATCATTAGATGCCAATATCTGAAAATGATTACAATCTTCGGGCGGCAAGCCAGCCCCTTTTGCTTATATAGCGGGATATTAAAACAATGCTATCACTTGGCGGTAAACCAGCCAAGGACAAGCCAAAGAACTGAAGAATGCAATCACTCTACCGCTTATGCAGCGGGAGGACTAGAAATGAAATTTACTATCAACTCCACCACTTATTCAGTGGGAGGACAACATTACAATCAACTCAAGCGCTTATGCAGCGGGAGGACACTATTACAAAATATTCAAAATAGGCGGCTAAACTAGCCTCTTCCACTTACGCAGTGGGACTACAAGCAATAATCGAAAAGATAGCTGTTAGTACTACTAACTAGCTTTACAATGCACATTATGGATTATCAATACATGAAATATCACTATCCCAAAGATAGGCGGCATAGCCATCCTCTTCCACTTATGTAGTGGGACTAAGAAATAACATAACTTTGCTGTTAGTAGTACTAACCAACATTACAATGATATAGAATGAAGAATCAAGTGTTGATAACAAGTCCAACAGTTGCAACAATAATAGATAATCACTCCCAAACCAACTTAGACTACTCACACCAAAAAGCTCTTCTAACACACAACTATGAAATTCTGAAAATCAATAACATGCACAGAAAACACGTAGACCAGCAAGTTACGAACACCCCAAAATGCTCATAACTTCTCCAAATCAACTCCGAATGACACAAAAACAGAAGCAAATGAAAGTTATGATTAAGGCGATGCAACCAGAGACTCAAACCTGCACCGCGAACACCAAAAACAGCCAACACGCAACCCAAGGCAGCCAAGAGATGGTACAACCCAGCTGGAAAGTTCGATTTGCTGCCAAAAATTAGAAAGAACACCAAATGAAATGCCAAGGTAGAAGAATGATCGCCCTCCAGATACGCTTCCAACGAGCTATTACCCAGAATAATCAATTGCACAAACAAGGAGATACGATCGAATCTTCGCTTCAGCCACACCAAAAACCAGCAACACTGAAATCCACACCACACTGAGAATCTGAAAATGCACACTAAAATCGAACCACAAATTTAGAAAATCCAATCACAGCTAGGAGTGATGTCTCACACTCGAAGTCTGTCAAGAGCCCTAGGAGGTATTCACCCTCGAAGATTGTCTAGAGTTAATCCGACAACATAACGGTGTAAATTGTCTGAACTCCAAATGAGAAGCCCAATACTCTCATTTATAGATTTTGAGGGCTCAAATTCAAGTTCACATTCCCTCCAAATGAACGCCAAACCCAAATGCACATTCACTTCACATTATTTTGAAATTACACTTCATTTCTCCTTTCTCCAAATCAACCTTCTCATAGGAGCAAATATTTTTTATAAAAATGACAATAAAATCATAATGTGGCATCCAAGGTAGATAAGTGAAATGTATTATAAAATTAACTTATTTCTGCATAAGGCGTCCATCTTGCCTTATTAATATTTCACTTTATAAAGTATTTTTCCTCAACAATAAATCGCCCAATATATAATTAAGGAAATGACTTATATATGAATATAACTTAAGCAATCCCTTTTAAATAAATCGTCCAACCTTTGCCTTAAGTTATAATTTAATTTTAAACACCATTTTTTCATCAAATACTGTACCTGTCAAAACAAGCTCCAAGGATATGGGGAAACAAGCTGAGAGAATTGTCCTGCCAGAAATAGTCACTGAATTGAGCTGAGGAACCCTTGCCAAGAATAGCACCAAAAAAAATGAGGGAAGACCAACTGCTCAAACTGACCTGCCGGAAATAGCCATCTGAACAAGCCTGCTGACATCCTGCTAAAAATAGAACTGCTAAAAATAGTACTTACTAAAAATAGCATACTGCTAAAAATAGTAAGTGTTTCCAAAGTGATTTTAACCACATTTTGAGCAGCTGTCGCACTTACTAAAAATAGTAAGTCCAGAAAAAGTAACCCGATGCAAATGCATGTTGAACCATCCTGAAGCTCTCTGAAAACCCAGAAGGAATCCAGAATCCAAACTGTCAAACTCCCACATACACCCCCTGAAAACACTAAAGAATCCTCCTAGAAAATAGGAAACCCTAATTTCTGCTCTTGACTAGCCTACGGGCCTCCGAAATAGGTTAATGGCCAGCTGAACTAATCACTGCGGAGAAGGGGACATTACAATTCCTTTGATGTTGAATTTGCAGTTGTTTTAATATTTTGTCATATGATAAACTGCAGTTGTTTCCTTTTATTGACACTCTCTCTTTATGCATCCAAGATAAAATGATAGGTTGTTTCTTGATTTGTGAATCATTAAACCACTTGCAGAGATAACTTTCTTATGTTAGGTTGTTTTCCTTTCCTTAAACCTTGGTTGCATTCTTTACTATTCACTAATCTTTTCGTGGAAAATGAATCTTTGTGTTTGTTCTCCTATCTTTGTAGTTATCTTTCCTGTTTTTGTTTTAGTTTGCTTGCTTTTCTTGCTTTTTGGTTACAAGCATACCCATTTAAAATCCAAATCTCATCATACAAGGGAGCTGCCCTCTCAAACATAGAGGAAAATTGCTAATCCAATTGCGATCTCTCCAATTGTTGATATATTTGTTGTTGCCTGCATTATTTTCAGGCTATCTCTTTCTACATCTTTTCCCCCTCGAGCATTATTTTCGGTGTTAGAGTATTGAAGCAGGCTCAAACTACGAGGTTGCTTGGAGTAAGTAATGATGTAGAGCTCCTCATTTCTGACTGCATCATTCAGATGGTATTTCCACAGAACAGTTTTTAATAACCAAATTTCTTCTTTGCTGTACAATTCTTTTGTGATAAATCCTTATATAATTGCTAATATCTCATGCAAATTACTTGTGCTATTGTTTCCACTACCTTTAACCCTGCAATTTTCCTACTTCTCGATGCAATTGTCCAATTCAATTCTGGGTGTAACCAGTGATAGAATTTTTTTTTTTTCATATTTGATTGAAGTCAGCTTTACTTCAAATCTTCATGATTGAAACTAGATTATTAGATGTTGCAATCTTTTGATTCCTTGTTAGGAGTTGTACTTTTCTTTCACTTGAATTTCCCTGTTTAAAGGAAAATGATGTTGCACCGTACAAAAATAAAACATTCTGGGTTTATCTCAAATGTCATTTACATGTTTCCAAAGTCCCCAAATGTCTTTTCCCCAAATGATGCTTCACTTTATTCAATTTATTTGCATTTGCTTATTATAGGGTTTGTTGTGGATCAAACTAATATTAATAATGAGGCTTGGGGGAATGTTGTAAACAATGATCCAAATTACAGCTCATTTTGATCACATGTTTCTAGTTTTCTGTTTATTATTTTATTCATTTTCAATTCTAAGTTTTTATGGCTTTGGATGCAGGGAGCAAAAGAGATTGTAGAAAATCAGGGAGGTGTATTCCCCCGCACATTGGAAGGTTTGAAAAAAGTTCCTGGTATCGGCGATTATACAGCTGGGGCCATTGCTTCAATTGCTTTCAAGCAGGTGACAATTCTAGCATTCTGTCTTGTTTTACAAACAATTCAATGGGGATGTGTCTCTAGGGGTTTGGGTGTTATGAAAAAAAAGAATGGGGCCTTTCAGATGCTGACATCCCCTTGTGAGAGAAATGTCTTGGGATGCCTTCATCCTTGGAATGCCCTAGGGGGTTTCAAAATGCACCTCAATTGTCCCAGGGATGGTGTGCCTCCCCAAATGCCATATGCATAATTTATTTTCCAAATTAGCCATAAAAAAAGCTTTGGACATTTGTATTTACAGTTCTTAGTTAAATGCATTTATGATTTTAGTCATTAATCATATGATACAATAATACAAATGAAGTTATCATCCATTGTTTGATCATGGAATCTGGATCAGGTTATTAATATTATTTATAAAATAAGTTTCAGCTTCTTTCAGCTCACATATTTCTCAACAGCTGTTCTTACGCCATCCCCAAAATTCAGGAATATTTTTGTTTTCACCAAAATCTCATCCTGATGTCTCTGCATTTCCCTGCTCTTAAAACTTGGAGGAATGCTGGCTTCTACACCATGTGCTGTCCATAACAATTATGGTTTTATCATGAGTACATGATAGCATGTTTCAATACACTGGAGGCTATCCATAGCATCTGACATTAGAAATTGCCTCAGCTTATGTGGACAATGAGGATAGCAGGTTAATGTAATGCTCTAAATTATATTTCCTTTGTGCATGCAGGGTGTGCCAGTAGTTGATGGAAATGTAATTCGGGTGGTTTGCAGACTGAAAGCTATATCTGCAAACCCTAAACTGCCTACAACCATCAAACGCCTCTGGTAAGCTGTGAAAGTAAGCTTGTGTTTAAGAAGGTACTCATCTTTCATTTTGATATTACGACTAGATTTGGTGAGAACATACAATACAGCTATACCTTATTTAGAAAAAGAAAGAAGCCTTAAATGCATCTTTGGTGAATGATGCCAGACCTTGTAGTTTGTGTAAAAGCATAAAATATTGGTGGTATGCAACAAAATGCCTAGTTTTTATAAGGTAATACTTAATATGCCAAGCTATGAAATCCCTGTGAATTGTAAATTTTACTGCAATATGACTTCCCTTTGTGACTAGTCATTTGGCTCATTCCTATGATGTTGTTAGTGACCATAGATATGTGTGTCCTGAAATATCCTGATTTCGAACTCTGCTACTTAGAAAAACTCAGAATTGACTGATTGCAAAGATAGAAATTCAGAGCTAGTAGAAATATAAACTATAGAATTGTAAACCAAACTGTTGATTATGCCAGCAATTAAACAGAGAGATCCACTGTAAATTCAATTCAAAATGTCTATACACCAGCAGACCCAGAACAGATAAATGTCCAGCAGAATGGTGCTTACAAAGTCTTTGCAAAACAAATCTCCAGAACAGATAATGATTTGTGTAGTAAGTTTTTGAGAACATACATTAATCAATCTCCCATATAGATTTACCCAGCGGGCCAGCAGTCTTGTGTGTTTGAGATATCCCGTGGAAAACACAGGAAATGTACACAGCAATTTCTGGGATTCCCGTGAAGAAGGCGATCTGGCTGGTGGGTTAGATGGCAATTAGGCGCTTTGAAGTGGCACCAAGTATCCTTCATGGTTGTATGACTATCGTGCCTTAGTCTATGAACTGCGTGAACTCCAAGCTGCAATCAGTAATTGGCCCTTCACTTAGTGTTTCCTTTTCTCTGGTGTCTACTCCTGCAAATGACTGGGTGATGTTAATTTGCAGATCCTACACTTCAGAAATCTGATAAAGAATGGTAGGGGTTTCGTCCTACCACTAATAGCCTCTGAGGTTATCGTCTCAGGAAGCCAGTGTGCATACAGCAAATTGTCCTGACAGCATTTTATATCTCAACTGAGTTCCTCCACGCCATAAATAGGAGTTGGTCAAACAGGTTGGCCTCAAAGAAAAAAAAATTCATTCAAAACAAGTTGGCCTAGAAGAACAATATTATTTAATATTATTAATTTATATGATAAACATATTTAGTATTAATATTATTCTAAAATTATTAATATTATTGATTAAATAGTGATTAAGAACACTTTGTTACTGGCTATAAAACAAAACAAAACAGCTGTGCTCACTTGGGGACATGACATATCCTTGCTTGCTTGTTTTGAGCTTAAATTTGACCATGGTGAGAAACAAGCTGTGAAATCCTTGTGAACTTCAAATATTTTTTTTTGATAGAGATAAGTGGGGGTTCTATTGTGACCCTCGTTTGCCCCTCGTGCTAAATAGAGAGTAATATATAGACTATAAATTGGCCACTAGGCCTGAGATATGATGAGCAAATCACAAATTGTTGCTCCAAAACTACATGACCATAACCAAAAGGAGAAAGAACCAGTAAAATGCCAAACAATCTAGATCACATTGGAGAAATAACTTCAAGTAAAACTAGAGGCTACACAAATCCTTACACTATTATGAAATTGAATTATCATGCCCCTCTTCAACCACTTGCTCCACACGGTGCTCCTCACTAGATGCTTGTTTTTGTGTTTGTGTTGTTTATATTTGACACAAGCACAAGATGAGGGAGTTAGACTTTGACACAACACATTTAACTAGACCCTTGCTAGAGTTGCCTACCTAGTCACTCCCGCTCCTATGGCAAAAGTCAATCAAGTGGTGTTGGGATTGATGGGTTCTTTTGTTTAGGGGGGAGTAGAATGTTGTGAATGATGTTTGTGTTATTTGTATGGTCTATTTGTAGGTTGAGTTGATGGTTGTTGTGGCCTTTTTGATTCAATTTGCAAAGTTGAGATACTAAGTCTTTCAGTAAAGTCAAATTGGCCTTTCTTGTCTCCCTTATAAAATCTAAGTTTGCTTTGTTTCTATGTGTAGAAATGAGATCCAAGGCCTATAAATGGAACACGAATAGGTTGAACTATAGTCCTCATAGGAGAGATGAACACTTGGATTCTATTCCTTTGTTGCAATGGAATTGAGATTGATATGTGATCCAGGGTTAATGATGACAAAATGAGTGTTTTCAACAATAATTGTAAGTTATACAACAAATAATAGACATATTAAGCCGGATTTGGAAAAGAGATGTGAAGAGGAACTTGGAGCTAAAGATGTCAGATTGAAGTGCTAGGTGCCTTGGTCAGAAGATGTCTATGATTGACAGAGAGGGGCATGAATGCAATCAAGAGGCCCGTCTCCCAAAAATTCAGCCGAAAACAATGAGACACAGGTGCTAGGCGCTCTAGTCTGGGTATTTTTGCTTGTTCAAAAGTTGTCGCAACTTGTAATAGTTTGTCATGTACCTTTTTTGTAGTTGGATTTAAACTTGCACACACAAAAAACAAGGGAGAAAGGCTCTGTTGTATAGGGGCTTGCCTAAGTTAAACCTTGTGTTGGTGTTCCCACCTCCACAACAACTATGATGATGGAAGAGCGCGTCTCCTTAGCACGATGGGGGCTAAACAATAATGGAAATGCAGAATTGACAAATATTACCTCAAGTATGAAACCCTTGGCATGAAGTCTCACACAAGGCTTGATGTTGCTAGAACATGTTAGTGCATGCTTTCATTATGGAGAAACACAATGTAGCTGATCATGATTGCTATAACAAAATTGTATGCTTAAGTGCTTTGCTCCTTGATTGCAGATTTGTGCTCAATTGATTTGAATTGTTTGATTGAACTTGGAATTGAGAGTTTAGAGTTGATAGGAGTTTGAAATGAGAGAGGGAGTTGTATTTATATGCAACTTACACCTTTTTTAATTTAATTTTTAGGGAAGGATGATATGGGAGGGCAAATTCCCACTATTTGCAAAGTTGAACATTCATCTTTAGAAATTTGGGTCCAATTTGCATGGACAGGGGTGCCCAATGGCAATGAGCTGTGAAAAAGGTCGTGAATGGGGTAATGCACCGAGTTTACGGAAATGGTCTTGAAACAAAGCACAATCAAGCATATTTTAGGCACAATCGCCAAAGTGGGTTTTGTTGATGTGTTTTTTATGCACTTCGAACACAGAATAAAATACCAAGGTATTCAATCCTCTCTTGAACAAAGACCTCTCAAATGCTAAGCTTCGTGATCAAATGAGATGACTTGAAGGTTTATATTGTCAGGTCTTGACTTTATATTGTGGATAGACTCAGTGATATATGATGTGATATTGCTGGAATCACTTGCTTGAACTCTGCTGGAACGTAGAAACTAACTCAATTTTGGAAAATAAAAGATAAAAGAGGTAAGGGTTTAGAAAGTTTATTCTAATCCTATGATCAATGATGACGATGAATGTTACATGGATAGACAAATTCCCTTAAACCAAGGTTTTTTTCTCTACGATGACAACAACTGCACAAACTTGATGCAATCTTCTAAGGTAATGGAAGATTTTCATATTGTGAATACATCACTCAAATTCCCAATGTTGGCGCAACTTGAACAAGTATCCACAATTGAACTTATCACAATGATTAGATTCAGGCCAACTTTACACTGTAGCTTACAATCAACAAACTACAAAAAGTATGAACCAAGGAATTCATCACAATATCTTCATAAGCATCCACCATGATCAATGAACTCTAATCAACTTTGAGAAGTAAGAAGAAACCACACAAATATAGAGACAACACAAACATCCACCATAACTTCAATGAAAGTATTTAATTGATTTCAACATAACTTGGCAACAATTTCAAGCTTCCTTCTACTCTATTGCTAGTTCTAATCACTAGCTATTGTCTATTATTGAACTATTAACCTTTACAAATGAGGAGAGCAAGCCCTTTTTATAAACTTCTCTTTACAAATTAATGGTCAGGATCAAATCCAATTTAATTGCCAAGCTTACAAGATAGAACCCAAATTAGGTTAGTTACAACTAACTTTTTTTCGGCCAATGAGAAAATTACATTATAATGGACACATGTCCAACATTGAATTCTAACCAATAGGAATCGGGGTTAGGTAAGATAAACAATATTTGATGAAGTGACATGTGTCACTCGCTCTATCTTTGAATGAATCAGGTTCTTTGAACTTGGACACGTTGACCTTAATTGGTGGATGAAGGTGAGTTGTCGCCACCCCAACTTACTCCTTGTAACTCATCACAAGCGTTTGTGGTTGAGCAATATATCTTGATACTCCAACATTTCAAATTGGTCCATGTGATGAAGATGGGACGTATTCCCAAATTGCATCATCTAAGTGATCAAGCTAACTTTACTTAACTCTTCTAAAACTATCTTTCCTTGATCACCTTATTCTTACACAATTTCATCTCGTAACTTGGGAACTTCGTCTTCGTGTTGTATTTCACCTTGCATTTCTATGCATAGATCCTTGCTTTAGACTTAAATTCCTTGATATAGTTCATGACTTCATGATGTTTACGTTTGATCTTCTCCATATTTCATCATCATCTTCTTTATACCTCGGATGCACTTGACCTTGAGCTTTAGATTTTCGAAGGAAATCCAAGTCGTTGTAGTTGTAGCATTTACTTGCACTATTTTCTTTTGTCATCACCTTAAGTATGTTGATAGTTGCACTTGCATTGCCTGATGTCATGATGTCTCTCTCTTGCAAGGTTATAATATCTTTCATCCTCGGAATTCTTCCTATTGCTGGAGTATCCTTAACTTTGATTGCCTCACCCTTGCTGTGGTATTTATGAATCCTTCATGTTGCTGGATTGTTTCACCCTCCTTCTTGCCTTGAAGATGCTGATCTTTCATTTCATTTTAGAAATTGGACTCCTTCAATTATGTTGGTAAGTCTTCTTGATGTTGTCTTGCATTGATGAATACTGCATAGTGTAATGTTTTCTTCCTTTGTTGTACAAGGTAATCCTTAACAAGCTCCCTTGTTACAGTTGCATCGCTGAAGTTGTGATGTCCCTCTTCATGCTTGAGCATTTCGCTTCCTTATATGACTTGAACCTTGAACATCTTGAATACCTTGATAACCTCCTCCTTGTGGTGAAGTCCTTATTGCCTTGAGCGTTCTGATTATCATTCTTGTCATGGAGTTGTGATGTCCTTCTCTTGCATCCACCACCATTCCATGCACTACCCTTTGCATCACACCTGAAAAGACAGAGAAAACACTTAATCATGATTACGAATTGATTATAAACACATAAATTTATCCTTATTTCCAGAAAAATGAATGTTAGCAAGTTCTGATTTCATCCTTAATAATCTGGAAATGTTCTTTGAAATTCTGGAAAGGCATTTTCAGATGTGGACATTGCTCATATGTCTCTTTCTACCAACTTGCATCTTGAGTCTGATTTGCCTTGCAATTTGCTTGGCTATGATGAAAATCGTCTCAGGTTGTCGTAAATCACCTCAAAACTTTGATAAAAATCATCTTCAATGTCTGATAAACAGACCGCTCCAGGTCTTTTCTGTTGTGATCTGATTGTTCTTATATTATCATTTCATGTTGAAGGAGTTTGATTGAAATTTGCTTGTGCTGATGGAGGGATTTGCACTCTCTTAATGCTAAGTGCTGTCAATGGCGCCCTGTATGATGAAATTTGCTCAGGTTGTAGTTTGACCTGCAATTCAATTGCTCTGTATTGGAAGAAATTCGCTGCTCTCGAAGGGATTGAATTAGATTGATGAGCAAATGAAATGCTCATCAATCTTAAATAGGCGTTTGCACTTAGGCTCAACTCCATTACTAGTCAAAGTATGAGAAACCATGAGTCAGTAATTTTTTCTTATAGGAATCTCTGATTTGGAACAATGGGCTATGAAATTCATAAACAAGGTCCAAAATTTATTGCAAATGTAATATGAAATGACAATGATGCAATTAATTAAGCGATATGCAATCACAAAGATATGATTAATTAGCCAATTAATTAATTGATATGCAATAACAATGATGTGATTGGTTAACCAAATAATTAATTGATATGCAATAACAATAATGTGATTGATTAACCAAATAATTTATTGATATGCAAGAACAATGATATGACTGATTAACCAATTGATTAAATGCAAGCACATACACAGCAAACTCAGAAACGAATGGATCCAAATTAGACATATATGCAAGTGAATCAGATCTGAGATATACTAACAGATCAAAATTTTTGCAAATGTAAGCTGTGTTAGGTTCACCAAAAAGCTAATGTGTGGCTATGAGATCCTAGGCTTATGAATTCAAAGTAAGATCTCAAATTTCCATTACAAATCATTGGAGCATGAATAGGTTTAACTAGTCCTTGTAAGAGAGTTGGATACTTGGATTCTGTTCCTTTGTTGCATTGGAAATGAGATCGATATGTGATAGAGCTAATGATGACAAAATGAGTGTTTTCAGCAATAACACTAAATTACAGAATAGATAACAGACATAGTAAGCTAGATTTGGAAAAGAGATGTAGAAAGGAATCTGAATTTGGAAATTGGAGCTGAAAGTGTTGAACTGAAGTGCTGGGTGCCTTGGTCTGAAGATGTCTTTTACCGGTAAAGAGATGTAGTCAGGAGGTTTTGTAGGTCTGCCTCTTAAAAACTCAGTCTAAAACAGTTGGACATGGGTGCTAGGCACCCTAGTCCAGGTGTTTTTGCTTGTTCAAAAGTTGATGCAAACTGTGACAGTCTGCTTTGTATTCTTGTACCTGTTTTGTAGTTGGATATAAACCTACACATGAAAATTGTGCTATATAGGGGCTTGCCTAAGTCAAACTCCATGTTGGTGTTACCACCTCCACAACAGCTATGATGAGATTGTGTGTCCTAAGAGGGACAAAGGCTAAACAATAATAGAAATGAAAAATTGACAAATATTACCTCACTTATGAAACCCTTGGCATTAAGTCTCACACAGGGCTTGATGTTGCTAGAACATTTTAGTGCATGCTTTCATCATGGAGAAACACAATTTAGTTTTTTTTTTTTTTATTGAGAAAGAAACACAACGTAGTTGATCATGATTGCTGTAACAAAGTTGTATGCTTGAAGGCTTTGCTCCTTGATTGCAGATTTGTGCTCAATTGATTTGAATTGCTTGATTGAACTTGGAATTGATAGATCAGAGTTGATAGGACTTTGAAATGAAGGAGAGAGTTGTATATATATTCAACTTACTCCTTTTTGAATTTAATTTTTAGGGAAGGTCAACATCGGAGGGCAAATTCTCACTATTTGCAAAGTTGACATTCATCTTTGAAATTTGGGATCAAATTGCATGGGCAAGGTGTTGAATTTCAGATCAGAGATGTAAGCCAACAAAAATGTTAACTGGGTGCTCGTTTAACCATAGGCAACGACTCAGATCTGTTGCCTTCCCAATCGTAGACGATATCTTGTTATCGTCTCCCCCGAGCACTATTCGTATGAATAGAATTACTTGTCTTGGTATGCTAACGACTCTTCTATTATTCGATCTGCTCTGCTATTTACTTGGACTGCTCTTGTATTCAAATGAATATTCGAATCATTGAGTGAATGAGGTCGCACCTCATATATATATACATTAGTGGCACCCTTTCACAAAGGGTCGGCCCTTAACAACATGACTCATGCATTAATTAATTAAATTCATTTCATATTTAATATACGAATTGCTTCATCAAGGTTGGCTCATCTAGCAAATATAAAACATAGTGTAATAATAGCTTTGGGATATCTCCTGCTGCTAACCACATACATCAACACAAGGGTGCTCAACACCCAAGTCCTAGCAATTTGAGTTGTGAAAAAGGTTGTGAATAGGGGAAAGCACTAAGTTAATGAAAACGGTCCCAAAATTGAGCACAATCATGCATAAACATCAAAGTGGGTCTAAACATAGTGTGGAATTGTAAAGGGATACAATTTATGACACTATAGTTTCTTCTCGAAAGTGGTCTATGACTCAACCCTAAATTTGGAATATTCTCAAGATGTAAGTCCTTACAGTGTTTTCCTCTACTTGTTGCAATATTTGGGTTTGTTTTTGAATGATTTCTTTAGTGGGGTTCGCTTGAATTGGCAAGTTTTCCCTAATTTTATCTATTATTGCTTTTATCTAGTCTTCCATCACTCTAGGGCACATTGGGGGTTATCATTGAAATGAGAAAGAAGGATGGTTTGTTTATTTTGTTGAATGTTGTGTGCCTATTGACAAAATCATTCATTCTTGATTGGTTGAATGTTGAACATTGTGTGCCTTTTGATGAAATTGAAGGCTTTCTTTCTTGTTGTTTTCTTGATGGTTTTGGTTTTAATGATGTTTCTAATGCAACTTTCTTTTTGTATTTTCTCGATTTTTAAATGCAATCTAATTATCTATTTTACTTGAAAATGAACTTATTTTATGAGTGCAAAGCTTGGATGGCTTTTCCCTAATGTAGTTTTCTATATTTATTTTTGGTCTTTTTGAGTTTTGATTTTGAATGTTAATTAATCTAATGGAAGAAAAATGCATCTAATTTAACAATATTGGAAATGAAATCTGGATCTAGTAAAGCTAAAAAATTCTAATCTAACCAAGAGTAACAATTTTTCTTTCCCAAGAGCGAGAGTGTTTGCTAGTTATTAATCTAACTACTTTTCTAAATCAAATAAAGAACTTGTCAAACAATGAGTGGTGTCGACACTTGATTAATCTACTTAGAGATCTAGAATAGTTTATATTCTCCTCTGCAACAATTTTTCTTTACCAAGGGCAAGAGTGTTTGCTAATTACTAATCTAACTACCTATCCAAATCAAATAAAGAACTTGTCAAACAAAGAGTGGTGTCACCACCTGGCTTATCTCCTTAGAGATCTACCATAGTGTGCATCCTCCTCTTCAACAATTGGGTCCACTTGATGATGGGAAATAAGATAGGGACATTAAGGGACAAAATGATTGAAGCTTGGATAACAAAAGCAAGAGGCTCATGAAGTCTTGTATGAGCATAAAAATGCTAATGGGGTTTGGAATGCATGAACTTGATCTTGTAGAGGTGATTCACTAGGGAATGAGAACTTGAAACAAAGATAGCAAGAATGCAATATGATAATCAACGTTCCCTAAAGCAAGAGAGGGGGGTGTTGCGACCTTTTTCCACACATCGCCCCATTGCTACTGGGGACCCTCTGATTTTCCTGCTTTCTAGGGTTTTGTTAGCGTCCTGTGACCTTTTGCTGCAGTTTCACCAAGCCTTGTCCAATTCAGAGCATTTCAGGCCCTGACGATTGAAAGTTAGTTTTTGCAAGTTATGTGATTCCGAAGTGTGAACACCACCAGAGTGCTTAGAAAGGCCAAAGGACGAAGATCGCAATCGATTTGGACGAATTTGGACGACTTTCTATTTTTAGAGAGTTTGCTTTTTTTGCTTTTTCCTATTTTTTAGGAAGTTTCGTTTTTGGCATTTTCAGCCCGATCCCCGGTATGGCTATTTTTAGAAAGTTTTTCCTATTTTTTAGGGATGTCTTCTTTTTGCTTTTTCGGGATGCAAACCTAGGGTTTACACTTGTACCATTGACCAGCTTCGACCGGAGCTCGAAAATTCCAAGTTTTGACCTAAAAAAGCTGAATCCCTAGATTTTAGGCTTTTTGCTTTTTCGGGGTGCAAACCTAGGGTTTACACTTGTACCACTGACCAGCTTCGACCGGAACTCGAAAATTCCAAGTTTTGACCTAAAAAGCTGAATCCCTAGATTTAGGCTTTTTGCTTTTTCGGGGTGCAAACCTAGGGTTTACACTTGTACCACTGACTAGCTTCGACCGGAACTCGAAAAATCCAAGTTTTGACCTAAAAAGCTAAATCCCTAGATTTTAGGTTTTTTGCTGCTTCAGATGATCCACCTAGGCATGGATTTCAAATTTCAAGTTAATCCGATTAAATTAGACTAAACTGTGAAATTTTGAAATTTCTCTGAAAATTATTCTAAGTCTGGCTAACAAGGGTTTTGAAGTATTTTTGCAGGTTCAAACCCCACCACGATGTAAGAGAGGCCATGAAGGAGCCTTGCCTGAAGTCTGCCATGCCTTAGGAGGCTTTGTGGGTGCTCACCCTGAAGTCTGCCATGTTTGGGGAGGTCACATGGGAGCACACTTTGAAGTCCGCCAAGGTAAAAGGGCTAGGAAGGTCCTCACTCTAAAGTCCGCCAAGGTCTAAGAGGTCAATGTGGAGAGCCTTCCAAAGTCCGCCCAAGCAAGAGGAGGGAAGGCTAAAGTCCGCCCAAGTGATGGAGGAGCTATCCTTAAAGTCCGCCACACCTCAGGGGGGGCCATGAAGGAGCTCTCACCAAAGTCCCCCATGAGTTTGAAGGAGGCCATGTTGGAGCAAAGGCTAAAGTCCGCCCCAATGCCTTAGCCAAATAACATCAATGATGGAGGCCATGAAGGTGCCTTAGCCAAAGTCCGCCATGCATTTGGAGGCCTTGTGGGAGCACTCTCCAAAGTCCACCCAAGGTTGGGAGGCTAAGGAGGAGGAGTGGTCAAAGTCCGCCCAAGATGGAGAAGACACCAAAGTCCGCCATAGTCATGTGGAAACCTTGCTAGAAGTCCGCCCAAGATGCTAAGTCAAGCAAGAGGAGCCTTGCCTAAAGTCCGCCACACCCTAGAGAGGTCATGTGGGAGCTAACAACAAAGTCCGCACAAGCTTGCCAAGTGTTGGGAGCAACCTCCAAAGTCCGCCATAGGCTAGGAGAGATGCCTAAAGTCCGCCATAGGCTAGGAGGGTCTTGAGGAGATGTCACCAAAGTCTGCCATACCTTGGAGAGGTATCCAAAGTCCGCCAAAATTTGAAGAAGATGGAGATAAAATTTGAAAAATCAACCTACACATGGAAGGTCAAACAAAGTCAACATGATGTCACAAAATCCACAGAGATTTCAAAATTAAATCCAAAATGAAGAAAATATCTAGGGATTATTGAATATCTTCAAAATAAATCCAAAGTGGAAAGTTTTTTTGAGGAAAAGAATATTGAAGGAATATTGGAGAATTGATGAATATCTTCAAACTTAATTCAAAATGGAAAGTTTTTTTTTTGAAAGGGAATATTGGAGGATTGATGAATATCTTCAAACTTAAATCAAAATGGAAAGTTTTTTTTAGAATTAGAAGTATGAGTTGGATGATTTTAGGGGTTTTGTTTAACCTTGTCTACAAATACTTCATTATCAACTTCATTATTACACCAAGAAGTTCAAAATTACTAAGGAGAGCTTAGTAAAGTATGTCAGTTTGAAGATCATCTGGAGAAAATTCTAGATATTGCTGGAAGTGGGATAATAGTTTTTGGCAGAAGGTTTATAGATTTCTGGAGAAAGGCAACTTTTCTGAATTTTCTGAATATTTTGGAGAAAAGTCTAGCCTTACTCCTATCCAAGTCAGAGGTGAAATTAAAATTGTGAATTTTCTGAATATTTTCCAGAATTTAATAAATGATTTTTTTCAAAAAAATTTTGGAGGAAGAAAATCATTTTTTTTGGCTAAGTATGAATTTTTTTGAAAGTTTTGACACTTGGTGGTAACCACAACCAACCTTAAGACTGAGGGTTTTAAGGTGAAAATTCTATTTTTATGGCTAAGTATGAGAATAAAAAAGGGGAAAATTTTCCAACACTTAGCCATTTCGCAGCCCCGTTATTTTCAAAACTTTGCAAATCCTTTTCTAAATTTAAAATTTCCATTGTTTGTCTGCAGGCCTTATACATTATGAAATTCCAGGTAGACAAAGATGCTCCTCCAGAATCGAGGATGACTTCAAAGTGGAAGAACATCAGCGACACCAACCTCGGACACATCAATCTGAGGGAGTTTAAGAAGCGAATGTTTGGTCTGGACAACCTTGTGCCTACCACCATTGCGCGAAAAATGATGAAGAGTGGTATCGTGCACGTTGTCGGCTTCCTCCCCACCATGCAGTGCAATGAACTCGTAGTTGAATGTGCCAAACACTACAACCCCATCAGTAAGGATATTGTTGCACCTGATGGAAGAGTGTTGGCGAATGTTAGCGATGAGGCCATTAGAGAGGCCTTCAGGATCCTTGAGTACCACAACGCAGTATATATGACAAAGGACGAAGCTGGCAGTCTGTACCACGACCACCTGGAGGAATATGATGCCATAGTTAACCATTCCTGGCTAGACAAGCCGAGAAAGGGCGCCTCCAAACTCCAGAGGAAGAGCCTAGTGCGAGCATACTTCAAGGAGGACATTGGGGACATGATTGTCCTGCTCAATAGAATAATAGGAAATCCTCAAGGAGCTCCATTCGAACCTTGGATGTATTATTTCATTAATGAAATGATCAATGGAGTAAAAATGATAGACTAGGCCCGTATGATCAGCGACAACCTGGACAACCAGCTAAGGAATCTGGAGGCGAATAGGACTTTCTTCATGAGTTCTTACTTGTTCTATTCTTTAGCCAGGACCTACAGGTACAGAGGTCTCACTTGTAGAGGAGAAGTTGGGAACAAGGAGAACCAATTTCCAGTATATGATTGCTATCCCCAGCTCCACATGGAGGAGAAGTTCCATTTCAAAAGGGTGAATGATACCTTCCTGATGCACATTACCCGGACCTTCAAGGTGGCCTGCACCAGAGGCTCTCTCAAGAGTCTATGGACTTCATCGGTCGGTTCGGGTGTTGGTACATCCAATATCCAAAGTTCACTTACCTCTGAATTTAGGGATTCTTTGGGCCTCCATACAAGCTTCCAGCTTACCCTACCATCCGAGTGGTGTTGCTCGAGGTTGTGAGACAATTGGAGGAGTATATAGTGATTCAAAGGGATAAGCAGAAGAAGGCAGGGACGTCCTCACTTACAATTGGTAATGGGCTGGAAACATGTCCATCATCACAGGCTGCAACCACCACTGAGAAAGAACTAGCCTGGTATCCCTTCTATCAATACAAGGCAAGAAAAGATTTCGATCCATTCCATAGGATAAAGAAGATCGAAGGGACAACGTTTGAGCACAGACTGGATCTAGAAGACTATTGGGCTAATGCAGCCGATAGTTTCGAGATCCGGAAGAGGTTCTGGTCAAGAATTCCTTTGAGTATGGTGAGAGCAACGAAAGTATTCAAAGTTGCCGATCAGGTAGAAGAAAGCCTAGAACTTCAGCAACCAGGTTTTGAGAAGATGAAGAATGAACCCTTAGTCTTGATAGATTGGACAGAGGGAGAAAAATCAAATCTAGCAGACCTCATGAGGTCGGTGGTTGAGTACTCAAGGTGGTGGGCGTCTGAAAAGACAAAACGGTTGAAGGCCAAAGGTGTGGCTTTAATTTATGAATTAATGGGAGTAGATGATACTCTGTCCGTCAATCCTTGTACCTCCGCCGGTGATGCTCGGAATCCAGAAAGTGTTGGGTCTCGAAGGAGGAAGGAGTTGGGTGGAAGCTCCACAAAGGTCACAGGGAAAAGGGCTGTAGGTGAGAGAAGAGAATCCAGCGAAAGTCACTCCATCCTAAGTGCTGCTTCCATTGCGCCTGATCAGAGTACAATTGGGGAGCAAGAGATGAACATTTGTGTGATTGATGATGAAGTAAGAGTGCTTTCCCAGCCAGTTGAGGAAGTGGTGGAGAAGGTCTTCCGAACTCCAGACAGGGGGCAGATTGAGGCCCCTACAATCTTCTTGGATGGCATACCAGCGAACCCAGGAGAGGCAGATGATGAGTTTGATCGGAACACTATAGAACAATCAACCATTCCGGATTGGCTGAGAGCAAGGATAAAGGCCAAGGTTCCCAAGGAGGCCCACTCAATCGAGGAGGTCACCGCAACATTCTTGGAGAAGGTGAATGAATCCGCTATAGCTAAACCGCCCAAACCAGCCATGAAGTTTTCCTTGATTCAGAGAGACAATGCCAGATTCAGGACAATCAATGTCACCGCAAATGATTACAAGGTTACCACCATAGAGATGGGTAAGCCTACCCAGGACCAAGAGATCCAATATTTTGATGACTCCTGCAACGTTCTAAAGACGAGGCTGGCTCATGAAAAGGAAAAGAGGAAGAAAGTGGAAGAAGAGAACCAACAGTGGAAGAAGTATGTTCTCCATCTTACCAGCCCGCTCAACCATGAAGTCCCGGCTACTCCACCATAGCCTCTTCAATAGGGATCAATGAAGGACTATGATGATATGAAGGGATTGTACACTCAAGAGGAGGAGTGGATTTCAGACGCTTTGGTACGTGTTGACACCCTGGTAGAAAACTTAGTATCAACACATGAGGCAACTTCTTTGTTGATTGATCGTATCCAGGATCTAGCATCCAATTGGGAAGAAGTGGATGAAATTCAGAATGAAATACTCCCTCACCTAAAGGTTATCCGAGGCATGTCAAAGAGGAGCTTAGTGGATTCAGGCATCATACAGACAGGAGACAAGTACGACTTCGGCACGTGGTACTATGCTCTGGTCACTCGGATTGAGGTTTTGAAGAAATCCAAGACCAAGTGTTTTGAGACAGAGGCAAGTGTTAGAGAGATCCTGGGCAAGGTATTCCGTGTGGCGTCAGAGATCTGGAAGAAGGAAAGCCTAAGGGAGAAGCATTTACAAGCAAAGAACCTGAGAGCCAGGATTCAGGCAAGCTTCTTCCGAGATTCAGGGATGATTAACAAAGGCGATCTTTCGAAGATTGCAAACTTCCTCTCCATCGATGACAACTTCCTCACCCAAGCAGTGGAGTGGGAAGGCATCCTTGCCACATGCATTGACGATGTGGACCTCATCGACTTCCGGATTGGCGGTTTGCCAAGTGTCACCATGGAGGAGGTCAAGCTCATTGTGTCCAGATACGTTGAATTTCTGAAAGAGGAAAGTGGCCTCTCATTTGAAAAGGGTGAGGTTTTTGATGTATTGTTGCTTAAGGTCATTTCCAAATAATATATTGCATGTGCGCTGCTTTGTAATCTCTATTATATGAATGATTTGCATGGTTTCAATTGCCTCAACACTTAGTTAGAATTAATTTAGATTTGCTTTCATTGTTGTTAATTTGAATGAAGGATTTGATAAGTGTCAATTGATGGTGTATTTCCACTCATACTTTTGGTAAATGGATGATTTCCATTCTACCGTGCAAAGTTAGTCTGAGCCCATCCCCTGTGCATCCCAACATCTCGATCATAAGCACAACCCATTGAAGATTGCACCGGCCTTGTGTAGTTGTCCCTAGTGTGGCGAAGGAAGGTTTGGTTTCTCGAAAGCACCCAGTTGATACCGTCTCCGAAATTTGTAGGATTAGATTAGCCTTCCTAAACCCTATCTCTTTTTCCCTTTCTTTTGAAAGTCTAAATCCTAGAAAATCCAAAAAAAAAAAGAAGAGCCTAAATTGCTAAATCCATCTAAGTCCAGCAGTTCAAAAATACTTGTCAAACGTAAGTCCCCCTTGAAAATTTCAGCATACACTACCCAAGAAGCTATTCCACTAAAGTCCCTTGTTCGGACATATAGACCTTGGAATCAGTAGTGATTTTTCAGGAGAGGATAGAATACCTTCGGGTATCCTATCCTAATGTTTGGTAGATGATAAAACAGACACCAACAAGGGGTGTATTTATATTTTGAAAGTCAAGGCCATAAGTGGGGTCGATTGGGAGAGAACTGCAGAGTTGATTGGAAGAGCATAGTTGGCAAACTCGCAGAGTAGTCGGCTAGTTTTGAAAACTCGTCGAGTTTTGCTGACTTTTACTTGCCGAAAAACCCGCCTGAGTTTTTGCAAAAAACTCGTCGAGTACTTGCTGAGTTTTTGCGAGTTTCTATAAAAAACTTGGGTACACTAAAAAAAGAGGCCCAAACATGTCAAAAAATTATCTATTTTTGTTTTTTTAGGTCAGTTTCATTCTCTTCATCAAAATATATACATGAAATATATACATAAAGTATAAGTGGCATTTCAATGTCTTTTTCCTTTCTTATACTTTAAGTTATATTTCATGTATATATTGGCAGGATGTTTGAGAGTGGTTTCAGATCTCTAGGAGTTATGATGCAAATTCTAGGTTTTAGAAGATCTTTTAATTTTTCAGATAGTCAAATTTCAGTAATCAGTATGCTCCTATCAACATTCTCTCTTTCTCTCTCTCTCTCTCTCTCTCTCTCTCTCTCTCCCACTCACTTTATCTGCCTCGAATTTTAGACCTATCTATCTCCCTATCACTCTTTCTCTATCCCTCTCTCTACCACACTCCATCTCACTCTCGCCTCTCTCCCCCAAGATCTAGACCTATCTCTCTACCCCTCTCTTTCTCACCCTTAGACCCTGGCGAGGGGTGCTACTCTCAACCTAATTTTTAAATATGCAGATGCTTGGTGCAAAGTTGGGGTAGTAATACCCCAAATCTCAAAAAATTTGCCCTCAGAATCTTATGTCAACCTTGTAGTTCATCTAGTTGTGAGTGCAATTAGAGCTTGTTTGAGGCCATTGACATGAAGAAGAGGAGCAAGCTAGCTCAAAAACGCTTCAATGACCTTGTCTTCGTGCAATATAATCTTTGATTGCACGTAAGGAAGGTAGAGGAAGTAGAAGGTGGTCCAATTGACTTGGATGATATAGATCCTTACAATGTTTGGACATCACAGGAGCAACCTCCATTGTTTTCCGAGGATGACATCATTGATTTGGAGAGGCAGGCAATGGAGGAGGAGGGGGGTGGATTTGGTTTCACACTTGATGACATTGAGGAGGAAGAGGATGAGTGCCAGAAGCAGGTGGAGACATAGCTTCATCCAGGATGGAGGACAAGCCAACCATACCGAGTGAGGAGGCACAGTCACGCCCATTGCAGACTTCTAGGACTAGACCCTCTAGTTCTACCTCTCCCCTAGTTTTTGCTAGAGCTGGGAAGAGGAAGTTGTAATTGTAATGATGTATTTACTTTTGGTTTTACAAAAACTATTTACTATTTTGCTTCCAAGCTTCCAGCCATCTGCATTCCTCATGAGGATGTGATTTTGTAGACACTTTGCATTTAAATATATCTAGAATCAGCTTGTTTCTTTAGTGTTCTCATTTATTGACTCATTGGATGCATCTTCTCATTAAATTTTGCAAAAAAATGCATTTTTAATTAAATTTAAGTGTGTTTTTAAGTTGCCAAGTTTTTCGCAGAGTTTTTCCCGAATTTTTTTTTTCAAGCCTTGGCGAGTTTTGCTGAGTGGCGAGTAGTTCATCCATGCATAGAGGTATGACGTGGAGAGAACAAGAGAATGATTGAGAGATCATTGGGGAATGATTGGGAATTTAGGGGTGAAAGATAGATTGGTTGGGAGAAGAGGAATAGTTAGGAGTGGTGGTTCAGTTGGACTAGAGAACTCTCAATCAGAAACCAAAAACATAGGTTAATTGGTTGGAATTGAAAGAAATCATGCTTTCCAAAAGACAACAAGGTTAGTCCTTTTGCTAGGTTGGTCGCTCAGCCAACCCTATAACTTAAAGGACATGTCTCTTGGGTGACCCTCCTATTGAGGATTTGCTAAAGGTTTTTGAACACGTGCAAAGACTTGGAACTTGATTTGGAGATAGGACTGTTGAAAATGTAGCTAGGTCTTATCCCTTGATTGGGCTAACCTAGCTTGGTAAATTTTAATGTGGCCTTCCGCCTTAAAATTTATGGTGTATGGGCCTATTTGGGATATTGTGTAACTTGTAAATTCAATAGGTCAGGACCTATTAATATGTAATTTGTAAAGTGTTATTGGTCAGGTCCTAACCGATGTAACTTGTGATATTGGTTTGACCCTATAATGGTGAATGTAACTTGTGGTTATAAATGGGTCTGACCCTATAATGTAACTTGTGAATTTGTAATGGCGCCAAAGCCGACCTAGGTATAAGGGTTAAGGGCAGGTATATAAAGGAAGTGACTTGAGGTCACAAGTGACAATAACATAAGTGAATATCATCTGCCTTAATGTGATCTGTTCTGCTCCAAAAGATCAACGAACTACATTCTGAAGTCAACGAAATTGTCTTCTAGTTGGGCGAACAACTTCCTAGGTCTGCCGAACCTGCACCTAGGTCCGCTGAGCTTGCCCCAAGGCTGCCGAACCTGCTCCAACTCTGTTGAACTTACTTCAGGCTGTGCTACATCTGTTCTAGGGCAAGCGAACTCCCTCACATAATCTGCAATCAACAATTTGGGCGATTGTTCAAATCTGACATGAATTGTGATTCAGATAAGTTTTTTGTATGCCCTAGAAGGGCAGTATTGTAATCTGCTGCTATATCTAATCTAATCAGATCTGAGATCTTTGGTTGCTGGGTTTTTCCTCCAAGAGGGAGGTTTTCCCAGGATACATGTGTGTTATGTGTATGATTTACTTTGCATTCTGATTTTTTGTTCTATACTGCTAATTTGATCACTAAAAACTAACATGGTATCAGAGCCAGGTTCATATTAGCATAATCAGATTAACAGATTCGTGAAGTATATCGGAAGTTTTTGGAGGTGTTTGAAAGGCTTAATGACCGGTGGTTCAGTTCTTCTGTAGCTGGTCGTACCCTCATGCTGGCCATACCTTTATGCTGATTATGTCATTACTTCCTACAAGTTTGGAAACAAATCAGAAAGGAGGAACATTGAAGGGGCCCTACTATTTTGGCAGGCCATAATAGTCAGTAGGTAAGGACAGGTTAACATGGTGAGAATCGTTGCCTTTAATCATTAATGTTTATATGGCTCCTTGAGTTTACATGTAGTTTCCAGTCACTTGCAAGGTGAACATCTGATGTTTCATTGAATTTAATTAAGTTTGTTATTGGCTGACCTAGCTGTTTGGCCAGATTGAGTTAACAAATCTGCTCTTTCATAAAATAACTCTTACCAAGTTGATATGTCCTTATTCAATAATTTTCTGAGTGTTTTGGTAAGCTATAATTTGGTATTGTATTTCCCAACATTGGCATGATACTTGGTTTGTGCAAGTTGAAAATGCTGCAAATTAGTATCAAGGTTACTTTTATTATTTCAGTTTGCTGTGTTGACAACTTTGAGTGATCCTTGCGTGCAACTCCTGCATGTTGTCACTGAGTTGAAGATAGATGATAAGTGATGGCGAGGCCCGAAGGTCACACAGTCATCATCAGATGCTTCATTATGACCTAAGTGGATGGTAATTCCATTGCTAAGCGAAATTAGGAAATAATGTTGAGGATTAACTTATAAGAGAAGTATTTTTTTGAATTTTTCATGTTGTTATCAATTCATTGGATAGTGAATCATGTATGATAGTCTTGAACTATTAGTAACCTCTTGTAAATGCTTTCAGGACAAACTGAGGAGCATAAAGATGATGATTGTATTCAAGAGAGGAAGGTTTCGAGACATCTTGTGAGGAAGCATCACAGGCTGAAGACTAAGAGACATAGCTTAGTTGATGATACTACGATCAGGTTCAACTTTAGAGGGAGCTTGTTGTATTCAGCTTTAGAGGGAGCTTGTTTGTTGTTTCAGTTTCAGAGGAAGCCATATCCTTGGTTAAGGCAATCTTCCGGGAGAAGATTGAGGTGAAAGCCCTCGGTTAAGGCAATCTTCCGGGAGAAGATTGAGGTGAAAGCCCTCGGTTAAGGCAATCTTCCGGGAGAAGATTGAGGTGAAAGCCCTCGGTTAAGGCAATCTTCTGGGAGAAGGTTGAGATGAAAGCCCTCGTTCCACCCTCTGCAAGTAGGCATGGTGGTATTGCATTCTTCTTTGGGATAAGTCTGAGGTTAGAGCCCTCGTTCCACCCTCTACGGAGTGCAAGGTGGGATCACCCTCTACGGAGTGCAAGGTGGACCACCTCTGTAGAGTGCAAGGTGGTAGTTTCTTTGAGGTGTAAGACCTCTTCCACCCTCTGCGGGCAATGGAAGGTGGATCCATCCTCCGCGGTTGTGCATGATGGGTATCATGGAAAGAGTCCACGATGTACTTAGGATTCATCCTCTGCAGGTATGCATGATGAATATCATGGAAGGAGTCCATGATGTATATTGAATTCATCCTCTATGAGAATGCATGGTGGATTTCATGGAAAGAGTCCATGAAGCATGGTCACGATGTAACTTGATTAATCAAGGGATCCTCCCTAGCTAAGAGGGTGTGTTGAAAATGTAGCTAGGTCGTATCCCTTGATTGGGCCGACCTAGCTTGGTAAATTTTAATGTGGCCTTCTGCCTTAAAATTTATTGTGTATGGGCCTATTTGGGATATTGTGTAACTTGTAAATTCAATAGGTCAGGACCTATTAATATGTAACTTGTAAAGTGTTATTGGTCAGGTCCTAACCGATGTAACTTGTGATATTGGTCTGACCCTATAATGGCGAATGTAACTTGTGGTTATAAATGGGTCTGACCCTATAATGTAACTTGTGAATTTGTAATTTGGCACCAGAGCCGACCTAGGCATAACGGTTAAGGGCATGTATATAAAGGAAGTGACTTGAGGTCACAAGTGACAATAACATAAGTGAATATCATCTGCCTTAATGTGATCTGTTTTGCTCCAAAAGATCACCGAACTACATTCTGAAGGCAGTGAAATTGTCTTCTAGCTGGGCGAACATCTTCCTAGGTCTGCTGAATCTGCTCCTAGGTCTGCCGAGCTTGCCCCAAGGTTGCCAAACTTGCTCCAACGCTGCTGAACTTACTTCAGGTTGTGCTACATCTGTTCTAGGGCAAGTGAACTCCCTCACAAGATCTGCAATCAACAATCTGGGCGATTGTTCAAATCTGACCTGAACTGTGATTCGGATAAGTTTTTTGTATGCCCTAGAAGGGCAGTATTGTAATCTGCTGCTATATCTAATCTAATCAGATCTGAGATCTTTGGTTGCTGGGTTTTTCCTCCAAGAGGGAGGTTTTTCTAGGGTACATGTGTGTTATGTGTATGATTTACTTTGCATTCTGATTTTCTGTTCTATACTGCTAATCTGATCACTAAAAACTAACAAGGACAAGATGGCAAATGGGCTAAAAGGGATGGTGGATGCGTTATTGAGAGTGAAAAATTGTTGAGAGAAGATTAATTCATACCTTTGAGGTTTGTGAGTTGAGATCGCCAAATCATCATTGGACTGACATGTTGCACATGCAACTTTGAGCACTTACAATGATACCTTGTCAAAGAAGGCAATCTGACACCATAACACACCTTCATGTGGTGGAAAGACTAATGAATGGAGTTTCCGTAGAAGATACGAATGTTATAATCACTTCCAACTTCAAGCCAATCATGGTGGTGATAGGCATGAAGCACTCCTACCTCTCTTCTTAGCTCCTCAAATGTTTCTTTGTTTTCCAACTTTCTCCTTGGGCTGGATGTTGAGCCCACACCCTCCTCACCTTTCTAAGCCATTGCATTCAACTCCTCCCTTAGGGATTTCTCTACATTAGCTAGATTAGACTCCTTGAATTGCTTAAGCATAAGGGAAGCCATAATCTGATTGTAGAATCAGGAATGTTATACACAACATTTGTGATGAAATTTTGACATATTGTTACTTTTACTTCTTTCTACTTGCTAATGCTTGCACCCCAAGAATTTCCTTCACAAAAATTAGGCTAATTGGCGAGTCAAATGAAAAAATAATTGCCAAACTCTTACAGTAATACCCTGATATGATTGCACCAACACTTGCATTGCCTTTTGTTTGGCCTCCAACCTTCCCTGCTCACTTTTTGGTTCCTATAAAAGAACAATCAAGGAGAGCTTTGACTTGACTGCAACAACCTGCATATAAACTTATCAAAAAGCACACTAACTCCTGATATAAGTTTAGCTCCTTGATTTAACATTGATTCATTAATGAGCTCTAGCCTTTAATCTTCCTTTCATTTGCCATATCTATCAGTGACACACTTGCCTGCCAAAGAGGACATATGTCTTTGCTTAAATCCTTTTAAATTATTCTTATTTACCTAATTAATATGACACTTCCTTTTAGTCTTTATAATTGCTGATTATTTTTTGACAAAATCTCGTCTACACTTATGGAGAAAGGGCTGAAGCTTTCAGCTAAAACATACTCAAAAGTAATAAATGAGTTAGCATTTAGACAACTAGTGGGCAACCTTATCTATCTTATAGCCATTAGACCTGATTTGAGCTATGCTGTGAGTTACATTTTTCATGACATCAACAAAGGTGGAACATTGAGTTTTAGCAAAACAGGTGTTGAGATATGTGAAAGGGACACTTGACTTTGACATTTTGTACAATAGAAACAAAGATCCTAGGCTGGTTGGGTTCATAGATTCATGTTGGGCAAGTTTTGTTGATGACAAAAAATCCAGTTTTGGCTATGTTTTCAACTTTGGCACCAGTGCAAGTCACATGGACCAGCAAGAAGCAGTAGGCAGTAGTTCTTTCCTTGAGAAAGTAGAGTACTGAAGAAGAGCAAAAGTAGCATGTGAGGCAGTATGGCATTGAAGGATGCCTTCAGACATGAAAATGTCTCAAGCAAGGCCTTTAACCTTGGTTTGTGACAGTCAAGGGGCATTAAAGCTTGCCAAGAATCCAATCTTGCATGAGCCTACCAAACATGTCCAGCTTCATTGTCATTTTACAAGCAACTTGTAGAAGATGGATTGATGATGTTGCAGTATTGTCCAATTGAGGGTCAGATTGCATACATTCTTACCAAGCCCACTTATGTCTTGACAAATTTTTAAAATTTCAGGATAAACTTGGTGTAGTTAGTAGATTGATCATTAAGGGATGGTATTAAAGTAATATTGTAATATTAAGATTCTCTCCTCTTATAGTCTTTACTATGCTTTTGTGTGGATGTTCAACAATTACCAAATCAATGATATTCAGAAAGTAATCAGGAATTTTCTTTGGTCTGATGGTAGAGGTAATAAGAAGTGGCATTTGGTCAAGTGGAAATGGTGTTGCCTAAGCAAGAAGATGGGCGGATTGGGTCTCACGGATCTTAAGGTGCGAGGGATTGCATTAGCCGCCAAGTGGATCTTTCATGCTTATGTCAGTTTTTGGTATAGGTATAGGTATAGAATTCACTTTGTATATGATCCTTAATGTATGGGCACAAAGTTCATATGTAAATGGCTCTTTTTGTATATGCGTCGATGTATAGGCCCCTTTGTCTTTGGGTCACTGTTTATGGCTGTTTGTACAAAGGTATAGGACCTGTTAGTATGTTAGACCTTTAGTCAGATAACATATATACTTTCTCCTTGACATGGAGTACCTGATACTGATATGTTAAAAGTGATACTGTAACTGTTCTCTCCTTATATTCAATATAAAAAAAATAATATTGTAATATTAGTTTATAATGGCCAATTAAGTCTTTACAATAGACTCTAGGAATATCTATATTCTTCTGATTGTCGTTCTTATCCTTTTTGCTTCATTAGTTGTCTTCTTATCCTTCGCGGATAGAGCCTTTGTAACTCTTATTTAAGGAGACTTTGCTTCTCAATTTATTATTGAATATCTTGGTAATTATTGCAATCTGTCAACATGATTGTGATCCTTGAATGGAATCATCTCAAGTGAACAAGAGGGTTTTCGTCTTCTAGATTCTGTACATCGAAAGTTTTTTGTCCTTGGACGTGGAAATGAACAAAAATGGTCAAGCTCTAAGAAAAGAGTTTGATAACAATAGCAATAGATAACTTCTTCAGTCAAAGGGAATAAAGTAATAATAATACTTAAAATATTATTATGAAATTATATCCCTAACTTTATCCTTGAGACCGAGAAATAAGAAATATGCTATGGGTTTGCCAAATGTTTTAATTCTGAAAAAAGAAACATGACTTCCTTTTTAAAGTTTTAGCTCATCTTAACGTCCTTAACTCCTACAATTCTGTGGGCTTATCTTAGTGGCATTATTATGAGTTACCTATGATATTCTAACTCAAGCCAAAGTGTATATTGCAATGCAGCTTATTATTTTCACAAACTCCTAAGTGTAACATCCATATGGTTGATCAATACAAATTTCAAGGATCTGGTGCTTTCAAGAAAATTTAAAAATAGTGAAGTTAATATTATGGTAGATACCTGTAAGGGTTAGCAGATTCCCTTTTTATCCTAGCTCTTAATGTGGATATATGATTCTGAATTTGCATTCTGTGTGCAGGGAGCTTGCAGGCCAACTTGTTGATCCAAAGAGACCGGGTGATCTAAACCAAGCAATTATGGAGCTTGGTGCTACCATCTGCACCCCAACTAGTCCTGCATGTTCTTCTTGTCCAGTTGCCAAACACTGCAATGCACTTTCTACTGTTAGAAGGTATGATTCAAAGAATGAACAGAAGTCTCTATTAACAGTGAAAAATGCAGCAAATGTTGTGACAGTACCATCTGTTACTGATTATCCAGTGAAAGTTTTGAAGGCAATAGCCCGGGAGGAGTTTGCAGCTGTTTGTGTCATCGAATTGTCTTCTGAATATAAAACAGAAAGTATTCAAGACATAAACAGTGATGGAAATTCATTTCTTCTTGTGAAACGACCAGAGAAAGGATTGCTTGCGGGTCTTTGGGAGTTTCCCTCTATCCTGGTTAGTAAATCAAGTCTCAGCCCTATTGAACTAAAGGCTGCCATGGATCAGTACCTGGAAAGCTCATTAGGGATTGTTATTGCCCCTGGAAAATCTGAAGTAATTTTGCGGAAGTCAGTTGGGAAGTATATTCATGTGTTTTCTCATATCCGGTTACACATGTACATTGAATGGATGCTTGTACATATGCCAGGTAGATAGAAATCTCTGATTGGATTTTGTGTGTTATAGTGATACTCCAGAATAATTTTTAACAAGATGATCAAGTCTGCTAGCTTTTTTTACAATTCTTTTCAGCATACAAAGATGGACTGCCAAAAATTAAGGATTTGAATGACACAGTTCTGAAGTGGGTAGATACAAAAACCATTCAGAGCATGGGCTTGACAAGTGGAGTAAGAAAGGTATTATTTTTTAGATTTATTGTTCATTAACTGTGAAGGTAATCTTTGTTGTAATTCATGAAAGTGATCTGTTATGGATGCCCTTGACTTTGCAGGTGTACGTGATGCTTCAGGAATTTAAGAATGGGACTGGAAAATCGGAATCTGTTCCAAGGGGAAAAAAAAGAAAGAAAAAGAATATTTTGTTCATTGAAGATTGTTAACTTCTAGGTGCCCCTCCCTAAGGCTACTATGTATGAACTACTTTCTGTAATCAGTTTTGTGAAGTGAATGGCTGGATGCTAGTTCTGATAATCTGAAATCCTTGTCTTCAAATATGCACTGAGAAACATTGATAAAACAAATATCAGAACAAAGTACTACCAGTGCTTGTAAGAGGGACTAATTCCCCATATTTAAAGCTTAGTTGTAAAGAGTATATATCAACAGAAGCTTAAGGATATAGATGGTGTTAACTGTTCAGCAGTTAAAGAGATGTTTTATCGCCTGAGTACATTATGCATCACTGACTATCAAATTGGAGAAAGAACAGAATGGATATGCAATAACCATTTTTTTGAACATGGCCTAAGCTTTAAAATGTTGCCTAATTAGTCTTTTGTAGTTAGTATATATATGCTAATAACATGTGGCCATACCTGAGGGAGTGCATATTTATACTGTATCAATTACACTGATTTGATAGAAAACTGTTTTTAAAAAAAAGGGACATTAACTTGTTTATAATATTTGTGTTTCTCTGTGCAATTCTGAAACATATGATTCATCGGGGTAGATATAGTCTTATCATCAGTCAGTCATGCTGTAAATAATACATGATCCAACGAACAAGATATTAAAGTAAAATGGACACACTAACTTGTTCCAATTTAGTAACTGCTGTTATTAATAGCACTATGACTCATCCCCATATGCCAGTTTGTACTCACAGCAAACTGGCTTCCTCAGTTTACTATTGTCAGCTAACTTGTAAAGAGCAGAAAGGTAAGAAGGTACTGTGAGAGTTAAGGTCTAGTGGGTCTAGTCACTTTTTTCATTCGTTGCTAACTTACATCCTTGCTGGTCTGATTTACTGTTTCCGGCGAGTATTTGAGCTCCGTTGCACTCAATAAGTAAGAAGGCTAATCACTGGTAAGAGCACAGATATTGATAAATTCAATAAGAGATACTATAATGTTCTCTGCTAGTAACCTTTAGCTATATATAGCTTCCACTTCAAGCCATAGTTAATTACTATTGCCTTTTAAATTAGCTACCTTTCACTGATCTTTGTTGTATTTTGTAAGTTGCTAGATTGGGCATTGGCTAAATTTTCGTTAACATCAAACTACAAGCATCAATGTGCTGGTACTTTATATCAAATGGGACTCTACATTAAGGTGAGATGAGAATCTCCAATAAAATTCACAGCCTTCGTTCAAAATATAAGCTGACAAGCATCACCTTTCGGCTTGATCATGTGATTCAATATTTTATGTGAGACTGCCAACTATCAAAAGTGGACAATTTATACCACATCCACATTTTTCAAAATGATTGAAACTGGACAATATATTCTTATTTTTGTTGGTTAGTTTAAATGCTTGTTTAGGACTGTGGTGGCTATTCTCCATACAAAACAACCCCTGATAAAAAACACAAATTTGCATATTACAATTGTTTTTCAGCAGATTTTTTTTGCATTTTTACAGCATTGAGAAGGCAGATTAAGAGGATTGAACCAGAAGAAATTGCATAAAAATTTGTTGTGATTTGCAGATTTTGTGTTTTGATCAGGTGCTGTTTTGTATGGAGAATAGACAGCTCTGTTTAGGACAAATGCATCACACATGAAATTTTTTGTAGGTGTGAGATGTGTCTTGCGAAATCTCTGGGATTACTAGGTTGGTTCCTTATCTATTTTAACCAACCCTAATTTGTTGGGGTTTGGAAAGGGGTAGAGATGTATAAAGCAAACAACAAAATAAAAGGGCCCATGTTGAATAGCTTTGCTCTTGTAATAGGAACATAACTTTGTAACATATGGTGGAATGGTCTATAGAAATCACAACAATAAGACATGTATGCATCAAACAATTTCATACACAACTAAGAGTTGAAAAGAGAGTTTTATGTCAAGTTTAATATCAAACAAAATCTAACTTGAAAATACACATGCAAGCCACTATTTATTGTAAGATATTTTATCCCACAATCAAGGATTTCTACCAAAATATTTGAATTCAAAATTTTGCAATTAGTGGAAGAAATGAAATTTTGTAATTTGGTGACTTCAATGCTTGTGTCACTAGTTGATATGTTTTGGGAGGAGCAAAAGGTACTCATATTATTGAATTCCACCATTTAGTATTTCATAGGCCATTGTAATGCTCTGTTTGGAGGGCCAAGGCAAAACTTGATAGAACAACCTCATTTTGGAAACATAATAGAAAACAACAAATACACAACATGTCTCACTTACACTACATGTGTACATAAGTCTCATGTGGAACACAATGATACGAAAGCAATGCCAACAAGAATGATCTCATTGCTTCATTAGCTAGGAGGTACTAGTGGAAGACTAAACAATGGTGGGACGATCAATTACAATGAACCTATGCGAGAGGGAACAACACCTGACGATGATTTTGCATTGACCCATGACCATGTTCTCTTGCATCACCACCCAAGGATAGAATGAGGAAAACATCATACTCCAATCTACTTAGCATGACCAAAGATGACCCTTAAACAAAAGGGCCAACCTACATGAGAGCTTTCTCAACTAGGAGGCCTTACTCCCTCTTAACCTTGTCGAACCTTGGTTGTTTGGGTTTTGGTGATTGATGCTTCACCTTAGCTCATTTATCCAAACATAAGAATTTCAGAAAGGGAAAGATTGAGGCCCAAAGGACGATGAAATCAATTAGGGTTTTGGAGGTCAAAGTTTCAGCTTACTCTTTCCTACCCAAGGATGTAGATGAAAAGGCACAAGTTCTAGAGCTGAAACCCAATAAACTAGATTTGCGCAACACAACTTATTTAAAGTCATGGCTCGGGTGTTCATGTTATCTTATTGCCCCAGAAACATAATAATTAGGTTAAAACCTAAGATTCGAAGCTCGACAAACTTGGGAACTATGGAACTTGGAAGAGAACTTTTTTGGGAATGAGATGTTAGGTTTCAACTTACCTTGTTCACAAATTTACCAAAGTTTATAAGGTGAAATCTTGATACTTGAGGCCTCATAAACTTAAAGAAGAAAGGCCTTTAAGACACACTTCAAGGATCGAGGTTCGATGAAATCCATTCCTCATACTAAAGGAGGCTTAATCGCTAGGGCAAAAGCCTGAGGGTGGAAACTCAATAGCCTTAAGGAAAAACTATGCCACTAAGGGCTTATCGGTGATTGGGGTTTGATGATAAGCCTTACTCTTTTCACAAGGTTAGAGAGGCCATTAAGGCAAAGACTCAACATGCAAAGCCCAAAAAGAAAAATTTAAATATCTCAATGAGGTTTAGGGATATGATCTAACTCTTGCTAAAGGACAACAAGATGCAACACTTTATGACACTTACAATTCTTTACAAGATGGTCCAAAGTGGCCCTGAACATCCAAACACTCTAGGCACAACATCTAGAGGCAAGACGACATACATGATAGGTTCATGGCACCATCTAACACTCATCCAAGATGCAATTACACTTATTTTAAGTCCAAAGGAAATGTTCCTATGTTCATTTTCCTTTAACAACATTTAAGCATGAAACAACATCATAATGCAACCATGATTGGCTCCCAGCTTGAGTCACACAAACTAAGTCTATAATCATTAATATTACCATATCCATTTTCCAAGCACCATGTTCATTTTAAAGTCCAAATGAAGATCCCTAAGTTCATTTTATCCAATTACATGAAAAGTTTAAAATACATATGTGGAAGTATGCGTGCGTGGTGCCAACGCCAATACACATAAAATCATTAATACCATTGGTACCACATATGCGACACAATTACAATCCCTCTAATAAGAAGGTCCAACAATTACATTTCAAAATTGTGCGGGACTCAATCGCCCTTCAATTGTACTTTTACAACATTATACAAAAAGTAAACATATGAATCAAAAACTTAACCAATACGACTGATATCTAGATGCTCCTCTAAAGAACTTGGAATCCCTAATGGTGGTTACCATGCTACCCAGCCACGTGCAACCGAAAAGGTCCAACATACTCACACCATACAAGGGGAAGTAGGCTTACACACATGCCAATCACAATGCATATTGTTGTCCTCATTTTTGTTTTAAAAAATGAAGAACCATTACATAAAATTTTTGTCAAAAAATGAAAATTTTACTCTATGGAACGCTTCCCGAGGCATATTTTCGACAAATCCTTGGACTGGCTTAATCCTCAGTCCATCCTCGAACCATGTTTCGAATTTCGTCGCATTCAGAATTCATTTGCTATGTCTTTCCTTCAATTTCGGGTTTTTTCTCCCTGACTGCAGGTGGGAAATTTCTTTTTAATTGCAAGTTTTAATGATTTCCATTGTTTTGGTCTTTGTAGGGAAATTTTTGGCTAATTACAAGTGCACTTTATTGAAAAATAAGAACTTGTAATTTGCTTTTTACTCCCCCCTTGATACTTTTTGGTTTTTTAAGTTAAAATAGGGATGTTTTGGATAAGTTACAAGTAAACTTGTAATTCTTTTCTGAAACCCCTACTTTAATGTCTTTTGCTTGTAATAGAGATTTTAAACCTCTATTGCATATGTGCAAGTTATTAAAACTTGTTGTAGGGATTTTTTTTCCCTTTACAAGTAATTTTTTAACTTGCACATCTCTCTCCAAAACCCAATTTTGCCTAGAATTGAAATAAAGTGACATTTTAAATTTGCTATTTTGCCCAAAAAACCTGATTTTCTCCATAAAGTGCAAATTGGGGAGTTTTAAACTTGTAATTGCATTTTAAAACCCGATTTTGCCTTGTTGATGGAAAAAGTGAAATTTTCCTTATTGCATGCAATTTTAAACTACTTGTTCTTTTCTAAAAACTTGACCAGCAATATTGGAGGATTTTGTTGAAGATTTCCAACGATTTTTGTGGAGAAATTCAAGGAGGAGGAAGGCGTTTTGGATTCCTTTCTATTTTCATGCATTTTCCAACTCTCTTCATGCCATTTGGAAGACATTATCGCTGGTTTTATGGGGTTTTAACAACAAAAACATTTTTTGCCAAAACCAAGAATTTCTTTCCCAAGTTGCCACGTTTTCATATCTCCTTTAGGCATTTTTGCTTATTATGCTAAGGCGTTGGGGTTTGATGGAGGATTGATCACTTCTCATGCCATTAAGTTTGCATTTGGTGCCACGTTTTGCTGCCCAAGGCGTTTTGGTAAAACGTGGCTAGGGTTTTGGAATGCGGTTAATCTCTTTTTAAGAGTTCTCCTTCCTTCTTTCAAAGATTGATCATCGTTTTGAAGAGGCATTTTCAGTTTGAAGCAAGGTTTGATTTCTTTTCTTTCTTTGTTTCATTTTCTTGTTTTCTTGTCTTCTTGTTTTTCCTTTCTGGTTTTAAATTTGTATATGATTATTTTGCCCCAAAAATCATTTTTGTGAGAGAGATTTTCCCCTTGCAAGGCAATTTGTGGATTGCATTGTTCTTCCCCATTTTCCCTCTTTACTTGTATTCGGGATTTTAAATCCCAATTGCAAGTTGGATGAAAATAACTATTCTTCCCTTACGGTTAAAAGAATTTAACCATCTTTGGTTGAAATTCCAAGTTGCAAAGATGAAAAATACCCATTCTTTCAAAATCGGGTTTTTAGAACCAGATTGCATGTTGAAAGTTCTTCCCATTTTCTTGAAGACGATCTTCCCAAAATCTTTTCATTTCCACTCATATTCATTTCCATCATCCGTACATACCATTTCATCCACTCATTTCACACCTTCATTTATTTTTCCCATTTAAAGTCTTCACTTGCAATTAGCCATAATTGGTCCAAAATGCACTCAAAAAACACTTGTAAATGAGTTTTGAAGGTCCAATTACAAGTGCAAACTTGTAGTTACCCATTACACATATGAAGTTGCATGTTTGTTCTCCACAATTGCAAGTTAATGCTCTTGTTTATCCCACACATGTAATGCAACTTCCAAAACCCAAAATTCACTTGTGAGCCCATTTTTGCATCAATTTATCTCTTCCCTTGTCAGTTCGGTTTGCACACACGATCTACCAAATCAATGGATTAAGGCATGGGCCTTATTTTGCAAGTACATTTCAAGATTGGAGGACGATACAAAGAAGAGATACAACAATTCATGGTTGAGAGCATAAAATGCTTTCAAGACAAAGATGTTCATGACATGAAAAGAGGAAGCCAATCGAGAAGATAAGGATGCAAGTTCCCATTCTGGTTCAAGATGTCTTTACCAATCCAGAATACTTCAAGTTCTAGCATCCTGAAGTGACATGAAGATCATCACAGACAAAGGATGAAGCAGTTAGAGTCGTGTCTTTGGACACATGGAATAGTTTTAGTTATGCTTTTGTAATTTTGTTTTGACAAGTTACATGTAAAAAAATAACTTTGTAATTGTGAGTTAACTCATTACTTGCACTTTTGTAATTACATGTAAAGCAACTACAAGTTGTGTTCAATTAGGACTGTAGTTGGAATAAGTATTAGTTAGTTATTGAATAAGTCTTGGTGGTTGAGAGAATCTCTCAAGTTAGTTAGGATCCTCCCACCTTTTTCTCAAGGCTCCTCTTCTATAAATACTTGAGAGGTCTATTGTAATCTTTATCTTTTGGAAAGCAAACAAAAACTCTACCAAATTTACAGTAAAAAAGTCTTTGAGCTTTCATGTGTAAATTCAAGAATTGAAAGGAATAGAAGGAAATTTCTCAAGCTTTGAGTCTTTGTGCTCCATACTTGAGTTTGTGTTCTATATTATCTTTCTTGCAAGTGTTTCTTAAAGAGCTTAATCACATTTGATTTGCAGTCTTTGTGCTGCAAGTATTTGAGGTTAATAAAGATTAAAATAAATATTTTGTTGAGAGAAGCTGTAAGTCTTTGTGCTTACACTTATTCTTGAGAGAGTTTAGAAGCAGATTTTATGAGAAATAGCCGAGTCTTTGAGCTTATACTACTTCCCATTGTTTTAAGTAGAAAAGAATAAGATATTCCAGTTTTTGTGCTATTATAATTTGTTCTTGATAGAATTAGTATAGAAAAGGATAGATAGGACTTCATATAATCAAGTCTTTGAGCTTGATATTGCTGTCCCGTCTCGAAGGAAGTGACGAAAGTCTTTGAGCTTTCAGGAAATTTCATTTCGTTTCTTTCATTTCATTTCGAAAGTTGTTACTGTTGTTTTATATCAAATCACTATCACTTTTCTGTGAAGAGAAAATGATATTGTCTTTCTTGAAAGAAGAAGAAAGATTGTTGTCCCATCCTATTTTATTTTCAAAGTTGTAGTTAGATAGGGGGAGCCTTCCCTTAATTAGGAGAGTTTTACTCACACGTTGTGGTTGAAACCACAATTTTGTATATCTCCCCAAGTGTACAAAATTTTTAACCAACACATATAATACAAGTATGAACAACATACAATAATCACTCAGTCAAGTCACACAATAACTAAGGATAGACACACATTGGATAAATCACCCAACAATTACAAGAATGAGAGATCTAGTGAGAGGGAAGGATTGTCACCACAAAGCTCAAAGAGATATCTTGCATAGTAGAGTAAGTATACCCACCAGAATGCAAAAAGGGAGTACTCAAGTGACATCCTCCACCCAATTGGGTGTGGCATGCCCTTGATTGATCATATCGAGCCTATGTAAGCACTCAAGCAATGCCATTGAACTATTATTATTTACTGAATAAAAATACACAATTTCCTTCAACCCTATATGATGTACAACCTTACAACCAATCTAGCCACAAGGTCATAATTGGACTTGGGATACCATGTAGAGCCACTCATCCATCACCCTAGACCTCAATCCTAGGCTCTTCATGTTCACATTTCATCAATTAAACATGGCTCAAAAAATGATGCAAAAATATGGCATAACACGGTGTACACTATTTCATAACATTTGAATTGAAAATTCTTTAAGGAGACTTAAATTCTCTATATATATCATTCAAATTCAATTCTAACTTTCAAATTTTTAAAAATTATTCTTGTCACATAACCATAAAATTCTTTAAAAATTCTATTGAAAAAACTTGAAAATTCAAAAGTCGAATTTCAAAATTCTAAGAACATCTTTTGATTCTAATTCAAAAATAATTAAGAAAGTTCTTTTTTCACATTAAAATTTATCCAATTTCACTTTTAAAATTCAAATTTTCACTTTTATTTTTAGAAAACAATTTTTATTTTTATTTTCCAAAACTCCATTGTTGAATGCTTGAAAATTTAATATTCAAATTTTAAGATTTAAAATATAGCCTTTGATTGCAAATATACACACTTTTAACATAAAATTCATGTTTTCATAAATTTTTAGTTTTTTTTGAGCAATTTAAAAAATTGAAATTACTAATTTATTTAATTAAAATGCATAGAAATGATCGTAGAATGAGGTTTTATGGATGCCAAACATTTGGAGGAGCTCAAACATAAAGAAATAAGGGAAAATGCCTCAAGTAAAGAAAGAGTGACAATTTTCCTTCCGTTCTTCTAATCCCATTTACCATGCAAGCAATCCAAAAATCCTCCCTTAGGATTCTGATTCCTAACCCAATGAATCCATTCCCATGCAAATCCATCCATGTTTTGTGCAATTTTCAAATTTTCAAGAAGAAATGGTTTTGAGAAAGCATTTTCAAAGAAAAATAAGAATGAACATAAAGATTAAGTCCTTTTTTAATTTCATTTTTACTTTTTGTTTTTATTTTCATTTCTTTATTTCTATATCTTTCTTCTAAAAAATATAGTTTTGGTTAAATCAATTTAAAAAAAAAAAAATTTCTTTTCAAAGATAAATAAAATAACATTATTTAATATTTTTAAATAATTAGAATATTTTTTAATTAATTTTTTAAAACAGATAAAACAATTTTAAAAAGAAATTCTAACTAATTGCAAAAATCAAATATTGTTTTCAATGCATATTAAATTACAGTTTCCTCTTTTTTGTTCTTTTTCAATTTTCTAATTCCCAATGTATCAAGCATTATTCACATGCAAAATTCAAATCTTCAAAATACACTTTCATGATAACATAAAATAAATAGCCACAATATTAAATACAATTACAAAATTTTCCACAATACATGGATACCTAAATCACTGTGGATTCAAATCTAAAACCATCGAGTGCGATATAGCTACCAAACACATAAGTCTATAATGACATCTCCGGTTAAACACCATTGAGAATTAAATCAAACCTACCAATTTAGGTGGATAAATTCCCTATGCTTGCATACTCAATTTTCATATTAAGTGTACCTGCTACATGTACATGATAGCCAAAGTAGAAGATAACATCTTGATGGGGTACAACATCATACATCAAATAAGCATACATAATGTCATACAACAACATATATACACCTTAGTAACATCTCTATAATGCAATACATCCAACCATAACACCAAAATATGACCATCTAGCATCACAACATACACATAAAACAATATTCAAGGTAACATCTCCTATTACTACGTAGGCATTACATCCTCCCCCATTAGAAATTGACTTACTCTTGGAAGTCACAAAGCTCAAGATGATTATACACCACATAGGACATCAAACTTTCTCACACCAATATCAAGAAACTCACATCACCCCAAAGATAGGTAGTAACACACAAAAGCCTCTACTTAGTAGGATCGAAGAACAACACAAAATATCCATTTTCTTTTGAAACATCATTAATCTTCCAATACACACCTTACTTATAAGATCTCGATATAAAACATAACAACACAACTGGTAATCCTTTCACATGGATAGAGTAATTCACATTTTTTGAAGCATGATTAAATAATATTTACGTCAAACGAGGTGAAGTGAGTGTGCTAACAAAAATATGTTAAATAAAACTTTTAAATGGTTGACATATGAAAATAATTTCATAAACCATTATGATAAAAAATAAAGATGACTAACATAACATTAATAATATAAAATACATATATATATTGGATAATTCTCTTATATCGAAGAAATTATGGAGCAAAGCTAATAAGTAGAGAAAAAAAATCATGAATTATAAAAGAGCATAAAATTCAGAAATTACAAAAGAGGAAGCAACATAAAAATCAAAACTAAATGTATGAACTTAAGAAAAAATAATGGAATCAAATTTTTTAGTTTAAATATTATGAGCAACAATGTAAAATTTAAAAATTCACAAATTACAAAAAAGGAAGAAAAAAAATAAAAATAAAAACGTATAAACTTAAGAAAAAATATTAGAATCTAATTTTCAAATTTGAATATAATGAGCAACAATGTAAAAAGTAAAATTAAGGTTAGTTTTTTTTTATCTTTTTTTTTTTGATTTGAATATGTTAGTGAACAGATTTGCTCTTTGTTTTTAAATGATTGATTTTAAACTCTATTACCTTATTCTAAGAACAAATGATTCACGGAATAGTTGGGTAAGTGTTGTTCAAATCACTTCCCTCTGAATTTTTGCATAGGTACAGCTCCCTATCTTGGTTTTTCATGAAATGTGTTTTGTTTTTATTTATATCTGAATGAAGCTTTTAACCTGAAAGCGTGTAAGGCCACCTATTTCATTCTTGGATGAAAGGCTACAACTTTTCACATGTCTCATAAACAATGAAAGCTATTTTCCTTAATTTTCAATGCATGTAACTACAACAACTGAAACAAAGTTCAATATACTTTCTCCACGTAAACTAATAAAAGATGAACAGATTCAAGGAAAATAAATCCGCTCTCAATCATGAATCTTTTCTAAAGTACACAACGCATTCAAAGGAAAGAACATCAGAGGAATAATGAAATACTGTAATGGGATGATCAATTATTGTTACTTGATCAGATGAACATATGCAAAGACATGTTATCTATTCGGATTCAAAATACACAGATCTTCCTTCTCCCAAAAACAATATGATCAGATTTCATATATATATATCCTTATGCAACAATGACACAAAAATACATCTGCCAATCTTTTTCCATAACAGATCCCAACCATTTAATTCTTCCTCTGATTTAAAAAAAAATAAAAAATGCCAAAACAAAAACTTGAGTCGAAGCTCACAAAATTAGTTACCAAAATCTAACCCTTCTACCATCTGTTTTACTTAATTTATAGTCTAAACGGGGGAGGTCTCCTTGAAAACTCGACCACTCCCCGGTAAAACAGTTACGAAACCAACAAGAAGTATTTTGGGACAGATGTCCCGAAGTCTTTGCATAACTATGAGAAATGTTTTAAAAATAAAGGAAACTAGTCCTAAATTGATACATTATGTCATATTCCATCATTGTCATCTTCTTCATCTTCGCGGGCATCATGAGCAGTTGTAAGTTCTTGAACCATGGATTGGCTCGGGACTTTCATTGCATTGAGTTTAGCCTTTGCCACCTCTTTATTCCACCTATGTTGCACCAACTTCTCCGAGTGTTTCAGCAGCTGATCATTCCCAATGAAAATCATAGATTCGATCCTAGCCACCTTGGTTATATCCTCCGGCGTGAAGCTACCCTTGACTCTGATCTTCTCCATGTTCAATCAGAAAGATTTGATTGCTTCCTGTGTGCTTGAGCCGTAGATTCCTAACTCCCAGTCATGATCGGGATTAACCACTTTATTATCCTTGACTATACTACTTTGCAAATCCTGGAGTTCATAGACAGAGGTTCTTGCATCCGCAATCATCGACTGGAAGGTAAGCACTCAGCACATGATAGTTTTCTTCAGCAGGCAAAGCTGACATTCATCGGCCACCAGCTTAATTGAGTGTTCTGTCAGAAACCTGGTAGTCCCATATTCTTCTATTTTGGCAAACAGAGGCAGGACATTCTGCCATTTGTGCTCTTCTTTCTCCCATGACACAAGCTGGTTTTGAATTTCAGAAATAAGGCTCTGTATTTCATCACACAATCTCTGGGAGTCAGTAATGTACTTCTCACCGTCTTTGATTATTTGTTCAATCCACTTCTCAACCGCTTCAGCAATGCTCTTAGCCCGTTGAACTTGGTTCATCAACCTCTTGTTTTCCGGAGAAGTTGGGTTGAAGTTCTTAGCGGCATGGGATATTGGAATTGCTCCAAGGCAACTGATACTATCGATGAACTGAGCCAAAACACTTATGTGTCGTTTTAGTTCTCTTTTCTCCCGTCCATCCTTCTCTGACCTGGTAAGCATTTTCTTTGCTGACACTTGGAAAAAATGGTTGTCTGTATCTCTGCTCATTTTTCCCAACTCTACTTTTGTGATCTCAAAATCATCAGGACCAACCTCTCTGTTTTCATCTTTCGATTTGTATGAGGCAATTTCAGCCATCCATTTTCCAGTTTCTTCATCATTGTTTAGGTGAGCGGTGGTCTTGAACCTTTTCGGCTTTGGATTCTTCTCTGTGTACTTAGCAACCATTTCTTGAATCGAAATGGTCACAGGAAGAAAGCTCCTTTTCTTGTTCACTGAGGTTGTTAACCATTTAGGGGTCACAACGGAATGAGTAGCTCCTTCAATCATCTTTGGCAGTGGTGTCATAGCCACGGTCACTGTTTGGGAGTCCAGAGCACTAGCGACTTCACCATCCAAATCTTCAATTTCAAAAATCTGAGCCTCAAGCACAACATCCTTTACTCCCATATCCTTGACCTGGTCCATCTTCCTCTGGGCGACACTATGTGATTGAGTATGCTGAGGGGTACTAAAATCCAGAGTTGGACTAGACCTGCGTCTAGGCTAAGACGACTTGGTATCCTTACCTGCACGAACAAGAGCATTGTTAGAAGGACGTTTTGGTGAAGATAAAGGATCCTTATTATTTCTTGCAGAAAGGGACTTGGCGCCTGACTTTATTGCTTTCTTTTTAGCCACCCATGCCACAGTTCTTTCTAGAATTCGTTTGGTCCTCAATTGTATATCATCATGTTCCTCCTTATCCCAATTAATTGGGAGCATTTCAGTCTCTGCATGGGCTAAATATCCTGGTTCAAACAGTTCAAGATAATCCTCTTCAAGCCCTTTAATGTCTAACTTTATTTGCATAGAGACAACCTGTTCTAGTACCAATCTCATGTTTTCCCTTTTGAAAACTTCAAGTTCATCTGTACAATCCTCCCAGAAATCTTCTAACTGTGGCGTGGGAAGATAAGGCATTAGGCCAAGGCTCTGAGAAAATCCTTTATTATCAAATCCTTTCCTTTCAAAATACATAGAGAAATTGAAATTCCTAAGGTCTACTCCTATACTCAGTGCATCAGGCATTGAATTACAAGACAACACTCCCAATTATATGGGAAAATGACCTTCCCACTTGTCCTTAGGCTGTGCCTTTTTGATCACAGAGGTCAGTTGCCTGCATACTTCTGCTAGAACAAAACAATCAGAATAGAAGTGGGGGAGCTTGAAGGGTTCCTCTTCAAAGCCTCCTACCCGTATATAGAAAAAGCGTGGGAACTAGATGTAAAAACTACCGAACTTCTTAATTAAGGTCTGTGCATCATCTGAAATCCGTTTAGCCTTTGTACTCTTCAGTTCATGACACATATCACCTAGGAATGCATTGTGTATCCTTCTGAAATCTTGTAGGGCGTTGTCTTTTTGCAGCATAGGATAGAACTCATACACGGGAACATCCTCCTCAGTGAGCTGCTTTGGTATACCCGTTAACTCTTTAACACAAGCTAGACAATACAAGAGATATGAGGACATGAAGAAGTTTTGTTGAAACAACTTGGCTAGACTCAACTGCTCTCTCATTGAATTAGCAATTAATTCTGCCCAATCCAAATATTGTTTTCCTTCCAGAACTAATTGCACATAGCAATAAATCCAATCATCAAAGCTATAAGCTTCGGTAGAACCTCTGGCTTGATGCAATAGAAGCATCACATCATGGATATGTGGAAACATGTGGTTCTTGTTAGGATTTTTGGGTAACCTAGAACCACTTCTCTGAGGAACCTTCAACCAGAATTTCGCCACATTGTTTTGGTGTCCGGCTCTGTCTGCATTGAACTCACTGATTGACTGGGCAGGAGAAAAATTAGAAAACTAGTAATCCGGTATCTTGAAAACTGAAGCAATCACCTCACAGTTAATGGCAAGAAGGGTTTCACCATTATCTCTCTTAATAGTTTCAGATGCTGGGTCGTATCTAGCAATACATTCCCGAACCAACTTTGGACAAGGAATTGCTGGAGGAAAGGCTGCGGCTTCTAAAAGTCCACTACTCAAAATCTCTATACAAAAAGACCTATCAATACCCTTGAACACCCTTTCTTTCAACTCTTCAAGGTTCTCTCCTTTCAGGTCAGTATCACTAACTATGGCTTATGTGGATGCCAAGCTAAAGACGTTTCCAAACAAATGCAGAGTGGACTTCATAACTTCAAAACAAGAAACCTAAATTTGATTGCAGTGAAACCTTCTATATGAGAGAAAATTCAAGGGAAAACACTGGAGAAAATAAGGAAAGACTCACCTTCACAGTTGTATAATCGGACGACGACTAGCAGCAAGAAAGACTCCTATCCAGGGATTACATATACAAAGGTCCAACAACAAGTAACAAATGCAAAAAACAAATAATTCACATACCTTATTGAGAAAGGTAATGATACAAATACATTAAGTGCAATGATTTCACAATTTCAGTTTGGACGCGGCAAGTTGATGGATTAGACCTCGCACGCATGCATTAAATGCATGGCAGCGTGCTTTAAGAAACTGTCAGTTCCCGAAATGTTTACTTACTTCAAAAAAGATAAAGAATGACATCACTTTAAGATATGGTTCTACCTCTCCGTATTTAGCAATGAATGAACTTTCCAAAACATTAGAAACCACGGGACCCACCAATATTGAACCCATATGAACATCTTGAACTGACTTCTTGAGTGTTCAAGTAGTTCAAGATGTACGCCGCGTCAAACTGTTGACCACTTGTTGTGTTGAACACGTTGAACATATTTGAACCCTTTGAAATCAGTTCAATAAGTTCAACACAAATGCGATATCACCGAATAGGAAAAACTTTTGGAAGAGCTGCTGCAAAACACTTAGAGAAAATGTTAGTACAAGAAACTTTTTTTGAACACCTTGGAACCTATGGAACCTAATGAACCTATTGAACCCAGTTCAAAACGGTTCGACGTGTTCAAAGAGTTCAATCAATTGTTTGAACTTGACTTAAATGACTAGAAAAAGGATTTGAGGACGCATTAAAGACTTGAACCAAGATAATATAGCACGAATTAGGACTGCAACATAAAAAGGGAAAGATGACCCACTCTTGCCATGAGGAATAAATGACGTAGTAACAGAATATTTATCTTAATCTTCTAAAAGTATAAAATGATGAATTATTTCTTTAAATTTATTTTTCAAATTTAATATTAAATATAACTAAGAAATATATTTGAATGGAATAATATTTCTTAAAAAAGTTTTTAACGATTTAACAAAATTATATAATAATATGAACACAATATTTAATAGCATAGACATCTTAAATACATATATCTAAAAGATGCCTAGAGATATCAATCTCAAGGTGCCTATCTAAAGAGATTGATTTCTCTCGACATCTTTTACATAGATGTATTTAAGATATCTATGCTAGTATTAATTCACATGCAACTATATCCAAAACAAAACATTCATTTTTACACATGTATTCACATTCGTATCAAATGGATAACAATATGAGGATTGCATATTGGTCTACAAAGAGGCTACAATAACATCATTAACCAAGAATCAGTGCCAATAATCATGTGGCTTGATCGTGCTAGGCCACATGCACTTCATGATCCCTTCCATACAAGTTCATAATGACCTACCTCTTGTTTGTGTAAGGGGGCTAGCCTCTAAGAGATAGTCAACACATTAGGAAGGTAGTGGATTGTAGTTGCAATACAACTTTCACATACCCCCATCCTCAAAGTTTCCCTACGTCTATTTTCTTGTAGAAACTTAGCCAAGATAATCTCCACTTAACTTGATAAGGAGTTACATTACAACACAAAAACAACAGTTGAAAACAAAAAGATAATCTAGATTAGCTACCAAAAGGTCATAAATACCAAAAAATAAATTTAATTTCAACAATATGACAAATAAATGTGGATAATTGCAACCCTAAACCAAATGTAACTAGAAGAGCTACATGAAAAGTAAATTCACAATTAGTGACTAAACCATTACAAACAAGATAAACAAATTTGCTAGCCCACACAAGCAAAGTAAAAGTCACCAATGATCGAAAGAAAGTCCGCAATCATAAAAAAATGCATAATAAATCACTATGTAGCTAGAAAATAGCCACTAAACAAGGAAGGATCAATGTCTTAACATGACTTTAGAAATAGTCCTTCATGTGTGTTTGTGGAATGAACACACAAAATTCCCACATGGCCTACAATGTGACTAGAAGAAAAGACATTCTTACACTGCACTTCCCTCGTGTCAAAATATGATGTCCATAAACCAAGTGAAAAACACATACAATGGTCATATGCCACAAGACAATATGCCTTGCAGAGAAAGAACATGTAGGTCACACCACACATAGTGATGTAGTTTGTAGAGAAGTGACACATGCAGGCTACTCATTGAATCTAGAGGTATACATGACAGTACACACTCATATTCTTACTAAAGTAGAACCAATTGTAAGCAAACATGAGGAACTCTCTATAAGAGACGAGTGTGGAAGTGTCCCCACACCACTAGCACCGAGTATGAATAATATTACATAAAATGTGCCTTCACATACCTCCATACATGAAATCATGTCCTCATGAACTTCAACAACCCATCATAATCACCTACATTATGTCAAAACATCAGTGCAATGTGAGATCATATCTATGGGCATCCTGTTGAAACATGTGTAGATACAAAAATCATCACAATACGGATAAGTCAATCTCGACATGTTGGAACAAATTATACATAAAATAATGGAGTAAGTGAAAACTGAGGGGGGGGGGGATGAATCGGTTTTCTATCAGATCTTCAAACTCAACCACATATACAAATCTGATAAATTACAACAACAATAAAGATAAGCAAATTGATAGCACAACACACAACACCAATATTTTGACGTGGAAAACCCGGTTAAGGGAAAAACCACGGTGGGAACCTACCCACAATAAGATGATACTTTGCAGTAGTATGTGAAAATATTACAATGGGGAATGTACCAACATTTAGGCACACTGCCTATAGCTCACTGCTCAAATGTAGCAACCTGGAAGGCTACAACCCTTAGGGAAGTCTCATTGACTTACAACAAGATTCAGACTACAATCCGAAAGGAATGAACTACAATAATAGCATCTGCAAATGCCTGATGACAGCTCCGGTTAAGCACATTTGTCTTCTCTACACCAAAATCTGCTCAATACACCACACCGAAAGATGAATCCTTTTGTTCACACATATACCACTCTCTGACTTTGATAATGCAGACACAATCTTGATACCTAAATTACATGACTATATCACCTATTTATAGTATTCATCAACCTTGACAACAAGGTTGGCTAAACCCTCAACTCACAATTACAAAATTACATTATACGATACAAAGATCGACCACCAGACTAATATAATGATATACATGACATAACATGGACCTAAATCAAATTTCCAAATGCTCATCACCATCGGTAATCACACCAAGATCAACTGAAACACGCTATACCACCAGGAAAACTGCATAACACGAAGAACATAACTGGTTCAATAAAATCACCAAGAACTCGCACAACAATCAATGCAGATCATCAAAACAAATAGGACACAATTAGGAAACACAAACAAGCACATTAGAGTCAACAATAATAGTTGTACCAACACCACTTATCAAATCTTCATCGATCAACATCTGAACCTGAAGAATACTCAAACAATAGTAACTGTTACAAAGAAAGATAACTTGCAGAGCACCAAATCATGAACCATCTGAAATGAAGATACACAAGACCATTCCAAACAATCTCCCAAAAAATCAGCTCAAGATCTGATCACACCGGAATATACCAGAGGAAATACTGAACTCTCCAAAGTACTGATGAAAAAAACAAACTGCAAACCGAATCATATGATATGATCAATTAAGCTTTCCAGATCACCAAAACCAATACAGAAGGGTATAATGGTACTAGAAATATTCCATACACCAAACCATGATCCCAATAAACCAATCTTCAATCACCGGAGCAATAAATCATAAGAATATGTTGACATCAATGACAGCAACATATCCTAGCAGCAACAATGTCCAACAATCTCCCCCTTTGGCATTATTGGCAACATATGAATGTGAAAAAAATCAATGCAAAGAAAGAAAACATCTCCAACAAACTCCCCCTAAGATCAAGCAGATAAAACAATTTTTCACATACTTCTCTCTCCCTTTGACAACAATGCCAAAGATTCTCAAAATAGAAAACCAAACTTACTCTCTCCCTTAAACACACTGACTAGTTCAACAGAGTAGCAACACCGACTCATCAATCCAGACAAAAAGGATAAAATGTGAAGTCCACCAAATTGATGCAACTTAATGCATCTAGTTCTCATTAGGAGGGGTGGATATCCCTAACCCGTCTCTCAAATAGACAAATGTATTTGTAGGCAAAGACTATGTGAAAATATCAGCAATATGTTCCTTTGTAGACACATAATCCAACTTCACTTCCTCTTCACTGACTTTTTCTCTCAAGAAATGATACTTGATTGATATATGTTTAGTCTTTGAATGTTGCACTGGGTTCTTTGACATATTAATAGCACTGGAATTATCACAGTATATGGTAGTAGGCTCATCATAGATAATTCTGATATCCTTCAACATTGCTTCATCCAAACTACCTGAGTGCAGTTACTAGCAACAACAATGTACTCAGCTTCAACAGTAGATAAGGACATTGAATCCTGATTCTTACTTGCCCATGAAACCAATTTCTTCCCCAAAAAGAATGCACCACTGGAGGCACTGTTCCGGTCATCAACATCACCAGCCTAATCAACATCAGTGTAAGCACATAACATGAAATCATCATTCCTCGGATACCACAAACCATAATCCACAATCCCTTTCAGGTATTTGAATATCCTCTTTACAACAGTCACATGACTCTCTTTCAGATCAGCTTGATACATAGCAACCATGCATACAACATGCATAATGTCTGGTCAAGTCTGAGTCAAATATAGCAGTCCACCAACCATAGATCTATACAAAGACTGATTAGCTTTCAGAGATTCATCATTTTTAGATAATTTTCAGCTAGTCACCATAGGAGTTCCAACCGGTTTGGAGTCTTCCAACCCAAACTTCTTCAACAATTCCTTCACATATTTAGTTTGAGATATAAAAATACCTTTTCCAGTCTGTGAAATCTACAAATCTAAGAAAAATTTCATCTCTCCTATCATAGACATCTCAAATTCTTTCTGCATATCATCGACAAACTTAATGCTCAAGTTATCATCTCCTCCAAAGATAATATCATCAACACAAACTTCAACAATAAAGATGTTATCATTCTCAATCTTAAAATATAGATTACTATCAGCAATACGTTTATTAAATCCTAATTTCAACAAGTACTTATCCAATCTAGCATACCAGGCTCTAGGGGCTTGTTTCAATCCATAAAGGGATTTCTTTATTTTTTATACCATGTATCCATCACCTGATAGTGAAAATCCATCAGGTTGCTCAATATAGACTTCTTCCCCAAGATTACTATTCAGAAAAGCTGACTTGACATCCATCTGATATACCTTGAAATCCTTATAAGCAGCATATGAAAGCAATAGTCTAACAACTTCAAGTCTAGCCACCAAAGCAACAGTCTCCTAATAATCAATTCCTTCTTTATGTGAATATCCTTTGCATACTAGTCTTGCTTTATTTCTGACAACTTCACTGACTTCATTCAATTTGTTCTTGAATACCCATTTAGTGCCAATCACATTCTTATCTTTAGGTCTAGGCACAAGTTCCAATGTGTTATTCTTTTCAATCTGATTCAATTATTCTTCCATAGCCCTTATCCAATTGTCATCTTTGCAAGCTTCAACAACATCTTTAGGTTCAATTTTGGAAATCAAACATACCTCTTCAACAACTAGCCTTCTTCTAGTAATCACACCTTTATTTTTATCACCAATAATCTGATTTTTAGAGTGATTCAATCTTACATACCTCAGAGTCTTCTGATTATTTTGACTTTCAGGTTCCTACACCTCTCCACTGACGACAACAATATCCGGGTTATTTATCTCTATCGGATCAATTTGCTTCAATTCTTCAGTCTGAATAGGTGTTAGAACAATATGTTGACCATCATCATATCCACATGCTTTGATTTATTTTCCATAGTTCTCATCAACCTTCACATTTGCACTTTCAACTATCTTTCTCAGTCTCTTATTGTAGCACCGGTAGGATTTTCTCTTTGATGAATATCCCAAGAAAATCCCTTCATCGCTTTTTGCATAAAAATTTCCTATATCCTCATCTCTCTTGGTATAACACTTGCTACCAAAAATTCTGAAATATCTCACAGTAGGAACATGACCAAACCATAGCTCATAAGGAGTCTTACCGATATCATCTTTTATATGAACTCGGTTGAATGTGTAAATAACAGTGCTAACAACTTCTCTCCAATAGATCTTCGGAACATTCCATTCAATCAACATAGTCCTTTCAACATTTTAGGAGCATATAATTATCTTCTAATCCCATGCTTGTCACAAAATGAATCAAACTCACCAGAACAAAATTCTCCTCCTCTGTCAGATATTTGACATTTCACCTTCAATCATGTCTCAGTCTCAACCTTTGCTTTGAATATCTTGAATTTGTCCAATACTTCTAATTTTTCCTTAAAAAATACAATCCACATCATTATGGAATAATCATCAATTAGTAACATAAAATATTTGTCACCTTGCACACTTCTAACGTTTGTAGGTCCACATAGGTTAGTATGCACAAGATCTATCAATCCATCAAATGTATACTGCTTACTCTTGACATAAATTCTTGTTTTCTTACCCATTTGACATTCCTTACATACTGGATTAGCAGGCTTAACAATTTTACGTAAATCTCTAATAGCTTGTGTAGAACTAATCTTAATCATTGAATCAATATTAACATGACACATACTCCTATTCCACACCCAACTTTCATCAGTCTGAGCAATCAAGCAATGTTTCTCACCAACATTCAAATGAAAGATATTACCTTCAGTCTTAGTTCATGATGCAATCTCTATATTGGAGGCATTTAGGATCTTGCATTTTCTATTCTTGAATTGTAAATCATAACCTTTGTCAACCATCTGTCCAACACTTAAGAGATTATGCTTCAAACCTTTAACATACAAGACACCATCAAAGGAAATAAAACCTCTACCATGGATCATAGACTTTATCATCTCCAAATCTTACTATTCCACCATCATACCTTTCCATATTCACAAATTTTCTTTTATCACCAGTCATATGATGTGAACAGCCACTGTCAATCACCCATTCATCTTTCTCTTCAACTTTAGCAGCTAAAGCTTTCTCCTCAAAAGTGTAGCTTGTGGAATCAACAGGTACCGGTCCATCTTCTTTGATAAGAATAAACACAACTTCATCTCCTTCTGATTCTTCATCTGTAACACCTTCATCATCAGCATAATAATAGTTCTTCTGATGCTTATACTTCCGATTAGGCTTGTAAGGCTTATCATACTTCTCATGCTTTTCATATCTATCATTCCTATCATGCTTATCAAATTTGTCATGCCTATCATATTTAGACTTTCTCTCTGAGCATCTAGAAGCAAAATGTCCTATCTTCTTGCAAGAGAAATATTTCAAAGGCAATTTTCCATCACACTTACTAACTCCCTTAGGCAATCTCTAGGCAATCGATGCTTCAAGCTCCTCCAATTGTCTTTCTTGCTCTTCCATCTCTCTTCTCTCTCTTTCATATCTGAATATTTTGCATTCTTCAGGATCATACTTCTGCTTTCTGTATATAGATTCTCTAAATGATGTCTCTGACTTTCTATGTGATTCATCAAATTTTCTCAGTTCAAATGCAAGAATATTTCCAACCAACATGTCTCTTGTCACAATAGTCACACTCTAGATCTCATCAATAGTAACTATCTTATGTTTATAAGTAGGAGGTAATGATCTCAACACCATAGAAAAAATTTCATCTTCTTCAAGGGTTCGAGTGACAGATCTGATACCTAGAACAAGTTCATTCACCTTAGCCATAAAGGAATTTATGGTCTCATCATCTCCCATCTTCAGCATCTCATACTTCCCTTTCAAACTTTGCAACTTAGCAAATTTTACTTGTTTATCTCCTTCATACAAGGTTTCAAGCTTCTCCTAGATCTCATGTGTAGTTTGAAGTCCCATTACATTAGTCATCTCTAAATCAGTCAGGGCATTCAGCAATGCTTCCTTTGTTCTAATGCTATTTTCATCTTCCTTAATCTCATCTGCAGTGACTAGTCCATTTAGAGGAACGTAATAGGCATTCTTTGTAATCTCCAAGTAATATTCTCCAAGACATCTCAAGTGCACCTCCATCCAGTTCTTCCATATAGTATAGTTACTTCCATCAAATCTCAAACTCTCCTTCTTAATGATAACACCTCCAGTTGCCATCCCAAATCTCCTCAAGAAGTTAAGCTTCTTCCAGAGGATCTAGCTCTGATACCAATTGCTGGCAACAACAATGAGAGAAAACTGAGAGGGGGGAGGGGGGAGTGAATCAGTTTTCTACTGTATCTTCAAACTCAACCACAAATACAAATCTGATAAACTACAACAACAAAAAAGATAAGAAAATTGGTAGCACAACACACAACATCAAGATTTTAACATGGAAAAACCGGTTAAGGGAAAAACCACGGTGGGAACCTACCCACAATAAAATGATACTCTATAGTAGTATGTGCAAATATTACAATGGGGAATGAACCAACATTCAAGCACACTACCTAGAGCTCACTGCTAAAATGTTGCAAACCAGAAGGCTACAACCCTCAAGGAAGTCTCACTAACTTACAACAATATTCAGACTACAATCCAAAAGGAATTAACTCCAATAATAGCATCTGCAAATGTCTGATGACAATTACAGATAAGCACATTTGTCTACTCTACACCAAACTCTTCTCAATACACCACATCGAAAGATGAATCCTTTTGTTCACACATATACCACTCTCTGATAATGAAGACACAATCTCGATACCTAAATTACATGACTATATCACCTATTTATACAATTCATCAACCTTGACAACAAGGTCAACTGAACCCTCAACTCACAATTACAAAATTATATTATACGATACAAAGATTGACCACCAGACTAATAGAATGATATACATGACATAACATAGACCTAAGTTAAATTTCCAAATGTTCATCACCACCGATAATCACGCCAAGATCAACCGCAAAATGCTACACTAGTAGGAAAACCACATAACATGAAGAACATCACCGGTCAACAAAATCACCAAGAAATCGTACAAAGATCAATGCGGATCATCAAAACAAATAGGACACAATTAGGAAACACCAGCAAGAACGTTAGAGTCAACAATAATAGATGTACCAACACCACTTATCAAATCTTCATCGATCAATATCTGAACCTCAAGAATACTCAAACAACAACTTCCGCAAAAAAAGATAACTTGTGGAGCACAAAATCATGAACCATCTGAAATGAAGATACACAAGACCATTCCAAACAATCTCCCAAAAAATCAGCTCAAGATCTGATCACACCGGAATATACCGAAGGAAATAATGAACTCTGTAAAGCACTGATAAAAAAACCAAATTGCAAACCGGATCATATGATATGATAAATTAAGCCTTTTGGATCAGCAAAACTAATACATAAGGATATAATGGTACTAGAAATACTCCATACACCAAACCATGATCCCAATAAACCAATCTGCAATCACCAGAGCAATAAATCACAAGAATATGTTGACATCAATGACAACAAAATATCCTAGCAGTATTAATGTCCAACAAACCTATTATTGGTAATAAATACCAACAACTAATGTAACCATCCAGAACAATGAAGGAAAGAATAATACAATTAACCACTCAATGATCCATCTGTAAGGAGAAGTAGGCAAAAAAACTATCTTAGGAAGGCATTTGGCGATAGGGTTACTCCATGCCAATGTCATAACATATTACCATATCCTACCTAAGAGTCCAAAATTCTACTTATTCCTACACATATTGACTTATCAAATACCCTTGGGTTGGCACTCAATCTAGGTTAACAAAACAAAAAAAAACAAGTAGTATGATTCTACCACACTTTCAGCCAAACACATCATCCATGGATAGGTACATAGTACCACAATTCCATGGGTACACAAATCAAGTATGAAATGTTAACAACATGCAACATAAGCACTAATATGGGGTGTTCACATCCACAAGGGAATACAATTATAATTTCCTTTTCCACTACCTCTCTCAAAGCAACACAATCATTTTATCACACATCATTATACAATAATTACCATACACTTCCCAAGGATTTTTTCCCAACTTCTAGTCAAATAAATCTTTCTAAGGTGTAAATGAAAATTAACCATAGTTCCACCATAAAAACATCTCAAAACATCCAATTTTACTTAATGATAGATGAAATTAAACAACTAAACCATACTAAATCAACAAATTGCATTTTCGTTTGCAAGGTGGTACATCATAATACAACATACACATGACAACTTTATCCTTTTAAAACACATGGCAATAACATTTAGCAAGGTGCCATAAATCTAGTCACTTAACAATAATATTTCTTAACTAATGGAAAACATTAAAGGAGTTTATTTGGTGGACTTATGTCCTTACTCATCATTCTAGCTCAATTACATCAAACATTTACTCATTCAACCCTAAAATTCATTAACTGAAGACACACAAAAAAATTTAGTTAGGGGAAATAAATTTTTACCCAATGTTTTATCATGATCATGCAAACCATTATATTTCTACCAGGTGGTATACATAATTACAATAAAACCTTTACTTAGACAAGGATATTCAAATGCTTAACTCTCATCAAGGAGGACATACATGTTTGATTTACACCACCAACACAACATTCAACATTCACTAAATCCTCTTAATCATGCATTTAACTTTTTTACATCTCTAATTAGGACATAACAAATTATCAATGATATGATTTCCTTAGGAATGATAATGCAATTAGGGACTCTAAGCCTCACCAACACAATGCTCCTATAGTGCACATGCTATTGTACATTTTGTGCATACCATGCAATGAGAAAGAGAGAGATTATATTTCTGAGAGTTAACAATACAAATTTTACTAATGCATTCATTATCTTGCAAGTATTATTGCAATTACTATGCATGATTTCACTACTCCCATTTATTTCCAGATTTTAATTAATGCAATTTGATAACCTACCCAATTTTACTCATGGATCAAAGGTTAAGAATGCAATTTAGGGACTTAGGTCCTTTACCCAAAGCTTTTTTTTAATCAAACATTGTACTTATGTGTCTATAAGATCATCTTACATAGAAAATGCACTATTAGGCAATCATTTCCATTAACTGCACGAAGAGTAGGGATTATATTCAAATAATAACAAACCACATAGGGAAAGGCTCCATTAAGCAAGCATAGATTAAGAAACTAGGCAATAGCGATTTAGGCAACACACATGTTACCTGCAACCCACAAGTGCACTAAGGACCAAAAAATGTCCACACACAACAAAAGGACACAATTGTGTGGTCACTCTTAACCTTAAGAGACTCTCAACCAAGGTCATCAGTCTAGTCCTATTGAGTATGACAAGGCATAGGAGGCATACTTCCTCCGCAAATAAAAGGTTTGAGTTAATAAACTCAACTCTCTAAAGTGGCATGCTAAGGCATAAAAGGCAATAAGTCCTGCGACTATCTTGCAACAACAAGCACTTCAGACCACACACATCAAGGACACGAAAACCACATGGGAAACAACAACCAAAGATCACATATTTGTAAGATTGGCTCTAACACCAATGTAATGCCCGACACAAAGTACCAAGGCAAAAACCAATAAAATAACTTTTTTTTTTTTGAAACACAACCAAAACACCAAATACATGACATAAGATGTTGCACTTACACTACAATATGCACACAAGTGTCATGGAACACAATGACACACGATAATACCAACAAGAACAAACTCAATGCTACATAAGCAAGGAGGCACCAATAGAAAATTGAACAATCATGGGACAATCCACCACAATAAACCTACAAGAGAGGGAACAACACCCAACGATAATCATACACTAACCCATGAACACGTTCTCTCACATCACCACTTAAGGATAGGATGAGAAAAACATCATCCTCCAATCCAATTAGTAGGACCAAAGATGATCCTTAAACAAAAGGGCTAACCTACACAAGGGGTTGCTCAACTATAAGGCCTTACTCCTCTTGACCTTGTCAGTCCTCGATTATTGGAATTTTTATGATTGATGTTTCACATTACATCATTTATCCAAAAATAATAATTTCAAAAAGGGAAAGACTGAGGCCCAAAGATAGATTGAACTTGATCAAGGTTTCAAAGGTTAGAGTTTTGGTGTACTCTTTTATACTTGAGGATGTAGATGTAAAGGCACAAGACCGAAGGCCGAAACTTGATACACTAAAGTCACACAACACTTCTTCTTGGAGGTCACGACAGGGTTTTGGATTATCTTGTCTCCCATAAAAAATAATCATTAAGGTTAAAACTTGAGGGCCGAAGCCCAACAAACTTGGGAACTACAAAACTTAAAAGAGAACTTTTCACAAAATTGGGTGTCAAGTTTCAACTTACCTTATTCACAAATTTACCAATGTATCTATAAGGTGAAAACTCGATACTAGAGGATCCATTAAATTAAAGAAAAAATGCCTTTAAGGTACACTTTGAGGATCAAGGTTTGGCAAGAATCCTTCGTTATATCAAGAGGAGGATTAATTGCTTGGGAAAAATCCTGAGACCTAAACCCTGATAGCATCAAGAAAAAACTATGCCACTAAGGGCTCATTGATCATCGAGGTATGTAAATAAGCCTTACCTCTTTCACAAGGTTGGGTAAAATTAAAGAAAAGGCTTGACAAGTGAAGCCCAAAACACTAGGAATCATTGCAAAATTCAAACAACTCAATGAGGTTCAGAGATATGATTTAACTCTTGCTAAATGTCAAGAAGATGCAACACTTTATGCTCTTATAAGTCTTTAAAAGAGGGTCAAAAGTGGCCCAAAACATCCAAACACTCTAGTCATAACATCTAGAGGTGAGACAACACACACAAAGAGTTAATGACACCATTTATGACTCAACCAAGATGCAATTACATTCATTCTAAGTTCAAAGGAAAAATTCCTTGATTTAGTTTACCTTTACAACATTTAATCATGAGAACATCACAATGCAAACCATGCTTCGCTCCCATATTGAGTCTCATAAATTAAGTCTAGATTCATTAATACTATAATATCCATTTTCTAAGCTATAATAAACCAATCCATCTAACCTATAAATACCACTATTATTTTTCTTTATTAATATTCTTCACGTGATTAAGTATTCTTTCATTTGTATACTTAGGAATTCATGTATTCATCAAACAAGATATGCATATAGCTCTCAAGTAGGGTTAGGCATCCATCTATCAAACAAGATCAACATCCATCCATCAAACAAGATAGGCATCTAGCCCTCAAGTAGGGCTAGATATCCATATATCAAATAAGATGAGCATCCATAAATTTATATAGAGAAATTCAAAAGAGTAAGATATTCTTTTTTAGCTCTATTCAAAATTTTCAAGAAATAGAAAGATCCCTTTGTATATTTATCAAAGAATTTCAAGAATGAGAAAGAGAAAGAGAGATTATCCTTTCATTGAAACCCATTTATTTCATTTTCTAAAAGGAGTAGAATGGTGGACAACCTGGTAGGCAATTAGATTAATCCTCCTTTGTTATGCCTTAGTTCCAATCCTTTAGCCAAATCTTGCACCTTCTATTGGAATAAGACTCGAATCTTAAAACTGCAACATTAGAGAGAGAGAGAGAGAGAGAGAGAGAGAGAGAGAGAGAGAGAGAGAGAGAGAGAGAGAGAGAGAGAGAGAGAGAGAGAGAGAGAGAGAGAGAGAGAGAGAGAGAGAGAGAGAGAGAGAGAGATGCAACATGAGTGCCATATGATATCCTTTCTCATAAGGAGTACTTTTTCTATGTAGGGTAAGGTTATGTATTGGATTAGACAAGATCATGACAAATGTTTCAATCTTAAATCTTGAGACAACACATGAGATCATGACTAAATAATTAAATAAGGTAAGATAGGATAGTGTCTCATCAAGACAACTAACACTTTTAGAAGATCCTTACTATTTTAAGTAAACTCATTATGTAACACCCTCTTCCTTATTTGAAAGGTTCCCTTTCCAAAGTTAAATTTATCCCAAACTAAAATTGTCATTAATATTCCAAGGCACTTTTCAAGCCTCTAAATGATTTTAAAACACTTTTAAAACACTTTTAAAACATTAAAATATGGTTTCCACTCATAGGTTAGCACTATATGGTTTCAATTTTACATAAAAGAGGAAATAAACTAATATTTATAGTCTCCAAATCACCCTATTAAGTTCAAATCCAAAAATTGATATTAAAAGAATCTAACCTACTACACTTAACTAGATAATTTTAAATTTGCATAAGAAAGTTAAATAATTTAATATTATAAATGCAATAGATGAAAAATAAGGTTCACAAGTTTAGTTAGGTAAGCTAGGAATTAGGCTTATTTCATACACATTACGTTAAAAGGGAGAGTGAATCAATAGATCCAACTTCAATTTTATTGGGAAGAGGGTTGAATGAAAATTGGATTCTATTCCCTTTTTTTTTTAGTTGAATATGCAATTGAAAAGATGTAAACTGAATGCTAGATCTATGATATGAAAGTACATGCACAAATAAGCAACCTAGATTGAGTATGCTATCTAATATTGAAACACAATTTTTCTAGAATATGTATAAGAATGAAAAGAAAATACAAAAGTGCACCTTTACCTAAAAGTTGAGTTGATATTGATGTAATGACATTGCTTGAGGCATATCCCTGTCCAAACAACAAAATTTCTAAACATGGGTTTGAAACTAGATCTCTGAGACACTGTAAATGTTCCCAATCAAATATGGACCTATTTTGGGAGGATAGTAGTGCCTGAAATGCCCTAGTCTAGGACCATGTCGCCTCAAGCACCCTGGTCTAGGCACTTTCTAATGGAATTTGGTAGGGTGCTCCGTTGTTGGGTTTTGGTCACTTTTTGATCTTATTGGCTCCATCGAGTACCCATAACTGCAACTGCAAGATGGAAAATGGTAGTGTGTTGTGGATAGGGGTTTTCTTAGGTCAAACATTGAGTTTGGAATTAACCCTAATTGAAATAGAAGTTGAATTAGAAATATTTCCTTTTGAGGAGAAGGCTAGATCTAAAATTAAAATGCTTGAATGTAAGTGATTATACCTTTAGTAGGTGATGCAATGCTCTTAGGATAAGTCCTTCGTGTGTTGATGCAATAACATGATAAATCACATAAAATTCATCATGAAACCATAACTAAAACATAACATGAAGATGCCTTGCTGTAGTTTGTTGCTCCTTGAATCAGATTTGCTTTTGAAGAAGAAGAATTGCTCTTGAATTGGATAAAAATGCTATCTTTAGATGAGATGTTGAAAATGAATTGAGAAGAATTCCTTAAATAAGGATTTCATTATTAAAATCACCTTTAGGCCAATTTATATTTGTATATTTTTGCATGGAGCTAGATTTGAATAGGGTAGGAACGCCCAATTGTCCTCCCAAAACTTGGGGCAAAAAGCACAAGACTAGGTGTGGGGCGACTTGGTCCCATCAACTTTTTATTGAATTTTTAGGATTGTAAGATAATAGAGTTCTAATACTAATTCTAACTTGATGGCTCAAAACATATACAAAATTTGTTTTGGAAGTTAAAACTGGGGATTGATTAAGGATAAATCAAGATAATAAAAGATAAAGGGAACACCTAGATTTAAGAGGCCAAATAAGAGTGTGATTATGGAATAAGACTCATAATATTAAATTAAATATTAATTAATTACAGTAAAGGTCATATAATGCATAAAGGAATGGAAAGTACTAAAATGAGTGGTAGGAGAGTGTGAAATTGGACACACTAATAAATGTGTATAATTTATGACACTACATTTAGCTCCCACTTCAACGAAGTATGATCTTACGATCACACTCTCCGTAAAGTAGAAATGAAGAGATAGAGCATCTACGAGAAGGATAAGCTAGGTATAGGAGAACACTAAATTTGAGGGGTGATCAAGCCCCCAAGCATAGGATTTGTTGGGTGAAAATTTTGTAAGCTAGTGAAGGCCTACAAAATGCGAGTTTCACGATAGTACACGAGATGATACCGCTTAGAAGGCAAGGCATAATCTCTCCTAATTATAAGGGAAGGCTCCCCTCTTCTATTGCAATTACTATCTATTCTAAATCTACCTACTTACTTTTCACTAATCTAGGATGATACATTAACTTAGTTCCATTTTTTTAGAACAAGTTCTATCTAGTTCTTTATTTAGAACATATTTCTTCTTTCAATTGAAACAACTCAAATTTGCAGTAATATTAAAACTATACTAACTAGGAAGTAAAGTGTCCATGAAATAAGAAATTCTTTCGTTACTTCCCTTTCCTGGAAATGACTTAGGGATGGGCCTTGTGTATACAAAGAACTCAAAGTTTCTTTCAAATACCTAAGTCCTATTAACCACTGTAACCCAAATACCAATATATTGCTAGCTCAAAGACGTTCAGATATATTGTAAGACTTTCTACTCTAACAAGATAACTCAGTATAGCACAAAGACTTTACCTTCTTATCCACTTAATATAAACTTAAGAGATAATAAACAAAATCTCAAAGACTTTTCGATATTATCCACACCAATTTCCTATTCTTGAATTCTCAAAGTAACACAAAGTCTATCTTTATAAACTCAAGTTACTCAATATTTTGCAGCAATAACAATACACAACTTAAATCTTTCAAAAAAATACAACATAAATGACATAAGAACATCTATATAATACCCAAGGTTGATTCCAACACAAAGTCTGAAAGCCAAACTTATCTTCTCTTAGATTAAGTTTGAAAATTTATAATATGAACACCAAGTATCACTTTTCTCTTCACTTTGGCAGAATTTTTTTGAATAAAATAATGGTGGAAAAATATCCTTAATACAATAAAACCCTCATATATATAGACGAGGGATGATGCATGAAACTAGGAAAATTACAACTAGTTGTGACCAAGTCAATAGTAGAGACCTATTTGACTTAGGACGCGTGCATTCCTACATGTGTACTAGAGCATATACAAAATAACACCTAAGATGTTGATTGACATTACAAAATGCCATTGAAAAATCACAAAAATGACTGTGATGGAATCTTCTAAATCAATGCAACACTTCTTGTGTTTCTTCAGAAGAGAATCCAAAAAATCTAGGATGAGTTGTAAATCAACCAATTTATTAGTAGATAACAAGGAGAAGTCCTCTTTATCAATTTCAGTAGTCACCAACAAACTGAATTCCTTACTACCACATCCACATTGAGAACCTTTTGATTTTCATCGAGGAAAGTACATGGGATCTTAGAGCTTTTATCAACATCTCTTTCTTTTTGTCCATACATTCCTTTTGAGCTCTCCTCATATCCTTGATAAGATGCTCTAGAATATTCATTTGATGTTATAGCGTCTCTCTTTTCTCAACTTACAATGCTGAGAAGGAATAACACCATTCTACACAAGATCATCTTAATCAAAGTCTTCAAGCTTCAACCATGTCTCAAAATCCTTCTCCTATGTTTCCAATTCTTGAGAGAAGATTTATATGGTATTTTCCACTTCTATCTTTACGACATCAAGATCACTGACAATAGTGAAAGCTAAGCTTGGGAGCCATGTACCTTGACTTAGCATTCTATCCATCCATTCTCTCACTGCTTTACTTTGTGATGCTACTTGCTCGACCCTTTTCACAACTTGTTCATCCAGTAATAAAGTCACTATTTCAATGGCTTTTGAAGACTTGGTCATGTTGAGTAGCACTTTGGTAAGATTTTTAACCTGTGCTTTAAGCTTATCCTTTTTTACCTTATCTTCATCATACTTAGCAACTAGAGCATCCAAATTTGATTGAACATCCCCTGAAGTAGAATCATGAGTCTGTTTTCCCAATTCAATCTTGTCAATGATGTAATCTGATTCTTGAATATGATCAATATCTTTATCAAGAGGAGGGATAGAAATCTCTGCATAATTATTTCTAGCTTTATACACCCATCACCCTTGACAAGGTTTTAGATTTCTTGGTGGTCTTGGGTTTGGTGGGGACAAGTTGACTAAAATCAAAGTCATCAGGAGAAACAACTTGTTTCTTCCTCTTGGGAGCATTAGAGAATAACCATGACGGTAAGGAGGAACCATCATCATCACCCGTGGCTAAAGCTTGAGAGGGATTCATTGACTCTTGAGGGGTAGTAGTCATAATAGGTTATGTTGTGGTAATAATTGCAGGAGGATTTTCAAAGGATGACTCGTTGGGTCTAGGATCCGTCTCTATCATAAACATAAAAATCATCTAACATGGTGGCAAAAACCTCCTAAAAACTTGGAAAAGTGGAGAAAACATTTGCAATATTATCACGTGGTGTATCTAGAGTACACTTACTAGCACTAGTGGAAGAAATGTGAATAATTGTGCTCAGAGAGACACATGTGATAATAGAAGGTTCTGACTCAGAGGTAGAAATAGGAACATGCACCATAGTAGAAGAAAGATATACTTGGGGTAAGGATTCTTGGAACTTATCTACTTTGGTAATCCTTCTTCATCGTATTCATCATTCTCTTCATTGACTTCTTAATCCCATTCAAGTTGATCAACAAAAATAGGCTCTAATGCATGATGCTCATCATCCAAATGTTCATCTTTTATCTTAGACTCTATTATCTCATGATTATTTGCAGTAGATGACTCTCCTTGAGTCTTTCGTTTATGAGCCCCAACTGTGAACTTCAACCTAGGAGCCTTAGAGGGAGTGGAGGGATCTTGTTTATTCTTTGTTTTGATCTTTGATCTCCTCCCAAGAGGTCCAGCTGTATCATCATCAAAGCCAGAGGAGAAGGGATTCAACTGAATTCTCTTACCTGAAAGCCACACATTAGTATTTGCAAGAATACTTTGAAATCTTTCTTTGATGGAAGTTGATTCCGTTTGTGACCATTGAATAAGGGGCAAAACGAGTAGATAGAAATTTCTTATCAACATAGGTAAGGTCTAGGATGTTACCATATTCTTCTAGGTCATCTGGGATATCGACAAGATCAAACTCCTGAATTTGATCAATCGTGAGCCGATAGTAATCAAGATTCTTGATATGATGTTCAGTCTTGCAATCAACCCAAACATCTTCTATACGATGGACGTGAACATAGGCCTTTTTCAACTTGTTTCTCATTCCCCTGTAGCCAAAGTCTCTTCGTGTCTTGAAGAACCTCATGGTTACTCTTCTCATCTCTTCTTCCATTTACCTAGATTTGAAGATTGAAGTGATGGAATCCCTACCAATGGTCAATGTAAATTTCAGACCCGTCTTGTGGTAACCTGATTGTGCCTCAAGAACTGCCACCGTCTGGCAGGCTAATCCCATCATAACAATTTTGTCTAATGGATACCTCGGGAGCATGAAGGGTTCACCATTGAAAAAACCTACCCTCTGTTACCTATTTTTGGCTTCTCAAACAAAAATAGGCTTAGATTGAGCCTTAGACCTCCTTGAGAAAGTTTTTGTGGGTTTATGAGTGATAAGAAATCTTTTCTAAATGCTTTGATTTTCTCATTATCAATGTAATTAAGTGAGAAAGATTAATGTTTTTTTGTTTAGTCAAATCTTTTTGCCTTTCCATGTTAACTTGAGTAAAGAAAAATATCATGCATTTTCCTTTTGGAGGGAAGTGAAATTTAAGAGAAGTATCCATGTTGACAAAAGAAGAAGAGACCACACATTCAAGGAAAGTCCTACTTTCCATGTGGCATGTGGCTGAAATTAGAGTCTAAGTTTGCATCTACATTGAGATACCCCTCTTCCATGTAGCAAGGAATCATATTAGGGTTAGTTTTACCTTATCTTTGACACCAAGTTACTCCCATGCAGGCTCATGAGGATGCCTAGGTATTTCTAACAAGAGTTTGATAAGAGGTTTCAGATCTGCATTTATGTTTTTACCTTCAGTCATGATAAGAAGGAAGAGGTATTTTGGGGGTCTCTCCAGTTTTCACGAAGTCTAAAAGATATCATCAAGAGTTCCTCACTTGGCCTAATGTGGAAGATTTAGATAAGGATTGACAAAGGAGAAGAAGAGATTAAGAGTAATAAGATCAAACAATTCCAACATCCTGTTCTCATCATTTATCATAGGTTTTCCTTATTCTCTAACTCTTTGTTTTTCTTCCGTGCAAAAAACAAATCGTTTTTGTGCATTTGAAGGTTTTGATATTATCCTAGTCATTATAATCATTTTCTATCAAAACCCTACTCATTAGGCTTGATACATTTAGCAATAAGGCTTCAATAGCCCATAAAAGAATAGGAGAATGCATGCACTGTGAATCAAAGAGCATTCAAAAGACAAAATATAGTTCTCTCAAGGAAATCTCTAACAAAAGACAGAAAATAGTGAGAAGGTAAAGAACAACCATCAAAGCTACAACAATGGTGACTAAATATTGTCTAGGACAACATAAAGGCACAACTCTAAATCATACAAGGAAAATGACAATCAAGTAGAAGTAAAAGGTTTTCAAGGCAGTATTGACAATCACAATCATGCCAAAGTCAAGGAGTAGTCACAAGCTTGTCAAGGCTTGGTCATGACAAAAGATGAAGATACAATGTCAAATATAGTTTGTGTCATGATCAAAACAATGAAACATAATTAGATGATGGCTGATCTAAAGAGCATTCAAAAGATCACCCTTACACAAAAAAATACAAATATAAAAATGATATATCTTATCTACCAATAGTAGAGGCAATGAGAGTCAAGTATAGTTAAAGACAATGAATGCACTATCAATGACGGTGAATACAACATAAGAGTAATCCCAAATAGTGATAACATTCACCGTTGAAAGAAAAGGGATATATTCAAATTTGTCCAAAATAGAGCTCCAACAGTATCATGACTAAGTGAAGATAAAGATATAGAGAACAACCAATACAATCACAGTGACAATGAAGACTCAATCCAATCAGAGCAGCAAATAAATATCCTTTGACAGTCATCAAATCAGGGATATCATCAAAAGGCACATCATAGTGATGGAGTTTTAAAGAGAATTAATGGACAATGATAATATCCAAGATCATCAATAAGTATCAAAATGTTGATCATAGTCCTTAGAGCAAACTAGAAACTCTAAGTATCATACAAAGGGATATCATGGTCATGAAATGAATGTAAAAACAAAGGTATTTGCAATCATGAAGGCCCTCACAAATACAAAAGAGTAAAAGAAAAAAGGAAATGATGAAAGTAGAGGCAATGCCTCTATGGGAAAGATCAGAGAATACCTTGACATGTGACAGACTAAGGATGTAAATTTTGAGCAGTGAACAGTCTTATTACTATCATAGGATAGTAAGAGAAACATCAAGAAGAAATACTGGCACAAGACTCAAGTCACCATGCTGAAGAAGCTTTAAGGGGTCTTTCACAGTCCAAATATTGATGACAAGGAACACAAATGAGCTACAATTGATACATGAATTATTCACAGTCCAAAATAGAGAAAATATGCCTTTAGACTTGTTAAAGAATAGTCCTAATAGCTGAAAAATACTATTATCATTCATGAAGGGGATAGAGATACTTTAAAAAGATGAATTAACTAAAGGTAATAATAAATGGCTGTAATATGAGAAAAGAGAGCCAATTTGGATCACACTCCTTTGATTGTCAAAGGCATCCTTCAAGACAAATTCAACAAACACTCATCTAGGAGCCTCCATGGCCCAAGGATCAATACTAAGGTGCGAAACATCAAATAAAAATTCACAAAGCTTCAAAGAACAAGAGGCTACAATAATCAAAGAATGCAGTCATAAGAAATGGAAGAAGCTTTTGGATAGTTAAAAAAACATTAGTATAGCAACAAGGTAATCTTGGGACCAAAGTAATAAGGTTCAGGCACAAGTCACATATTCAAAACAAGATAAAAGTTTCACCAATGAATGGAAAAATACAAATCCCAATGAAGATGCAGTCATATTCACAACATAGTGACAATATACAGAGCAATGAAAGAGATCACATAGCATGATCAAAGGGTAGAGATGCATCTCAGAGAGTGAAGTCCTCAAAGCATCATAGCAGGGATAAGCATAACTCACAATTAGGGATAGTAGCATGACCTGAGACAAAGGGGTAGAGAATAAGTACATAGTAAAAGAAGTACGATGGTCTCAAAGATACAAGGAGAGGTTATTTTTTGTTTAGATTACACAAGGTTATAAGCAAATTGAAATATCAATATCCAATGAACTCATGAAAACAGTCTAAGCCTTTCCAATAATGCAAACACAAAGTATAAAGAAATAGTGACTGTGGCAATCAAAACTTTGCAGACATAGTGACATGAAGGCATATGACAATCTTAAGACAATTTATTGAAGACCACAACTATGACAAGGAGTCAAGTTTAATAGATAAGAAAAGAAAGAGCAGGGTCTAATGAATTGATCAAGCCAGAAGTCACTAAGTATAAAATACAATCAGTCAAATGGAGTTCTAATGCTTATTTCAACCTTTAGAGGAAAAGTCATAGAATTAGAACAATGAGTATAGAAGGTCATGAAATTTTAAAAGTTGCATTCGTGAATCACCAAATTGCCATGAAGCAATATTATGTACATGCGACACACAAAGCTCCTTAATTTCTCTTACACCTATTGAGGATAACTTGAGTCTTAAGGACAAATCACAAAGCCATGCATTTGTTCAAGATGGATTTAGCAAACCAAGGTGGAGTTCTAAAATCATTATGTAGTTAAAGGACTGAAAATAAGGGATTTTGGAGCAAATCAAGTAGTTCTACATCACCTCAAGACCCACAAGGCTTATACATAAGTTGAGACAACTTTTTGAAGCAGTTAACCACCATTTCACCTCAATTTTGACTGCCTTTTCAAGGCTTTTTCTGAAATTCAACCCCTAAAGAAATTCTTGTAGATTGGAGATGAATTCAAGATGGAAGAAGCCAATTAGAGTTGAGTTAAAAGATGAAGAGGTGGAGTTAAATATTAGTGCTATCTTTCAATCACAATAAGCTCTTCTTCTCTATATAGTCTTCTCTTTCTATCTTTATTTCTAGTTCTTTTTCTCTCTGCCTTTGCATTTAGCATGGCATGGAGAATTTGAGCTCATTAGAGGCATTCTCAACGATATGAAATTCCTTTATTTTCAATAAAAGCAACAATTTTCCTTCTTAATACTTTGTGTATTATGTTGAGTGAAGGATTTGATGATTTTTCCATGAATCATTCTTAGAATCCTTTGACGTTGTCTCTTTTAATCAGTATTAATGCAAGAAGATGCATAGTTAATACATGTCATAGATTGTGTTCAACTGGTATTGGTAGTTTGAAGTTGTGAGAGTACTTTGTTTTCCTTCAAACAAAGTCTAAAATCAACCCTTTTTTATGAAATATTTATGTATTAAATGCTTAGTTGAGCTGTGATAAACAAAGCTCTTTTTATTAAAATGTGTTGTGAGTTAGCATAGTTGATTAGGCTTCTCAAATATTTGGTGCATCACCTCCTCTTAGGATAGGTTTTTATTTCAAGTTTCCTTCTATCCTTTTTCCCATCAGGAGATTAGTTTACAAGAGGTATTCATCCGGGAACCAACCCTTCATTTGGAGATTAATCCTCAAAATAGGTAACCCATAGACCTGAGGATCATTCCATGTTTCACAAGATTGTCGAGCTTTCAACTTAAGCATCACAGGTGCAATCTTGGTGACAACACCCTGAGATATGTGAAATTGGGGAACTGCAAGAACATGCATTTGTATTCATTTACAACCTCTCATGCATGATTTGATACCCTTTTGTTGTACAAATCCTTATTCATCATGCACATACGATACTTGAAGAAGGCATCATTTACTCTTTGGAAATGATTGAAACTGTTCTTCAACACCAATCAGGAGTAGTACTCTATACAACAACCTGTCTCATATCTCCTGATGTAGATAGTCCCAGGAGATGCCTCATTGAAGCTACTGCATATACTAAATAGGAAGTCATATAGAATTTACAAGTGGTGGGCACTTTGGTAAGTTGTTCATATATTCCATCACTAATTTGCTTACCCTAGAATATATTTTCCTTATTCTGTCTAATGACATGGATATATGGATACATCCATTCATAACAGGTGTTAGAGGTAGGAAGCCCTTTTGTTGGTATTTGCATGAAGATTGCATTAGTGAAATATTATATTGTCATTGATGTCAATTAACTGGTAATGATATTGTTAAAATATTGTTTTGTAACCAGTAGGAAGAGCTAGTGAAGGAAACTGTATCAGTAGGTGAGTTTGTGGAGTGAACTGGTATTGCTAAGTAATGGAGAGTTAAACCGGTAAACCCTACCTGTTGATTTGATAAATCCTAACCGATTAAGTTTGGTGAATTGGTTATATTGGTTTATGATCTGATGATGAGCGATACTGATTATGACACATGCATATTGTATGAAGAGAGTTTCAAAGTGTTTTTGGCACATTGAGTTAACGATTTTTGACTAGGGAATGATCAAGTATATTGCATGTAATGCAAAACACATGATGAGTTATTGAGTTCAATGAAGCGGTGATCAAGGATTTCTTGAATGATGTGCAGAGATTTTTATGTAATCTAACAGTCATACTTGAACCGAATTGTTTGTAATCTCTATGAGAGAATTAGGTTTTTGTTGTGTTACAGTCCTATTGATTTGTTTATAAGGTTGATGAGTTGTTTTGTTTTAGAGTTGGCAAAGTTTCAGCTGAGTGTGTGGTTGTCGAACCGGATGATGTATCTGCTTTGTGTAAAGGTAGATAGGAGCATGAAAAGGATCTAAACAAGCAAGTGTAGTGCTATTCAAATAGATCAACAAACCCTTATTGTTTTCTAATAATTACATCAGTTAAAATCCCCTAATCGGGTAATCTCTAACAAGCTTAGTGTTATTCAAATCCTCTAACCAGGTGGTCCATTAGCCTGGCTTTCAAATCCTCTACCGAGGTTACTCCTCATAGGGTATTTCTTATAACAAGGCATTATAGTCAATCCCTTAACTGAGTGGTCCCTAACAAGATCTGTTCTTAACATGACTTTTTGTAAAAGATTTAACAGGCTTGGCTCCTAACATGGTGAACTTCAGAAGAGTTTAGATAGTTTATCTTGTGAGTCTCATCTCACCGTGGTTTTTCCCATTTGGGTTTCCACGTCAAAAATATTGTGTCAAGTAGTGAATGTTTTTGTGGTTATGTTTTCTATGGTTGATTTGCTTAACTACTTAATCCACTTTGATAAGTTAAGTTAACTGACAACAATATGAATTAAGGTTTTACTTATGCTAGTAAAGTATTTGGATGTTTGTGAAGTTTCAAGTTGTTTACTATTAATTTATTGTAACAGTCAACCGATTTATCTTGACAGTGATTGCATTTATAGTTCAGTGGTTTAACTTGTTAGTTCTAAGTTTACTTTGAGAGGTTGATTTGAGATTGGTGAAAGTTTATATCATTTTTTCTATCTACTGATTCACCCCCCCTCTTAGTAGTTGACCAGATTCTTATTCTTTTATCATACCATCAATTGGTATCAGAGCATCTCACGTCCTCTAAGGTCTAAGCCTAACAACTTGAGGTAAAGATCTTGTAGAATATTATGAAGAAGGAAGGTTTGAATTTTAATAGAGATAACTATAGAATATGGAGTGATAGAATGAAAATTTATATCAAGAGTCTAGGAAATCAATACTGGGAACACAGTGGTACTCAATATGTTGCACCTAGTGGGATTATGACTAATGATCAGAAGAAAGAGCAACAAGAAAATAATCAAGCACTGGAGGCTATTATCAGTTGTTTGCCTGATGCAGAATATGTTGATGTCCATGGTCTGGAGACTGCATATGAGGTATGGAAGAAACTTGAAGAGATTTATAGAGGTGATAAACATTTGAAGATTGCCAAGGAAGAGAGTCTAAGAGGAAAGTTTGATGACATGCGGATGGCTGAAGGTGAGAATATCCAACAATATTGTCAGAGGATAAAAGAGATAGTTGGTGAGATCAAGAGTGCTGGTGGTAAAGTGGAAGATGCCACAGTGGTTAGTAAGGTGTTGAGAACCCTGCTATCGGTCTACACTATCCGAGTTGCAGCCATTCAGGAGCTAAAATCTATTGACAAAACTAAGGTAACCCTTGAATCCATCATTGGTAAGCTTACTACTTTTGAATTAAATGGTTATGATGGTAGTGTTAAAAAATCTGAGTCTTCATTTAGAGCTTCAGTTTCTTACCCATCTATGAGAAAAAGTCAAGATGTCAGTCACAGTTATGAATCTAGATTCAGCAAAGAAGTTGATGATGAAGACAATTTGGTTGAGCTTGAAGCATTGTTGGCCAAGTGGTTGCCTAGAGGTACCGGTAAGTACAGAGGTAAATAACCTTTGAAATGTATTGCATGCAACAAGATTGGACACATTGCAACTAATTTTCCTAATGGTGATAATGAGCACAAGGGAGAGAAGTTCAAGAAGTACAAGGGAAAAGGAAAAAGAGATTGTCTTATTACAGTTGATGGTGGTATCACTGATGAGGAATCTGAGGGTGATGCTAATGAAGACATTGTGTTTGTAGCCATTAAAGAAGAGACATCTGATTAGAAGGCTTTAGTTTCTCACATGGATAATTATGATGATTGGATCATTGATAGTGGTTGCTCACATCACATGACCGTTGACCAGAGCAAACTTATTTCTTTGAAGGAATTTGATGGTAGAGTTGTAAGATTTGGTAATGACTCACCCTGCATGGTTAAAGGTAAGGGAACTATTTCTCTGAATGGGAAGAGCAGTGCAAATGATGTCTACTGGGTTGAAGGTCTAAAGCACAATATTTTGAGTGTTGCTCAACTCAATGACATAGGATATCCATAGGAGTTTAAGAATGATATATGCAAAATTTGTGGGAGCAAAGGTGAATTGATTGCAACTGGCAACCAGACTAGAGGTAACCTGTTTCACCTGAATCCTAAAGTTAGCAACTATTTAATTGCTAAAGTAGATGATAGTTGGCTTTGGCATAGGAGATTTTGTCATATAAATTTTGATAACATTGTTAAAGTGAGTAAGTCCAAGACAATGAGAGGTTTGCCTCAGTTGGACAAATCGGTTAATGCTCTATGTAAGGAATGTCAGTTGGGAAAGATGACATCGTCAAATTTCAAGAGCAAATCTTTTTCAGTGGAACATCTGTTAGATTTGGTTCATACAGACCTCTGTGGATCAATAAGGACTAAAAGTATTCAAGGTGACAGATATTTTATGATCTTCACTGATGATTGCTCAAGAATGATGTGGGTCACATTCTTGAAGGATAAAACAAAATTATTTAGTAAGTTCAAGGCATTTAGGGCCTTAGCTGAAAAGGAGAGTGGTAAGAAAATAAAGTCTCTGAGGACTGATCAATGCAGTGAATTTACTTATGAGGAATTCACTAGATATTATGAAGAAAATGGTATCAAATGATAGCTTTCTGCACCAAGGACACCACAACAGAATGGTATTGCAAAGAGGAACAACCGGTTAGTTGTTGAAGCTGCTAGGATGATGTTGATACAAGGAGGTGTAACAAAAACTTTCTAGAGAGAAGTTGTCAGCACAACTATCTACACTATGAACTGGATTTTAGTAAAAAGAGGTAAGGATAATTCTCCTTATGAATAGTGGTATGGTAGATCACCTAATGTTAGTTATTTTAAGATATTTGGTAGAAAATGTTTTATTAAGAGAGGTGACTATGTTAGCAAGTTTGAGGCTAAAAGTGATGAAGGTATATTTCTTGGTTATTCCACCAAGAGTAAGGCCTACAAATGTTACAACAACCAGACATAGAGAATCATTGAGAATACTGATGTTCAAGTTGACGAGTATCCTGAAGTCTCAGGGGAAGCCCATGTGGAGAAAAAGGATGAAGATCCTTGCAATTTGTTTTTGGAACCAAAACCTGTGAAACCTGAAACTGGGAAAGTAAATGTTGTTGTACCAGTTCAACTAGAACAAGTAGAGTCAGAAGAAGATGTTGATAACAAAGAATAAGAACCGAAAGATAATGATCATGCTATTCCAAGGTATGTGAGACTCAATCATAATCCTTACCAGATTATTGGAGATAAGGATGTTCAAGTGTTAACCAAAAGAAGAATTAGAGAGAGTTCCTGCATGATCTCCACCATTGAGCTTAGAACTTCTAAGGAAGCATTTGGAGATGATCATTGGGTCAAATATATGGAGGAGGAGCTTGATCAAATTGAGAAGAACAATACATGGACCCTAGTACCCAAACCGGTGAATAAAAATGTGATAGGTACTAAGTGGGTATTCAGGAACAAGTTGAATGAAGATGGTGTAGTAGTCTGAAACAAAGCTAGATTGGTTTGCAAAGGTTATGCACAAGAAGAAGGAGAAGATTATGGTGATACTTTTGCACCAGTGGCTAGACTGGAAGGTGTTAGAACTTTACTTGCATTTGCAGCACATAAGGGATTCAAAGCATATCAAATGGATGTGAAGTCAACATTTTTGAATGGAATACTAGAAGAAGAAGTATACATTGAGTAGCCAGATGGTTATTCTCTGACTGATGAAAAAGACATGGTATGTAAATTACATAAGGCATTATATGGATTAAAGCAAGCACCAAGAGCATGGTATGAAAGGCTTCTTTCACACCTGATGAAGATAGGTTTTCAGAGAACTAGTGAAGATAGCAACATATATCTCAAATCTGAAGGAGATAAGATACTGGTTAGTAAAGTGTTTGTAGATGATATCATATTTGGAGGTAATGATGACATGAGCAATGACTACAAATGAAATGAAAAAAAGGGAGTTTGAAATATATCTAGTAGGAGAGATAAAAAAATTTCACAGGCTTGCAAATTCAACAAATGAAGAGTGGTATTTTCATCACACAGTCTAAGTATGTGAAAGAGGTATTAAAGAAATTTGGTATGAGTGACTGTAAACTAGTTGGGACACGAATGGTTACAAGATGTATATTCTCTAAGGAAGATGAAGCCACATCTATTGATGAAAAGGAGTACAGGTCAATAACTGGGAAATTGCACTATGTTGTTCACAACAGACCGGATATAGCTCATGCAGTTGGTCTAGTTGCTAGATTTTAGAAGAATCCTAAGGAAACACATTTGATAGAAACCAAGAGGATATTCAAATATTTGACAGGCACTATTGACTATTGATTATGGTATCCATATGAAGGTAACTTTGACTTGAAGGTGTATACAGATGCAAACTGGGTAGGTAATGTTGATGATAGGAAAAACACAACCGGTGGAGCATTCTTTCTTGGAGGAAGACTTGTTTCATGGAGTAGAAAGAAGCAGAGTTGTATATCACAGTCTACTGCTGAAGCTGAGTATGTTGCAGCTTATATGAATTGTACCCAGTCTATCTGAATGAAGCACATTTTGGAAGGTTTCAAGATGAAGTTTACAGAACCTGTAAAGATCTTATGTGACAATACTAGTGCCATAAATATTTCCAAGAGTCCTGTTTTGCACACACGAAGCAAGCATATTGAATTGAAGTATCATTTATTGAGGGAAAAAGTGCAGAGTAAAGATGTGATCTTGGAGCATGTTTCTACCAAGGAGTAGCTTGCAGATATCTTTACTAAACCTCTTCCTAAGACTACTTTTGAGTATCTTAGAAGTCAGCTAGGGGTTGTATCCCTTTATGAGGTGAATTGAGCATGATGTAGAGTACATCAGTCCGGGAGCTACTTGTAGAATTTTACAATAGGATTGATGTAGGAGTGGAGTTATTCCATAGGGGGAGCATCAAGTTGCAGGTTGTTGATACTAAATAGTGAAGTTTAACATTGCATGTTTTACTTTCAATTTGGTATTGTTGTCAAAGGGGGAGAAGAACTATGTGGTTATGGGGAGAAGAATTGTATGGTTGACAGATAGAAGATCTACAACCAACTACAAGCTGAAGACAAGGAGAATACATGGTAAAATGTAAACCAGGATTCCTATTCACAATCACAGCAATCAATGGTATTGATATTTGTATTGACATCAATGCCAAAGGGGGAGATTGTTGGAATTTACATGAAGATTGCATTAATGAAATGTTATGCTGTCATTGATGTCAATTAACCGTTAATGATATTGCTATAATGTTGTTCTATAATCGGTAGGAAGAGCTAGTGAAGGAAACTGTAATTGGTAGGTGAGTTTGTGGAGTGAACTTGTATTGCTAAGTAATGGAGAGTTGAACCGGTAAACCCTACCTATTGATTTGATAAACCCTAACCGATTAAATTTGGTGAATTGGTTATATTAGTTTATGATATGATGATGAGCGGTCATGATTATGACACGTATGTATATTGTATGAAGAGAGTTTCAAAGTGTTTTTGTTGCGTTGAGTTAGCAATTTTTGACTAGGGAATGAGAAAGTATATTGCATGTAATGCAAACCATGTGATGAGTTACTGAGTTCAATGAAGTGGCAATCAAGGAGCGGTCGAGGCTTTCTTGAATGATGTGCAAAGATTGTTATGTAATATAATGGTCATACTTGAACCGACTTATTTATAATCTCTATGAGAGAATTAGGTTTTTGTTGTGTTACGGACCTATTGATTTGTTTATAAGGTTGATGAGTTGTTTTGTTTTAGAGTTGGCAAAGTTTCAGTTGAGTGTGTGGTTGCCAAACCAGATGATGTATTTGCAGTTTGTGTAAAGGCGGATAGGAGCATGAAAAGGATCTAAACAAGCAATTGTAGTGCTATTCAAATAGATCAACAAACCCCTGTTGTTTTCTAACAATTACAACAGTTAAAATCCCCTAACCGGGTAATCTCTAACAAGCTTAGTGTTATTCAAATCCTCTAACCAGGTGGTCCATTAGCTTGGATTTCAAATCCTCTACCGAGGTTACTCCTCATAGGGTATTGCTTCTAACAAGACATTATAGTCAATCCCTTAACCGGGTGGTCCCTAACAGGACCTGTTCTTAACATGACTTTTTGTAAAAGCTTTAATAGGCTTGGCTCCTAACATGGCAAACTTTAGACGAGTTTAGATAGTTTATCTTGTGAGTCTCATCTCACCGTGGTTTTCCCATTTGGGTTTCCACATCAAAAATATTATTTCAAGTGGTGAATGTTTTTGTCGTTATGTTTTCTATGGTTGATTTTCTTAACTACTTAATCCACTTTGATAAGTTATGTTAACTGACAATAATATGAAATGAGGTTTTACTTATGTGAGTAAATTATTTGGATGTTTGTGAAGTTTCAAGTTGTTTACCATTAATCTGTTGTAATAGTCAACCAATTTATCTTGGCAGTGATATTGCAGTTATAGTTTAGTGGCTTAACTTGTCAGTTCTAAGTTTACTTTTAGAGATTGATTCTGAGATTGTGAAAGTTTATATCAGTTTTTCTATCTACTGATTCATCCCCCCCTCTCAGTACTTGACCGGATCCTTATTCTTTCATCATACCATCATCTTTTACCCTACTTAGTAGAGTAACCAAATCATAGACCTCTTCAATGATATCACTTATGGGAAAATTCTTTGGTCATCTAGCAATTGTAGGCCTTTGGGTCTTCAACCAGTTATCATTCATGTTCCTCCTATATTTGTCATAATTCCTATCATAGTAGGCTTGGGCTGATTGGATAGTGACATCTGAGTACTTTTCAATATTAGGACACTTGAAAATAGTGTCAAATAAATCTTCATTCAGTCCGATCAAATTCTTACTAGTGGTGTCCTTTACACTTTTGCTAACGGGGTCAAAATGACTTGTGACTACAATAAGAAATTCAAGATCTTTACCAGACATGCATAATGCTACAACTGAATGGATGCCACTGTTGATGATGAACTCAATTTTGTAGTATGAAGGAGCCTGCTCAACTCTCTTGAGAAACTCAGCTAGGTCAACATGACCTATCTCTATGTCTCTTATCTAGTTTATGTTTGATGAAACTATCGAAGGAAGGAAGACCAAATGTGGATCTTGCTTCTTGAACTTCATGGCCTTCTTGTTTGGAGAAGCCTCTATCATTTGTATAGTAATAACATTGTAATATGAGAAAACCATCAGTATTGGAGAAATGCAAACAACCATTTTGTTCATTTCGAGTTGAACAAGCTTCTGAGTGAGATGCATTTGATGTCACTAGGGTTTCAAAAACCCTCATTGTATCATGGCAATTTAAAGGTAAATCGGTCCAATGAACCCTATTTATGTGTGTGTGATTGATGTAATTCGAATCCATAAGCCTGAATTATGCTTTTGGACAAAGTGTAGTTCAGAAGTGTAATTCGGGTTCATAGGTCCGAATTACACCTATTAAGTGCATATCAAAATTAGGTGTAGGTCAGAACTATAAATCCGAACTACACCTAAAAAGGGAGAAACAAAGTGTAAGGTAGGTTTATAAATCTGCCATACACCTAAAAGGGGAGATATCAAAAAATCATGTAAGACAGGTTTACAAACCTACCTTGCACCATAAGGATATACTAGTAAAAGATGTAAGTTGTAGGTCAGATTTGTAGACCTTCCTTGAATCACTCAAAGGCAACAATGTTCAAGGTGTATGTCGGGTCCGTAGACCCACCATACACCACTTTGAAAATGCAAAGAGAGTAGGGTGGAGGTTGGGGCTGTAGGCCCGCCATGCACCAAGCGATGATCGTCGGTGCATGGTAGGTCTAGGACCCTGCCATGCACTTGGCAAATAAAAATAAAGGAACAAGGCATGGAGTTCGGGTTTACAAACCCGAACTTCACCAAAGACTAGTGTAGTTTGGGTTTCTAAACTTGAACTCCACCATTGGGAATCAGTGCAAAAAACAAAATGCTATGGATAAAATGGGTATCGCGTAGGTCCATTGGCTCGAGCAACACCATAAATATGGGGTTGTTTGGGTTGATGAACCCGAACGACTCACATTTTGGGTTTCTATTAAGCAATGCGAAGATATGTGTTCAAATCAAGTGAAATTGAAACTGAATACGATAAAAAACAAGGGTTTTCAAAACCCAAACAATGATAGATGAAAATGGAAAATCACAAAGACATGAAAGGAAAGAATCATACCTGAAAAATGAGGAAAATCCCTGCGAAAATGAAGGGTAAACACACCCAAAAATCTGCCTTAGATTGAACAAGTAATTTGAAATGAAAATACCAGATAAGAACACAAAAACATAACAAAACAAGTCCTATTCGAACTTGTAAAATTGGAGTACTGAATAAAACTTGATGTGCCATAAATACATGCAAATTGGGTTTGTAAACCCGATTTGCACTTGCTAAAGTGAAAGTGAATTTTAGGTTTACAAACCCGATTTGCACTTGGGTGCAAAAGGACGACAAAGAAGTGCAAATCAGGTTTGTAAACCCGAAATGCACTTTGAACTCAAGATTGGTGTAAATCGGGTTTATAGGCCCAATTTTCACCTTGAGCTCAAAGATGGGTAAAAATGGGGGAAATAACCAAAGTGAGGGTCATGTGCGAGATGACGAGGTCATCTTAGAAAGAATGCATAGAGCTATAAAACCATGAATAATTCAAACATTTGTGGGGTTACTCCAAATTTTACTATAATGTCAAAATTGAGGATAACATGATCCAATAAATCCATGCAAGTAACCTTCAAATATACACAAAAGAAGACAATGTTAGTACTAAAATAAAAGGTTCCAAGTCAATTAGTTGAAGAGACCTCGATAATCAAAATGTATCAGCTTCTAATATCATTCTCAATATGTTATTGTAAGAGCACAAGTGGACTTATAGAAATAACAAGGATGTACACCAATTGAAAGGAGAAAAGACCATGATCCAACACTAACAAAGTGTGTTATGCTATGGATTCATGGGAGAGATAGGAAGGAACATGAACTCTACGAGATACTAAATTATGTTATGCTAGATGACCCATGGAAAAAGAGAGTTGAAAGGTCTAGAAGCTTGTGTTATTCTAGTCAAATCATCCTGCTATGATGTTGTTTGGTTTCAGGAATGAAGCACCTCATTTAAGACTTTGGTCTAGTTTCATGCATACAAAAGATGTATATGACACATGATGGAAAAGTTTTGATTTTAGGAATGCAACACGAGGATGCAACAACTAGTAGAAGACAAATAGTGCATAAATTGAGGATGAAGCATGAGGATGAAACAATCTTGTAAATGATAGTTGGCAATTGAAAATGCAACTAGGAGGCCACATATATGCCCCCCACTTAAGATGTCAACATGGTCCTTTGTTGATGTCTTCAGGTAGAAAAGAAAAGGAATAAATACCTTCATCACCAAGGAGATATCCTTTAGCTAATAATATCCATGTGCCATCCAAGCCAAATAGGTCATAGCTCTTTTTCCGCAAGGAAGAGATAGTTGTATAAGAGATATCTTGCAACAAGTGTAAATGTATCCTTTTGAGGGATGCATGTTTGACAAATGAGGAAGATATATTTGCATAAAGATATATACCTCCAAGAGTAGAGGAGATATTTAATAAAGATAACATCTTTGAAAGGAGGAGACTAAGAATACATACGTTCTCCACTGCTTAGGAAAAAGTGAATTCTTAGTCAAGGATTTCACACTTTCACTAAAGAGAGTTTATTCATAAAAGACAAACAATTTCAAGGAAGAATGGTTCCTAAACACACATGTACTCGCATGAAGGATAATTCTATGCAAGAAATGACATTAAGTAATGAAAAAATGGTACTCAACAAAGGGAAAGTGAGTCCTTAGAAAGAAAGAATGATTGAAAGGATATTATTTCTCCCCAAGAATGGAGACAAGAATATATAGACTATTATGTTGCTCACTAAGTATGATTGCACGTGAAATTGTATCACCATGAATGACAATGTGCTCTTGGTAAGTAAACTAGCAATGTCACATAGTGAGGAGCAACATAATAGCAATTTAAATGTTATGTGGAAGGAATAAGATGAGAGCCCAACTTATTGTCATCAAGTATTCGAATGATACCAGCTAAAGTAGGGTGTTTAATTTTATCCCCCAAATCAAGGCACTCATTGGTGGAATGGCCATCAATTTTATGATACTTTCAAAAAGAAGGATTGTGATGATTTTTCTTATGATTCTTTCTTTGATTTTTCAAAGGGAGAGTAATCAAGTTGGCTTTAAGAAGCTTACTCAAAATAATCTCTTGTTGTGATGAGTTGTAAGAAGATGCATTGGATAATGTAGAGGAGATGTCAACAAAGGAGGAGGTTGGAAACCAAAACCTTCTTTGGAAAAGTGTGATGTATATTTCTCATGACCAAATTTTTTTTTTGGTACACATCCTAAATCATGTCCATTGCATCCATGTTTAGAACTAAATAAATGCGTTGAAATATATAGAGGATAGGATCCATTCGTAGTGTCAAAGTCTAAAGAGCTCCCATAATCATCAAAAAATATGTTAGAAGGAGAGGTGGTAATTAATTTAGAAGAACCTTGGATAAATGACACTCAAGGAACCTTCAAAACTTCATTCTTAGATTGAGGGATTTTATACCCATTGAATGAGGTGTAAAGCCTAATGTATCATAATTATTTTCTAAAGTAACATCATTGATAGGAGATTGTGTTTCTGAAGGAATCATGTGTTAAAGGGAGAAATGCATCCTAATTCATCATTAACAACATCATAAGGATTAGGATCAACCTTGATTGTGTGAAGTTGATTGTGAGATTAAGAATAGAAGGAACTGCTTTCATAGCATGAATCTATAGTCTATCTAGAAGAAGGTTATAACCAAGATCATTGGGCATGACATGAATAGGAGTAGGCAAAGTCACAAGTCCTACTTTTATAGGTAATATGACTATACCAAGTTACTCTCTAGGAACATTATAAAAGTCATGATGAACAAAAAGGATTGGGTTGAATAGAAAACTAATCCTAATTTATTTTTTCTAATAAGTCAACACAACAAATGTTAAGTGTTGACCCATTATGAATTAAAGTACCTCTTATGTTTTGTCCATAAATGCGAGGAGTAATCTTAAGGGGATCACATCTATTTTTAAGCTCTATAGAAAGAAATTCATCTTATGAGAATGCAATATCATTTGGTTTAGGATAAGGATAAGGACATATCTTTTTAAGGCTTCTTGGATCAACTTATGGTATGAAGGTGAAGTTTGAATCAAGTCCCAAACATAAATCTTAGCTAAGATATCATGGATTTTCTCAACAATATCAGGTTCCTCATCAACATGTTTCTTAAGATGAGGGTGGGGGGGAGGAAGAGAAGTTATAAGAATATTGGGATCTTGCTTGTTGATTCTAGTGTTATATGTGTGAGGCACTCCAATAATATTATTTTGTGCTAGTTTCCTTTCCATTTCATTGTTTTCACATATGTACTTTTCAACTCATAAGATATAGCCAAGAGGTCTCTTTGATTTCCTAGAATAAATCATAGATAGGTTTGGTAGCTGAATGACATATTGAACTATTTTAGGCTTCTCATAATTGGAAACATGAATAGTATTGATTTTATTAAGCTCTTTGTTCTCCAAGGATTCATATTTGATAGGGAGAGCATCAAGAAAATTTCTAATGATTTCATCCTCTTATTTCAAGTTATCTCTATGAGTAAGACAAACTTTGGGATAAGGATTAACACTATCCATCAATACTTCATTACTAGGAGAAATACCATGTATGGAAGGTAAGGTGTCATTAAGGAAACTGTTTATGATATCATCCTATTTGTCTAATATATTATCATGGGAGAGGAACATTTTTGGAGAAAGATAAACATCATTCACCAAAACTTCATCCTTAGAAGGGAGAGTTTTGAAAGAAGTGTTAATAGTCTCTTCTTGCACTAAAATATCCTCACGAGTAGGAGGATTCTTAGGAGAGGGATAGAGTAACACAAGAGAGGATAAACCACTATCACATGTATGAAATATATGCATAATGAAACTAAATAAATGAATACAAATGAAAACAATTTTCTTTTTTAAATGATAACATATGGAAATTGCATGATAAAATGGATAATAATAGGCAATTTTTTATGATTTTTCACTAATGCAAGCACATAAACCATGAATGAATGCATCTAAATATGAGAATTTTATACAAAAATTAGATCTAAAACTAAAAATTATAAATATGCAAGTGTAAGAAGAGTTGGGTTCACTGATATGTAATAGATGAAAAATAGGGTTCACATGTTTAGCTAGGTAAGCTAGGAATTAGGCCCATTTCACACACATTGCATTAAAAGGGAGATAATCAATATATTCAACCTCAATTATATTGGTAAGAGGGTTTAATTCAAATTGGATTATATTACCTTTTGATTGACTTGAAGATGCAATTGAAAAGATGTAAATTGAATGCTAGATCTATAAGAAAGTACATGCACGAACACGCAACCTAGATTGAGTATATTGTTTGATATTGAAAAAAAAAACTTTAGAATATGTATATGAATAAAAAGTGCATATTTTCCTAAAATTTGAGCTAATATTGATGAATGGTGGTGCTTGAGGCATATCCCTGTCCACACAACAGAGTTTTTGAACACAGATCTGAAATTGGATCTTTGAGACATTGCAAATGCTCTTAATAAAATTTGGACCTATTTTAGGAGGACCATGGTGCCCATAATGCCCTAGTCTAGGACCATGGCACCCCACGCTCGGTTCTAGACACTTTCTGATGGAATTTAGTAGGGTGCTTCATTTTTGGGTCTTGGTCACTTTTTGATCTTCCTAGCTCCACTAGGTACCTGTAGTTGTACCTACAAGATGTAAAATGGTAGGGTGTTGTGGGTATGGGTTTGCATAGGTCAAACCCTAGGTTTGGAATTAACCCAAATTGAAATAGAATTTGAATTGGAAAGCTCTCATTTTGAGGGAAAGGATAGATCTAAAATTGAAATGCTTAAATGTAAGTGATTATACTTGCAACAGGTGATGCAATTGTCTCAGGACAAGTCCTCCATGTGCTGATGCAATAACATGATAAATGACATAGAATCCATCATTAAATCATAATTAAAATATAACATGAAGATGCCTTGATGTAGTTTGTTTCTCCTTGAATCAATTCTTCTTTTGAAGAAGAATAATTGCTCTTGAATTGGATGATAATGCTAGAATGAGATGAGATGTCAAAAGTTAATTGAGAAGAATTCCTTATATAGGGATTTCATGATTAAAGTCACCTTTAGGCTGAATTAGATTTGGTATATTTTTGCACGAACCTAGATTTGAATAGGTTAAGACCACCCAATTTGTTGGTAATTTGGAGGAATTGATTATATGTTGCATTGATGTCAACACTAGCTTGTTTGGTTGTCTATTGGGTTCCGGTAGAGTGGTTGGATTGTGATGTTGATTTGGAGACTATCTTTGGCATTCTTCAGTACATTCAAATTGGTGAATTGGTTTGGTTTGGTCATTCATGTGCGTATCACATTCAGTTGGTTCTGGATTTGGTGATCCGGAAGCTATCATATGTTCTAGTAAGCCTTTTGGTCACCAGTAAGGGTTTTACCGACAGAGCTTTGTTGAAGATCTTTTGATGGATTCAATAAGTGGTGTTGGTGCGGCTTCTAGAAGGTTCTTAGGATGCTGATGGTTATCATGTTTGTGTTCCAGTTGATTGGTGGTGTTGCATTTGGCTTATGGCGACCTATTTTAGTGTCTGGTGCTATTTTGTTAGGTTATGGACCGATTGATGTAACTTGTTGGGGGATGCTCCTGATGTGTTACCGATAGGATTTATTGTTTGGTTAATGTTGTTTCGGTCTTAGGCCGACTTGGATTGTCATTGGTTTGTGGGTTTATGTAATATATTTATTGTATTATCTTTTAGGTGGCTGACCTAATTATTTAGGTCCTGGGTTTGTATAAATATGACGTAAGATCTCTTTGTAGATCATTGATTGTGGGTTATTGGATTATCTGTTCGCGAATAAAGTTATAATCATATGCAGAGGTTTTGGTTGATCATAGGTGATTGAATTGGGTTTGAGTAAGAGGTTTAAGACCTCTGGCATTGAGCTTAACCGAAACTATACTCAGGCATAGGAGATGCTATTCTTGCAGTTCATTCTTATTTCTAGATTGTAGTCTGGATATCTTTCGTAGTTAGTGAGGCTCCTTTGTGATGAGAAATACGCTCTAGGTTGTTGGCCTTCCTGCATGTGTAGGCCCCTTATTGTAATCACATACTTACTGTAGAATTATCATTTGACTGTGGGTAGGGTTTCCCACCGTGGTTTTTCCCTTTACTGTGTTTTCCACGTACAAATCTTGGTGTTATGTGTTGTGGATGCTTGGTATTTGGTTTATGATTTATGTTTGTGCTTAATTGACATATCTTCTATTCCGGTAAAATTTTTTGTGTGCTTAAAGTTTCATAATCTGTTGACAACTGATTTACCCCCTCTCTTAGCTGTCCATCGGTTATCCTAACAGTTGGTATCAGAGTTTGGTCCTCTCTGCAGAAGCTTAACCGCTCGAGGAAGATCCTATGGTGAGTATTCATTCAATTTCAATTGCTTACCGAAAGGACAACCCTAGGCTTGAAGGAACAAATTACAAAGTATGGAAGCTTCAGATGGAGACTCATTTGAGATGTCTTAGTAAGGAGATTTGGGAGATCACTGAGAATGGTTATACTCCTTATGATCCAACATTTGACAATCCTCCTCTAATAGACTTGGATAAGAACATTGAAAATGACTGCAGAGCTAGAGAATCCCTTTTGAGCGCCTTTCAGATCAGTAAGTAATGGGATTAACAGACAAATCATCTGCCAAAGCTATATAGGATAAGTTGGAGACTTTGAATGAAGGTGACCCTACTGTTAAAATTTCAAAAATTGATGGTTATCAGGTGAGGTATGAGAACTTGAGAATGGAGGAAGATGAAATAATTTTTGCTTTTATAGAAGGAGTCAATTAAATTGTCTTGGGAATTCAATGTTGTGGTGGATCTCTTAGCGAAGATGAGATTGTTTCTAAAGTATTGAGAGCTTTGCCACCGGCTTACAAGATGAAGGCTACTGCAATCAATGAGCTAAGATCAATGTCTACCACTTCTGTCAATAGGGATATTTTGGTTGGAAAGTTATCTTCTTTTGAGCTTGATGAATTTGGTCCTCAAGGAGCTACAAAGACTATATCTACTTTCAATGCATCTACATCATCAACCAACAAGAGTGATTGGAAAGCACTATATGCAAAGGAACTAAAGGATATGAAGAAAGAAGATGAATAGCTTGAGCAACTTGAAGCCCTATTTGCTATAAGGGTACCTCAAGGTCTGACAGGAAGTAAGTATAAAGGAAAATTACCTTTCAAATGTTTCACATATAATAAGATATGTCATTTTGCATCTAGATGTCCTGAGAGGAATTCAAGATTTTAAGAAAAATCTAGAAGATCTTTTAAGCCTAATCATGAATACCAAAACAAGCATGAGTATAGGAGGAACAAAGACAAATCATGCTACTATGTTGATGAGGAAGGTGTAATTGATGATTCTGATGATGAATCGAAAAAAGATTCAGCTAGTGGATCCAACAATGGAAAGGAATGGGTATTCTTAGCTATCAAGGAAGATGCTCTGGAACCTGTCATTCAAAATGAAGAGAGCCCTTTCTGCTAAATTTGAAGACAAGGATGTATGGGTGATAGACAATGTATGTTCACATCATATGAATAGAGATAAAATGAAGTTTCTATCTTTGCAAGAATTTGATGGTGGTCTAGTCAGATTTGGAGATGACAAAGCATGCATGATCAGAGGAAGATGAACTATATCATTGGATGGTAAGCATAACACTAATAATGTTTATTATGTAGAAGGTTTAAGGTATAATATTTTCAGTGTAGGACAGTTGGTGGATAAGGGATTTCAATTACAGTTCAAGGATGGAAAATGCAAAATCATCAACAGCTTTGGATTGGAGATTGCAACTGGTACTTAGAATAGAGGTAACATATTTCATTTGAACTCTAGTGAGAAGACATGTTTGATTGCGTATATTGATGAGAGTTGGCTATGGAAAAAGAGGTTGTGTCATGTGAATTTTGATTGCATTGAAAAGATTAGTTCAACTAAGGTAGTTATAGATATACCTAAGATCGTGAAGCCTCATAATCCAGTATGTAAGGAATGTCAAATGGGGAAGCAATTCAGAACATCTTTTAAGAGTATACAAGACAAATCTAATGATATTATTGATCTTATTCATACTAATTTATGTGGTTCTGCTAGAATAAGAAGTTTTCGGGGTGATAGACATTTCATGCTAATCATTGATGACTATTCTAGAATGATGTGGGTTACTTTTCTAAAGGAGAAATCTGAAGCATTTGAAAAGTTCAAGATATTTAAAGTTATGGTTGGAACAAAGATAGGGTTAAAGATCAAATACTTAAGATCTAATCAGGGTGGTGAATTCACATCTGATGAATTTAATAGTTATTGTGAGAAACATGGGATAAGGAGACAATTGTCTACACTCAAGACACCTCAGCAGAATGGTGTTGTGGAAAGAAAGAATAGAATAATCCTAGATACAACTAGATCTATGATGATGGAAGCTAATTTGCCTCATATCTATTGGAGAGAAGCTATGAGCATGACGATATACATATTCAACAGAGTTCATATCAAAGGAGACATTGGTAAGACTCCTTATGAGTTATGGTTTGGTCATACAACTAGAGTTAAGTACTTCAGAATCTTTTATAGTAAATGCTATATCAAAAGAGATGATTCCATTGGAAGGTTTGATCCTAGATGTGATGAAGGGATATTTCTTGGTTATTCAAATGAAAGTAAAGCATATAGATGTTATAACAAAATATTGCAGAGAATTGTGGAGAGCGTTAATGTCAAGGTGGACGAGCAGTACAAAGGTCAAATCAAAACTTGTGAAAGAGAACCAGAAATGGAAATGATCATAACTGAACAGGTAACACCTGCACCAGAACAAAATGTTGAACCAGTTACCCCGACAATATCAAAAAATTCAATAGTAGCTGAAGATCAGAGTAGAGAAACAGAAAGTTAGAAGACTCCTAGGTATGTAAGGTTGAATCATTCAAAAGATCAGATAATTGGAGACAAGAGCAAAGGAGTGATGACAAGGAGAAGGTTGGCAACTGAAGAGGCATGCTTAATTTCTCAAATTAAACCAGCATCAATAGTTGAAGCATGTAAGGATGAATGTTGGATGAAAGCTATGGAAGAGGAACTGGATCGGATAGAAAAGAACAAAACATGGACTTTAGATCTTCAACCTAAAAATAAGAATGTTCTTGGAACTAAATGGGTTTTTAGGAATAAATTGAATGAAGATGGACAAATTGTGAGGAACAAGGCTAGATTGGTCTGCAAAGGATATTCTCAGAAGGAAGGAATTGCTTATGATGAAACTTTTGCTCCGGTAGAAAGGATTGAAGCTGTGAGATTATTTCTTGCTTATGCTGCCCATAAGAACTACAAGGTTTATCAGATGGATGTTAAGTGCGCATTTCTAAATGGATATCTTGAAGAGGAAGTCTACATTGAGCATCCCGATGGATTTTGTTTTTTTAGATTAGAATAACATGGTTTGCAGATTGAGGAAAACTTTATATGGATTGAAGCAAGCCCCTAGAGCTTGGTATGCCAGATTGGACAAATATATTTTGAAGCTTGGTTTCACTAAAGGTAATACTGACAATAACTTGTATTATAAGATCACTAATGATGACATATTGGGATAAGTGCACAAAGATGGTGGTAAAAAAGGGGGGTATAAGTGGACAATTTTTTTTTCTTCTGAAATCAGGTGAACCTGAACTTGGAGGCAAAATTTGAAAGTCATCCACTAGAGATATAAACATAATCAAAGAACAAATATTGTAGTACTCCGAATCTAGTTTCCAAACTAATAAACTTTTTCAAAATTGGATAAGATTAAGGGGGTCAAATCCTTCACGCACAAAAAATAGACCTTGATTTTTTCTAAAAAACATAACGTAGTGTGACATGCGCATCAAAAAAGTCATAGTTAGATTTAGTATTTTGACAAATCCTTCAACAGAAAGATAGTTGAGAGTGAGCACTAGAAGATGTCTATTTTTTTATAATTTTTTGTTGAGTATTTTTTTTTTTTTATGATTTTTCCAATCGAGCACATCTTGAAAATTAGGTACCTGTTCGTGCGCGAAGCATAAGTTACACTAAACAAATCAATAGTATAATTTTTTTTAAAAATTATAAATAATCAAGTGCACTACAATAATATATAGATTTTTAAATTTGGATAAGTATATCAAAAGTTATTAAAAAACTGGTGCACCTATGTTTGTGAGAACTATGGAGACACTGGTAAAAGAAATTCAATAATAATATGTTATTATTGTTCAAATTTTTTAAAAAATATATGGTTAGAAAGCTCAGAAGATGGGTGAAAACATGGTGGAAATTTTAGAAATACCCACTTGATGAAGTGTAAACTTGATGATGACAAAGTCGATAAACCAATTTGATAAAATAAAACACGTCAAAAAGGAGGGAAATAGAGGGAAATCAAACTTCCAAACCGTAGCTTTGTCATTCAGGCCTATTTCCAAGCCTAAACAGTCAAAAACGCGTAGGGGGTACTTATGGTATAAAAAGTGCGTACGGGGTACTTATGGTGTAAGAAGCGCATACACGCTATGTTTACTATAAACATTGCGTACACGCTATGTTTACTATAAACAACGCATACGCGCTATGTTTACTATAAACAGTGCGTACGCGCTAAGTCTACAACTTCCTCTTTGATTTTTATCATGTATGCTCTCCTAAGAAAATTGACTGATGGATTTGTGTGTGTATATTGAATAGGAGGAAGAAGGGTCTGAAATTGAGCGACGAGTGCATTACCATGACAAACAAGGAAACCTGCAATAATATTCTTCTCAAATGTGTTTTTAATGAGCAGAGAAGATGTGGAAAATAGTGTCAACAAAGGAAAATGATGAGTCAGACTACCTGCAATATATTTTTCAGAAGGAAAAAATTGATAGGAAGAGAAAGAGGGAGAGTAACATAGATGATGTCATAGAGAATGATAGTGGTGGGTATGCGAGAGTTCCCATGCTGTTACACAATGCCTGTCACCTAAAGAAATTAAATTTTGTTGTAAGCATGGCAGTGGTAGTATATGATGATCATCACTTGTCAAAAGGCCTGGAAGGGTACATACCCATGAAAGAAATCAAGTGTGTAATTCCTATAGTCACAAGCGAGATTAGTCCTATAACCTTGCAAATTTAATAGCATCATATTTTTTAGAAAGGCAGTACTCTTAGGGTTAGGTCAAGCTCTTACACTTGCTTTTTAGCGAAGCCTCATCGTTGTTCGCTTGGAGTATCTCTTATGCTGACAATGGTCTAACTTAGCTATATCAAAGCTAAACTACCGATGTGCTATTATATGATGTTCTATTCATAACTTTAAATAATATATCATTTTATTAGCCCACCATATCACCCCTTAGGTGTCATTAGAGGTCATATTGTTTCTTAAGAGGTCATATGGTGTCTTATGACCCCTTAGGACACCATATGACCCCTTAAGACACCATATGACCCATAACAACACCATATGGTATCCTAAGGGGTCATAGGATGCCATATAACACCTTAGGACACCATACGACCCATAACAACACCATATGGTGTCCTAAAGGGTCATATGGTGTTCTACGACCCCTTAGGACACTATTTGGTTTCGTTATAGGTCCTATAGTGTGCTAAGGGATCATATAGTGTCCTATGACCCCTTAGATGTTGTTAGGGGTCATATTGTGTTCTAAGGGTCATACGGTGTCCTATGACCACTTACGACATCATATGGTGTTGTTGTGTGTCTTATGGTGTCCTATGAACCCTAGGACAGCTTATGACCCCTTAGGACACCATATGGTGTCGTTAGGGGTCATATGGTCTCCAACGACCCCTTAGGACACCATTTGACCCCTTAGGACTCCATATGGTGCCGTTATAGGTTGTATGGTGTCATAAAAGGTCATATAATGTTCTATGACCCCTTAGGCCATCATTTGGTATCATTATGGGTCGTATGGTTTTCTAAGGGATCATATGGTGTCCTATGACCCCTTAGGACTCCATATGACCTCTTATGTGTCATTATGGGTCATATGGTGTCCTAAGGAGTCATATGGTGTCCTATGACCCCTTAGGACACATGCATGGATCCCTAGGATACTATATGACCCATAAGAATACCATATGACCCTAGAGAGGGAGAGAGGGATAGAGATACATAAGAGAATGTGGGAGAGAGATAGGGAGTGGGGGAGATATAGAGAGATCTAAGAGGTGGATAGAGGGATTGGGAGAGAAACAAAGACCTAAGAGGTGGAGGGAGGGAAGGAGAGAGAGGGTGAGAGATCAAGAGAGTATGAGTGAGAGAGGGGAAGGGATGGAATAAGAGTACAAGAGACTAGAGAGAGAGAGGTGTGAAGAGAGGGAGAGAGGGAGAGAGGAATAGAGAATTGATTCTCTCCCCTTCTCTCTTCCTCATACCCATTCTTCTCTCCCTCCTTCCCTCCCTTTGCCTTCCTTATCTCTCTCTCTCTCTCTCCATACCCCTTCTTCTCTCCCTCCCTCCCCCCTCCTTCTCCCTCCCTCACTCTCCTCTCTCCCTCACTCTCCCCCCTCTCTCTCTCTCTCTCCCTCTCTCCCCTTCTCCCTTCCTCCATACCCCTTCTTCTCTCCCTCTCTCCCTACCTCTCTCCCTCCCACTCCTCTCTCCCTCCCCCTGCTCCCCCCCCCCTCTCTCTCTCTCTCTCTCTCTCTCTCCTCTCCCTCACCCCTCCTTATCTCTCCCTCCCCCCTCCTCTCTCTCTCTCTCTCTCTCTCTCTCTCCCATTTTCCCTTCCTCCACACCCCTTCTTCTCTCCCTCCCCCTACTCTCCCCCCTCTCCCTCTCTCTTTCTCCCTCTCTCTCCCTCTCTTCCTCTCTCCCTCTCTCTCTCTTTCCCTCTCTCCCTCCCTCACTTTTCCTTCACATTTTCTCTACTACAAATAGCGTGTACAGGGTACTGAACCTATTAGTTCATTGCCCTGCCATAACATTTTTAAGGCGTAGGAGCGCGCACATGGTACTTATTACTTGTAAGCACATATGGGGTACTGAGCCTATTAGTTCGCTGCCCTGCCATAACATTTTTAAGGCTTAGGAGCGCGTACACACTACTTATTAGTACAAAGTGGAAAAAAAATACCGTTGGGCTTGCCAACATTTTATGGACTAACAGCGCGCACACGGTTATTAATATAGCGCGTACAAGGTACTTAGATATAGTTTTATTTGCCCAAGAGCCTCAACGACCTCAAAAGAATTTTTTGAGGTCGTTGAAGGCCCCACTACAACTGTGTCTGCACTTCTATCACCGTTTTATACATAGAAGTGAATTTTTTGTTTTTGCATGATTTCAAATGATTGAATTTTTGTTCTTATTATTTTTGTCAATATTATTGTGATTGTTTAATAGTTTTGATTCAAAAAATTAATGATAAGATGCATATTTATGGTTATTTGTTTGTTTATGAACTTTTGTTCACATATATATATATATATATATATGATTCTATTTAGGACAACCGATATCAACCCTGGGAAAGAACAAGCGAGGAACAATGGAACAATGAGAGGCTGAAAAGGAAAGACAAAGGAAACATATGAAGAAATTATGCGGCATAAGAACAATGGGAGAAGAAGGTATGTCATCCTCAACATCTGAATTTGATTTACCAAACGAACATAATGCACCTAATGCAATTGAAGAAGAGACATTTGATTTACTGTATGAACCTAATACAATTGAAGAAGATACCACATTGAATAATCAATTAAATATATTTGATGAATTGAATGTACATAATGCACCGATGTTAACACCTCCTAGAATCATTCATAGGAAACCAAAGTATCTAGTTGACATTGATGAGAATATATTGAAGCCAATGCCCGATAAAATGAATGAACGAACTTGTAGGAGAATGGTTAAAAGAATATGGCAAAACTATTTTGAAAACTTAAATCAAACCGCAAGATGTCAATTAATTTTTCAAATGATTAAAAATTTGAATTTTAGAGAGACAATGAGAATTCTAGGCCTAAGATCATCTGAAAGTAATAGTGAAAGAACTATTGTGAGAAATATATTTGATGCATATCAAGCTATTGGTTCAAAATCATGTACTAAATATTCTAATGCTACTCGACGTGTCATTACATCAACAATAATGAGAAAGAAAATAAAAAAGATCGTTTGATAAGAAAAACAAGTATGTCATTAAACATTAGTAGAACAACATTAAGTAAAGCATTAAAGAGGCAATAAAAAATAGAGGAACCATACAATAAATCTCTTTGGGCATTCTTGGGTAGACTACCACACAAAGACAAGGTTGTTGTTGATGCACTAAGAACATTAATTGAAATTTTTTGGCATGACAACACAAGAGTTTCACCCAACCAAAGAGATGTTGTTAGAAGGCAAATTGGGTCTATAAATCATGAGCCACATGCCAAACACTATGTGGATATGACTCAAACTAAATTTTATGAAATATTCCTTCAAAAGTTTCATCAAATAAGAATTTCTCAAAGATTTTTTGAAATGGCAAAACCTTTTATATTAAGATTAATCATGTACGCACCACATGTTGTTGTAGGATGCATATTGAATTTTTCATGCACTATGATATTTTTCGTCATATTTGTTCTACTTTGCACACTAACGATGTTTTGTAGGAATGCAATATACAAGCACCTCCTAAGTTGGTAAGAGAATTTATTTCAAGTGTGCTATGTAATAGACATGATGGTTGCATTTATTATAAGATGCCTTGTTTGGAAGGTTTTTGTGCTATATGTGGTGGTTTGCAACATTTACCAAGATACGTACATTTGGAGAGCACACATGAAATTGGTAGGAAACTAGTTTCTTTTGGAAAATACAAGACAATCACATATGGAGTTAAAGATGGAAACGATTTGAAGAGATGTGAGCTAGTGAAAAATGATATATGTGTAGCTGAATTTATGGAAATGCTTCAAGAGAAACTAGTTTATGATTACATAATGCATACACATAGAGCTTGATGGTTAGATGAGCAATTCAAGTTATGTAAGGACATATTTCCTCTTGGTACCATTGTCTCTATCATTGAATTTGCTAAAAATTATACACTACAACCTCAAAATGAAGTGCAATCTATGTATTATCATTCTACACAAGTTTCTATTTTTGTACACATAGCATTCATGCATGCAGATGATAGCACAAAGGAGGATAGAAAGGTTTTAAGAGAGTATCAATTATATATAAGTGATGATCGTATTCATTCATCAGAGTTTGTACAAGGATGCTTTAAAGTTTTCTATCATAGTTTAAGGGAAAGAAACATACGATACAACCGACACTTAATATGGTCAGATAATTGGACCGCACAATTCAAGAATGCAAGGATGTTTTATTGGTTGACAAGGATGCATATGACAAGTGGTGTACAACATTTTTGGAATTTCAATGAGGTTGGACATGGTAAGGGAGAGCACGATGGTGCAGGAGCATGTGTAAAAAGAGTCCTAGCTAGAGAAGAATTGAAGTACGAAGGTGGTGCTGAGTTGATAGATGCAGAAACAATTGTGTGATGGTGTGAGTCTACGATGGGTCCAGGTAATCCAAGTACGTCAATGGTTCATAGATATTTTTGGTTGATCACTAAATCTAACATTGAAAACTATCTAGATTGTTGTACAGTTGTAGGATCGAGTGACATGCACTCATTTATGAGTTCAAATTCAAGTTCACTGGTAATTTATACGAGACAGATTGTATGTTTTTTCTCTTCAGGCATGTATTATTTGTGGGAAGAATGTGAATCACAAGAGTGGGTTGACAAATAGTCTTGTAGACCGTTGGTTCCCATTGATACATATCAAATTCCCAAAGCCCTACAATTGAGCCAGATGGAGACATCAGTGGATTTTGACCATGTATCCGACCTAGTGGATTCAGGTGATTTTTTGAGTTAATTTTTTTGCAAGTATTCTTTTTGGTTCATTTTGTTGTACATCATACTTTGTTTTTGGTATTAATTAACACTTTTGTTAGTGAACGGATTTTTCCTTTCTTAAAAATGATCAATTTCAAACTCTGTTGCCTTCTTTAAAAGACAAGTGTTCAACTAAATGGTTGGGCAACTGTTATATAAACCACTTCCCTCTGAATTTTTAATAGGTACATCTCCCTAGCTTAGTTATTTCGGGAATAATCTAGATAATTTTATTTGAGTAGTATGCTTTTAACTTGAAAGCATGTAAGGCTACTTACTTCATTCTTGGATGAGAGGCCAATATTTCACACATATTTCAGAGAAAAATTAACTTTCCAACCTTTTCAACACAAGAGATGGAAGTAACTAAAACAAAGTTCAGAACACCATTCCAACAATTCAGATAAGAAAAGAACAGATAAGAGAAACCAAATCTATTCTCAAGCACAAATATTTTCCTAAAAACAAACACTCATAGGAAGGAGTCCCAGAAAAATAATAATTTTCTGCACTAGAAAGGTAATTACTGTTGTTTGATTAGATAAACATATGCAAAGATATGTGTCTACACAGATTCAAAACCCATAGATTTTCCTTCTCCCAAAAACAATATGATCTTTTTATATATATATATATATTATGCGACAAAGGCACGACAATACATCAATAAGTCCTTTCCAATTCCAGATTTGAAAATCTGATCCTTCCTTCCACCAAACTGGACTTTTACAAAATGGAGGAATATAAAACCAAAAACTAACTAAAATTCTTTACACAATCTAACCTCTATTCCATCTATCTTACTTTAATTTATAGTTTTTAGAACAGGGGAGGTCTCCCTGAAAACTTGACCTCCCCCAAAACAGTTATGAAACTAACAAGATATAATTGGGACAGATGTCCTGAAGTGTTTGCATAAACATGAAAATTACATAAACAAAAACAAGGCCTAGATCAACGCATTATGCCGCTTTCCCATCATCATCTTCTTCTCCGCTTTCCTGGGCATCATGGGCGGTTGTGAGTACCTGGATTATAGATTGGTTCGAGACCTTCATCGCATTAAGCTTTGCCATTGCCGCTTCCTTGTTCCACCGGTGCTTCACCATCTTTTCGGCATGTTTTGGTAACTAATCATTACCAATAAAGGTCATGGACTCAATCTGAGCAACCTGTGTTATATCCTCTCGAGTGAAATTGCCCTTGGCTTTGATTTTCTCCATGTATATTCGGAAAACTTTAATCGCATCTTGCATGTTCAACCTGCAAATCCCCAACTGCCCATCGTGGTTAGGGTTAACCACCTTGTTGTCATTAACTATACTGCATTGGAGGTCTTGGAGTTCATACACAGAAGTCTTAGCATCGAAGATCACAGACTTATAGGTAAGCACCCACCACATTATAGTCTTTTTCAACACGAAGAGCTGACATTCATCTGTCACCAATTTGATTGAATGCTCTGTCAGGAATCAGGTAACTCCATACTCTTCTATTTTTGTGAACATCGACAAGATGTTCTCCCATTTGTGTTCCTCTTTCACCCATGGTGAAATCTGATTTTGAACTTCTGCGATGAGGCTCTGTATTTCATCACATAACTTCCACGAGTCAGTGATATACTTCTCTCTATCCTTGACTATTCCTTCAATCCATCTCTCCACAGCCTCTACAATACTTTTGGCCCGTTGAACCTGGCTCATTAACTTTTTATTTTCTAGTGAAGTCGGATCAAAGTTCTCCATAGCATGAGATATAGGGAGTGCCCCAAAACAACCAATGTTGTCGATGAACTAGGCAAGAATATTTATGTGCCGCTTTAGTTCTCTCTTTTCTTGCCCATCTTTCTCTGATCTGGTGAGCATTTTCTTTGCCGATACCTGGAAGAAATGATTGTCTAAGTCCCTACTCATATTTCCCAGCTCCACCTTAGTGATCTCAAAATCATTTGCACTGGCCTCCTTGTTTTCATCTTTGGGCTTGTATGAGGCAATTTTAGCGACCCATTTTCCGGTTCTTTCATCATTATCTAGGCAAGCAACTATTTTTAACTTTTTTGGCTTGGGGCCCTTCTTAGTGTACTTCACGACCATCTCCTGAATTGGAATAGTCACGGGAAGGAAATTCCGCTTTTTGTTTACCGAAGTGGTTAACCACTTGGGAGTTGCACTGGAATTGGTTGTTCCTTTGATCGCTTTGGAAGGTGGTGTCATAGCAACGGTTACCGCATGGGACTCCAGGGAATTAGCAACATCGCTATCTAGGTCTTCAACTTCAAATATTTGGGCATCAAGAATCGTATCCTTCACCTCTGCATCCTTAGCTTGATCCATCCTTCTCTGAGCAGCACTTCGTGACTGGGTATGTCGAGGAGTATAGAAATCCAAAGCTGAATTAGGCTTGTGTCTAATCTGAGGTGGCTTTTTATCTTTACCTGCATGAACAGGCATAGAACCATTATTAGAAAAACGCTTTGGTGAACGCAGAGGAACCTCATTACTTCTCGCAGAATCAGAATTGATGCCTAATTTCACTGCTTTTTTCCTAGCAACCCATGCCACGGTTCTCTCCAAGACTCCTTTGGTTCTTAGTTGTATATCATCTTCCTCTTCCTTGTCCCAGTTGATTGAAGGCACCTCAGTTTCTGCTCGAGCTAAGTATCCAGGATCAAATAGTTCTAGATAATCCTCTTCGAGCCCTTTAATGTCTAGCTTTATCTGTAGTGAAATAACTTGTTCTAATACCATCCTCATGTTTCCCCTTTTGAACACCTCGAGTTCATCAGTACAATCTTCCCAGAAGTCCTCTAATTGTGGCATTGGAAGATATGGCATTAGACCAAGACTGTGAGAAAAACCCTTATTATCAAAACCTTCTCTTTTAGGATACAGGGGAAAATTGAAGTTCTTGAGATTTGCTCCAATGCTCAAGGCGTCTGACATTGAACTGTAGGACAACACACCTAATTGGATGGGAAAATGACCCTCCCATTTATCCCTAGTTTGTGCCTTTTTAATCACAGAGTCAGCTACCTACATATCTCCGCTAAAACAAAGCAATCTGAACAAAAATGAGGGAGTTTGAAGGGTTTTTCTTTAAAGCCACCTATTCTTATATAGCAAAAATGAGGAAACTGGATAAAGAAACTGCCAAACCTCTTTATCAACATCTGCGCATCCTCGAAGATTCTTTTGGTTTTCACATTTTTCAATTCATAGCACAAATTACCTAGAAAAGCATTGTGTACCCTTTTGAAATCCTGCAAGGTATTATCCTTTTGCAGCATGGGATAAAAATTGTACACGGGAACATCCTCCTCAGTGAGCTGTCTTGGTTTTCCAACTAACTCCTTGACACATGCCAAACAGTATACAAGATACGAAGACATGAAGAAATTCTGCTTAAACTGTTTAGCCATACTCAGTTGCTCTCTCATTGAATCGGCAATCAGTTCTGCCCAATCAAGGTATTGCTTCCCCTCTAGTACTAGCTGCACATAGTAATAAATCCAGTCGTTGAAACTGTAGGCTTCTGTAGAGCCTCTAACTCGATGCAACAAAAGCATGACACAGTGAATGTGAGGCAACATGTGATTCTTATTGGGATTCTTGGGCAACCTGGAACCACCCCTTTGAGGAACCTTCAGCCAGTATTTTGCTACATTATTTTGGTGTCTGGTTCTATCCGCGTTGAACTCGGTGATTGACTGAGTAGGGGAAAAATTGGAGAACTGGTAATCAGGTATCTTGAAGACAGAGGAAATTACTTCACGGTTTATAGCAAGAAGGGTTTCACCATTGTTTCTTCTAATGGTCTCAGAGACTGGATCATACCTATCGATACATTCCCTAATCAATTCTGGGCAAGGGATAGTTGGGGGAAAATCTTCTGCCTCTATGATACCGCTACTCAAAATCTCCACACCAAAATAACCATAAATTCCCTTGAATACCCTTTCTTTTAAAACTTCAAGATTTTCCCCTTTAAGGTCGGTATCGCTAACTATGGGCTATGTACATGCAAGGCTAAAAACATTCCTGAACAAGTGCAGTGTGGACTTCATAATTCAAAGTGATAAGCCTTAATTGGTTGCAACAACCCTACTACGAGAGAAGAAATACAAGTAAAAATTACTAGAGAGAACAAGAAATAGACTCACCTTTATAGTTGAGCAACCAGACAACTACCGACGATTAAAACTTCTATCTAGGAAAAATAATAGCATAGCAATGAGGAACAAATTTTCAGAGAGGTAATCCTTCATACCTTATAGTGAGGGCAATGATACAAAAATATTAAGTGCAATAATTCCAATTGTCAATTTGAGTGTGTTAAGTTTGTGGATTGGACATCGCACCCATGCATTAAATGCATGGCGGCGTTTTTGAAGTAACCACCAATTCCCGAAATGATTACTTCAAAAAGCCAACAATTGACGTCACTTAAGATATGGTTCACCTTCCTCATATTTGGCAATCAATGCACCATCAAATCCTTTAACCCGCGGGACCCACCAACTTTGAACACATATGAACATCCTGAACAAACTTCAGTGGGGTTCAAGTAGTTAAGGCATACACTGCGCTAAGGAGAAATCCTTTCTGAGAGTATTAATTATGTCAAGTTGCTGACCATTTGTGCTGTGTTGAACATGTTGAACACATTTGAACCTTTTGAACTTGGTTCAATGAGTTCAACGTCTGGAGAGAGATGACGTAACACATCATCGAACAAAAACCCTTAAAGAGCCGCTGCAAAATACTCAAAGAAAATGTTAGTATGAAAAATCCCCTGAACACCTAGGAACCTGTGGAACCTAAATGAACCTGTTGAACCCGGTTGAAGATGGTTCAAAGTGTTCACAGAGTTCAACCAATTACTAAAACTCGACATTTTTGATTGAAAGAGGATTTACAAACGGACTAAAGGCTTGGACCAAGGTATTACAAGAAAGACTAGGACTCCGAAAGGAATTTTTAAAAAGGAATTTGTTCTTATTACGAAGGAAGAATGATGCGGTAACATTGGCTCTGACTGGGGATTGCAGTTTGCGAAGAATAATGCGAAGAACTCTAAATGTTTGGTTTCGCATGACCAAAAGTAAATAGGGGAATAAAGGGGACTCACACCTAAACATACACTTAAAACAAAACACCTAAGCTACTATATACAGAAATTCTTGACCACAGGACTCACAGTTTATAAAGCTTGAGATCTTGCCCATTATAGGTATAGGTCATAAGTGTTCCATCAGAATAGCTCAGTCTAAAACCATTTTGTCCCACCACTTCACAGATCCTGAATGGGCCTTTCCACAATGAGTCAAACTTACCATGCGCGCCCTTTGGTTCCTTTCGTTTATCCCATAACAACACCTCATCTCCTTCAAGGAAACCTCTTGGATGAGCTCTCATGTCAAAAATCTTCTTCACCCTGCTCTGATGCTCTATAATTATGTCCACCAACATCTCTCTTTCTTCTTCCAGCTTCATTAGGTACATAACCCTCTTCTCTAGAGCATTCTGAAAGAAAGAATCCTCCACTACTGTCTGTAGCTTGGCTGCTGACAATTCCAAGGGTAAAGAAAGTTTTGTGCCGGTCCCATACACAATCTCAAAAGGTGCCATTCCAATGGCTCTTTTAGGCGTGATTCTGTCTGCCCACAAAGCTTCATATACCTTCTTATGCCAGTTTCGAGCATTTTCATCCACCAACTTTTTCATAATCGCAACCAGGTTCTTATTGCTTGATTCTGCCAATCCATTACCCCGTGGAAAGTAATCAGAAGAATGTGAGAGAATAATATGATGTTCATAGAAAAACATGGTTAGTTCTTCAGAGGAGAAATATGATGTGTTATCTACAATAATCTTTTGAGGGACCCTGAAACGAACTAGGATGCAATCTTTGAGAAAGTTACACACGACCTCTGAGTTTGCCTTTTTAGTGGGAATGGCCTCCACCCACTTGGTAAAATAGTCAGTTGCTGCCAAAATATACATATGACTAGCACTGGAATGAGGGTTTATTGGCCCAATGAAATTAATTCCCCACTGTTTGAAAGGTTCATCAATTACCATAGGCCTTAAAGGTAGAGCCGCTAAATGTGGCTTCTCGGAAAAGAGTTGGCATTTCTCACATTCTTTTACATAAATATACGCATCTCGAAACATGCCAGGCCAATAAAAGCAATTCCTTAAAATTTTGAAAGCAGTGACAAAGGATGAGAAGTGTCCGCCACAGGCTTCATCATGATAGACTTCCAAAAGTTTTTGCTATTGAGGCTTATCCACACACCTCAAGTATGTTCCATCCAAACCTTTTTTGTACAAGACATCCTGCCAAATAACATACTTAGCGGCCTTTAACTTAAGATTCCTTTGTTCCTTTGTTGACAAATGACTTGGGCAGCTACCATAAGTCAAATAATAAGCCACATCAGAAAACCAGGTATCCTGCAATCCAACGAATAGAGTCAATGGTAATTCTGTCACTGTTTCCATCTCATTTTCTGCTATTAACCTGCATAAGCCTTGTCCTTTGACTGTCTTTGTAGGGTGAATGTCTAGATCATATTCCTGGATTTTTGTTACCCAAGTTGCTCTTTTATTGAGTCTGACCTCTTGCTGAGTTAAAATGCTTTTCACTGCGGAGTCTGGAACAGAAACCAAAGAGTGAGAGTGCAAAATGTAATATCGAAATTGTTTCACAACCTTGACCACAACAAAGGCATGTTTCTCCAAAAGTGAATAATTAAGCTCATGCTTGTTGAGTGGAACACTCATGAACTCTATAGGAGGTTTGGCCCCAGACTCATCCATTTGCAACAGTATTCTAGACATCGTATGTTCAGAGGCATAGCAATATATAATGAAATTCTTTTTGAAATCCGGGTTGATGAGAGTTGGTGCATTGGCAACTGAACCCTTGATTCTTTCAAAAGCTTCTTTGGCCTCCTCAGTCCATTTGAAAGGATGCTTTTCACTCAACAAGTTGATAATATGTTTGTTAGTTTCTGCAAACTCCAGAACGAACCTCCTTAAGAAATTCACTTGACCAAAGAAAGACCTTACTCCAGTTCTATTTGAAGGTAAACTGAGACGTTGAATTGCATTAACTCTCTCAGGATCAATCTTGACTCCTTCTTTTGAAACAATGTGTCCCAGTAATTTGCCCTCCGTTACACAGAAAACTGACTTCTTTGGGTTCAGGGAGATTCCATGCTCTCGACAACACTGTAGAACTACCCTCAGATCCTTGAGATGATTCCTCCTCTCTTTAGAAAACACTGTCAGGTCATCCAGGTAAACAACAATAGTTTTGTCTCAAAAATCCTTAAAAGAGGAATCCATAGCCCTTTGAAAGGTGGCTCTGGCATTTATTAAATCGAAAGGCATATGGTTATATGCGAATGTTCCCCACGGAGTGATGAATGCCGTCTTGTGTTGTTCATGCTTTGCAACACTAATCTGATTGTAACCAGAAAAACCGTCTAACATCGACATCATCTTTGACCCAGATACCGTCTGCAGAATATGATCCATATCGGGTGTAATACCCTAAAATTGGTCATCTAAACCATGGGCCCCTAATCTTGACAACACCACCAAGGTCCTAACCAAAGGCAATTAAATCAATCTTGAACACATTATTAATTCTTTAATTATCAAATATCACATGGCAAATCAACTACTCAATATTAATTAAATATTTATTTAATTAATTGAATCATTTCCAATAATATCATTTTGATTAATTATCCCATTTTAATTTATTAAATATCCTTACATATCTAATTAATTAATTAATTTGCCATTCAATCATCCAAAAATGATTAATTTATTACAAAAGATGGATTAATTTATTACAAAGAGTTGAATTGAAAATAAAATAAAAAAAGAATTGAATTGAGAGAGAAATCAAACTTGAGATATTATTTCTTTTTTTAAATTTAGAACTTGAAATCAGAAAAGCAAATTTAATTGAATTATTGAATTATTCTCTAAAATTAAAACTCAAAGCTTTTCAGAAAAAGAAGTTCAGTTGCATTGAAAAGACCTTTTTCTTGAATAAATCAAATATGTGCATGGAATTATCTATTTTCATCATATATGCATGGAATTAATTTATTATTATTTTCCAATGCAACTTGGACTTCTAATTTGAATGCATTTCAATTAAACTATAATTGGAATCTATCTCAAGGTTAACTAAACATGATTTCTCAATTATTTCAATTAATCCTAAATTGAGCTTTTTCTCTTGCAATTTTCTATAAATTCAGTCTTAAGCTCTCATTCCAATTCACCCCAGAGATTTTTGAGAACACACTTGGAGATTATTATCACACTAATTTTGCTCTGGAGTCATTAAAGATTATTGTGCTTTTTAGATTGTTTGCATCCATTTTACATCCATTATTGCTTGCATCCATTGTTACTTGAATTGATTATTATTGCTTGAATTATTCATACATCTTGCATCCATATAGTTAATATCATATAGATTAAATCCTTCATCTTGGTGTAGTCTAGTCACTTGTATTGCTTATAAAAATCTGAGAGCAATCTTATACTCGCATCTTTTAGAAGGCAATTGGTCGCTTTGCTATGGTTTATTTCTTATTGATTATTGATTACTAACCATGCATATAATGAATTAATTGAAGTGTTGTGCTTGCAGCTACAGGTTCACTTTTTCACACACATATCTCTGGCACCCACTGTGGGGCTCGAAGACTACATTTTTTTGGCCTCCAAGACTGACCACTTTTTTTTTTGTTATTTTCCAGATTTCAGATTTTTCGGTTTTTTTCGTTCGTACATCTCGTACGACAATTTTTACAGGCTGAAACGATGAACTGCAGGTGTCGCAGGAATTGCAAATATCCTATCGTACGAGCAGATCCTCTGTCGTACGAGCAGAAATCTTCTGTTGTATGATACTACATACTGTCTCGTACGAGTCAAGTGCCTGTTGTATGATTCTATATTTTCTGGTAAAAGATGCAAATTTCACAATTTTTTCATTTTTGATTGATTATTTTGACGACTGACCTTGACTGTTTATCTGTCTATCTCAGAGTTTTTCACAGCCTAACTAGTTTTTGCATAACGCTTGTCGAAGAATGTGCTTGTCGCACAAAGACAATATGACTACTGATTCATTGTCTTTGCAGGTTGCCTGAGGAGAATCAACTAAACATCATGTATTCTTTAAATTCATTTTTAGGAACCTAACTTGCTATCTGGTTAAAGAAAATTTTTGTCTTTCATGCTTTTAGAAGATTCTGAGAGGTAGGAGAGTATGCTCTTGTCTTTTTCTAGACAATTAGAAATCCAGACCCTTGAAGCTTTTTCTTTGTTTCAGATTTGTACATCTTTAGCAGGCCTGCCTTCCTGAGGGGTTGAAAAACTCTTAAAGCCGTTACGGCTGGTGTGAGGGGAACGACCTAAGTGGGAATGACTAGACGCCAAGTACTCCAACTCACTATAAAATAAACGTGATTTGATGAAAATCAAGTCAACGACAGTGCTCGGGAATAACTCTCCTCCGTACGTTCGGGTATATTAAACCTTGGTTTTCAAGGCTGGGAGACCTCTTAATTGAGTTTATACCTCGACGCACCAAACGGATCCCTAACTAAATCCAATTTAAAATTAGAAGCTACCCGGTTCATCTCTGAAAGGGGGATAATCTTTGTGCAAGAGAGATAGTAACTCTCCCAAGATACTTGTCATTTTGTGCCCCCATTAGCATTTGGAGTCAGATAATATGGCATTGAGAATCCATTGCGTGAGACTCACCGGCCGTATTCTGATTAGCTATTGGGTGTGTAACTGAGTCTACAAGAAAAGGTTTTCTTTCCTCACCAAATTCCTTAGGGTTTGCATGTTGTGATTGGAGTCACTATACATACTACTTGTTTTCTGTGTTTTCATCCCTGAAACAAAAACTGAAATACCAAAAAAATTGGAGAAGACAAGAAACAACTCAGTGATTTGAAACTCTATCTGTATCAGGAACTAGTCCATCCTAAGTCAAAACTCTGTCCATGTCAGAAACTAATCCATTTTAAGTCAGAAATCTGTCCCGAGTCAGAAACTAGTTTATCCTGGTAAAAAATCAGTCCATCTCAGAATTAGTCATACTCAGTTATCATACTCAGCAATAAGAAAAACTCAGAATTTATAGACTCTGTCCTATGAACAGTCGTATGAGTCTGATAATCCATCATGCTACACCAAGTCCCGTGTCGTACGAGTCTACTGATTTTGTCGTCCTATACCAAATTATCTATCGTATGAGTCTGAGTCATCTATTGTCCAACACTGTATCCTGTCTCATACGAGATAGAATTGCCCTCAGTCTTTTGTCATCCTGCACATACCCATTTGTCATACGGTACGAGGCAACAACTCATATGAAACATAACTATTATCATCCTGTAGCTGCTAAATTATCGTCCGGTCTAGAAAATACTGTCGTACGAGTCTCTGGTTTTGTCAGAGCAGAACAATCAAACTTGCCTAAAAACAACTTACAACAAACATAATACTGGTTATCATTTTCCTGAGCATAAATAGATCAAGACAGTGTACCTCTGCCATTTGCGTTGCACGATTTGGTCAATCACCTTTCAGCTAGTTCAATCAACTACCTATCAAATTTTAGTCACTTAGATAACGTCTTATATAGGATATATCGTTCCTGAAACCAGACTGAATCTTACACTACGCTTAGAATTAACTTAGATAATGTCTTAGACATGATAGATCGTTCTTGAAATTAGACTAAATCTCAGTTGTTTCTCCTAAACAATACTCTAAACAGAACAACTAGCTCTGAAATTGATCTTGACCTTTGCATCACAAACAACTCTAGGTCACACAAATCCATAAAGATGCCTATTCAAACCAGGAGTTCTCATAAGAAACAAGCAAAGGCAAAGAACAAACCTTCACCTATCAAGATAATCCATTCTATGTGAAGGATCCACTCACTGACATGCCGTCGTCATCAGGCAGACCAATTTTTGATGAACCTAAATCTCCCACCATACATGAGACATAATACAATGATGGAAACAAAAATGACCATAATATTCCCAACAATAATAATGACTCCTCATCATCAAGTGAGATTGATGAAGATGCTGAACCTCCAGAAAAAGAAATCCTTGTCTGTCAGAAAGACAAAAACTTTAGAAAAATGATGAAAACTATCATGACCGAAGACTATTTCTTAGAACTAGCAAAACAAGGTGCCAAACTTCCTATTGGATATGATGTTCAGACACTTGTTACTAAAAGGGAAGACTCACCTATACTCATGGTACACAAACAATTACTAGCTTTGCGGATGGAGGTCATAGAACTGAAGAATAAGGACAAGTCCCCAAAACAATATTCTCTAGAAACAATATGTCCCTTTCCATTTGACAAGAATCTACACATGCCTCCATTTCCTTCATGAGTGAAAATCCCAAAATTTGACAAATATGACGGTACCCCAGATCCTCAAGATCATGTTAGGGAATTTAGTGCTGCTTGTATGGAGTTCATGCACGATCAAACATACCTCATGCGTCTCTTCCCAAGGAGTTTAGGGGCTCAAGCAATGGAATGGTTCTCAAGTCTACCCAAAGGAATAAAAACATTCGAAGAAATAATCCAACTATTTTTACAACAATACTCATACAACATTCGACATCTTGTAAATATGATCGATCTTTGTAATACTCAACAGAAAACAGGGGAACCTCTTCTTACTTTTCTCCAACGCTGGAGAAAGATGTTCTCTAGGTACCCACGACCTATTCCAGACTTTGAGAAAATGGATATATTTGTTGATAACTTGGTCCCCGAATTGAAATATAGCATACAAATGTAAGTACACCCATCATTTAACAAAATGGTAGATAATGCCATTCGAATGGAAGATGTGCTCATAAAGAAGGGGGATATCACACCTTGGAAAGAAACACAAACACGATCTAGCTCTAAAGAGAAGAACAAGTATTGGAAATTTGCTAAAGACAACAACAAGAATGTTGTTAATGATGGAGTAGTAGACATTGTCAAACCAACTAAAAATCCACAATATTCAACTTGGCTAGTGGTACACAAGCACTTAAAGCTGCCGAGATTGCAACAGAGAATCCACCAAAGAAAACAAAGGAATGGTTCAAAGAAAAGCCTTGGCTTTCCAAACCTAAGCGTGATTTTACTCCTCTTGAAGAATCATATGAATCTGCTTTCAAAACTCTATTGGCAAAAAACTTGATAACACTACCAGATAACTCCAGACCATATGATCCAGATGTCAAACAAAGATGGTGGAGAGAAAATGAATACTGTGACTTCCATCAGAATAAGGGTCATAACATAAACAATTGCATGAAGCTAAAATATGAGATTCAAGATCTCATAGATGCTGGTAAAGTTGTTGTTGGGAATCATCCAACCAATACTGATCATAAAGCATTTAAAGACCATTTGCCTACTTACGAACAAGGTGATTCCTCAAAGACCAAAGGAGGTGCTAAGGTAAGTTATACTTATGCCAGCCAGGACAACGTTATCAACATGATTGAGCCTTCATACTTGGAATATTGCAATGTGATTATAGTTCAAGATAAACCAAATGAATCATGATATGCAAGAGCTTTGACCCAATCTCAAAAGAAAGTTACCCTCCAAGGAGCTAGTTCTTCCAACCTGGCTCAAGAAACATCAAATCCAATAGCCTTGCCAAACAAACAAAAGGAATCAACCTTGGACAAATTTAAAAGGTTAACTTCATCATCATCCTTGGGATACAACATGGTTGAACAGTTAAAAAGGACAAATGTTCAAATTTCAATTTTTGAATTGCTACAACTCTCATTTGCTCACAAGGAAATCCTAGACAAAGCATTGCTCACTACCAACGTTCCAAAAAATTTAGACATTGATCGGTTTCAGTCTATGGTGGGTCATCTGACTTCACCTCACTATTTGACCTTCTCTGAAGAAGATGACAATTCATTAAATCATCCACATAACCAGCCATTGCATATTGAGGCCATGATCCACAAACATAGAGTTAAACATGTTTTGATAGATGGAGGCACAGGGTTGAATATCTGTACTTATCATCTGCTTACACAACTAGGATTCTCTGAAAATGTCATTGATCCAGACAAGAAAACAACAATTAAAGCCTATGATGAGGAAGAGAGGACCTCCAAAGGTCTGGTATCATTACCAATCAGAGTGGGACCAGTAGAGAGAGATTTCCTTTTCCAGGTTCTCAATATTCTATTGTCATACAATATATTACTGGGCAGGTCGTGGATTCATGAAATGAAGGTAGTACCGTCAACATATCACCAATGCTTAAAGTTTCCTTATAACAGAGCTGAAGTCAGTATTCCTGCTCATACAAATGTTATCTGTAATGCATTGACAAAAGGTGCAGATACTTTTGTGCCTCATAATAGGGCAGCCTCTCCAAATGAAGATCCAGAAACATTGATGAAAGACTCAGAAAAGAGATTGAAGATTACAGATACCGGTATGGATGGCTACAAGATAGAACTGGTACTATCATTAGTTTCTCTCCCTCTATCACCAAAATAGTTGGGCAAACCATCAGAGGCTATGAGAACACAAACTTCAGCTCTGAATACTATATATGATGATCTCTTTATACAGTCTTCTACCTCCTTGGCAGATGAAATAGAAGAGGATGCTGTGCTTAACTGGCTCTTTAAGGAAGATAGTCCAAATGAGGAGGTACGACATTGTGAGATTTCCTCAAACCAATATGGTCGTGGGTACAAAATGATTCAACGCATGGGGTACTTAGGTACTGGTCCTTTGGGCAAACAAAAAGAAGGTATTACTGAACCAATTCAGCTACAAACCAAATCCACACATGATAAGGCTGGACTAGGATACAATCCGAAAAAGACATCAAAACAAAACCATGTTTCTAAGTCTAAGTACTTAAAAAAGATATCGCCTTTAACATTACATGAAGCAGACACTAAACAAACAAAAGTAGAGTGTAGAAAAGAGAAAGAGGAATCAATAGCCAAGAAAGAAGAAATAGTCAATGTGTAGGCTTCGATGGTATCAGTTATGATAATACAAGAAGTTGAGGTTCTCGAGGATATAAGAGATGAAGTTGTAAGAATCAAAGAATTGTTTGTACCATTAAAAGTTCCAGTCACATATACTGGCAGGCAACAAGTAGATGATTCAGAGACTGATTCAAATGAGTATGAATGGGGTCCTGACTATCTTTCAGACACATCCACTATAGAAACTCCAGAAGAATCTAGTGGTGTCATAGATGATACTCAAGAGCTGATGCACATAAAACTAGAGAAGGAAATACAAGAAATTAGACAAAAGAGGCAAGCAAATTATGAACAAGGATTGAAAGAAGGAAGAATACCAAAAAGCTTCTCATCTATGTGCCCTTATCCTAAAACATAACAAATCAGTTATAGCACTACACAGGAAGAGTTGGAAGATACCGAACAAGAACCAGTCATCAGTCTAGAAGAATTTGAATGGAGTAGATGACAACAAATCACAAAAACAATGAGATCATGTCAACAGGTGTGTAAGATACAAATGACAAATGAACCACAACATGAAGGAGCTTGTACCATTAAAGATGTTAGTATTGATACCATACATATGCTTACTAAATCACCTGAAAGAGACTTGGAAACTTCATCCAATGACTCTAATGACTCTGAGGACAATCCTGTTCATGATGATACCCACTCAGCCTCAAATTCTGAATCATCTGATACAAACAATGAAAAGTTGCCTACTAGTCTTATTGTTGTTAAACCACGATATGATGTCCAGTCTGGCGTAGTAAACGACGTTACAAGTATGTCTATTGGATTAGATCGATTAAATATTAACATGAACTTTAATAATCATGATCTGACTTTTCCTGGTCTCAAGACACTTACGCAAGGTATCATTCTGGAACTTGACTTTTCAATCCACAGTTGTGATAACAATACTGTGAACGCTCTTGAACCTATCCAAAATTTGTCCCTAATACATCCTGAATTGATTGACTGTACTTTACAGAATCAACCCATGGATATACCTATTTTTGCCAATGACTATACATTATCCTATTATCTCAATGTAGCCAAACCTATTAACTCTTCCACCAGTGAATGGAGTGAAAATATGATTGAAGCGGATATCAAGTATCTTAGTCGCAAAAACAAGAAAAATAAAAATAAAAGATCTGATGGTGAAAACCATATTGTGGCGGTGTCAGAATCTGAAAAAGAGAAAATAAAGGATGTACCTAAAGGTGAAAACCTCTTTGAGGCGCCTGAAGGTGAGATACTTGGTATACTGCCCAGTCATTTTCAGGAGCGGTCTTCTATATTGATCGAGCCAACTTAGCCAGTGAATATCGAGAATCAAGAGACACCAGAAATCATTCACGTAGCTCAATCACTATCAGCAGAAGAATTGAAGGAGTTCACTCAGCTATTCTTAGAAAAGAAAATAAACTTTGCATGGACGTACTCTGATATGCTAGGCTTGGATCCTGATCTCATTATGCACCATCTCTCAATCACGCTAGGAGTAAAACCAGTTAAACAAACATTCCATAAGATGCACCAACATGTAGTGTTATTGGTCAAAGCTGAACTAGAGAAACTGCTCAAAGCTGGATTTATCAGAGCAATAGATTATGCTGAATGGATTTCCAACATAGTGCCTGTGTTGAAGGTAGATAAATCTATCAGAGTTTGTATAGATTTTAGAGATCTCAACAAAGCATGTCCAAAAGATGACTTTCCATTGCCAAATATTGATATGATAGTCGACATGACGACTGGGTATGAGATGTACTCACTAATGGATGGATTTTTCAGCTACAATCAGATTAAAATTGCTCCTGGAGATCAAGAAAAGACATCTTTCACCTGTGCATGGGGAATCTTTTGCTGGAACGTCATGCCATTTGGGTTAAAGAATGCAGGGGTGACCTATCAAAGAGCGGTTACAACCATCTTTCATGGCATGATGCATAAGAATATGGAAGATTATGTTGATGACACCTTAGTGAAGACTATGAAAAGATCAACGCATATTCAAGAGTTAGGTCCTATACTTGACAGAATGGAAAAGTTCAAGCTCTGATTAAATCCAAAGAAGTGTGCATTCTGAGTGACATCTGGTAAACTACTTGGCTACATCATTTCAAAGAAGAGAATCGAGGTTGATCCTGAGAAGGTCCAAGCTATAATGGAAATGCCACCTCCAAAGAACATCAGTCAAATGACAAGTCTATAGGGATGTCTCCAATCCATTAGAAGATTCATTTCTCAGCTAGCAGACAAGGCTCAACCTTTTACAAAAGTATTGAGAAGAAGAATAATATACAATTGGGATTAGCAGTGTGAGCAACATCTTTAGCAGATAAAAGAGTACCTGTCTAATCCACCGATATTGATGCCACCTATTCAGGGTAAGCCACTAATCTTATATATATCAGCAACTGATTCATCATTGGGGGCACTTTTGGTGCAACAAGATGACAACAAAAAGGAAAAAGCTATTTATTACATCAGTAGGACATTGTTGTCTTATGAAATGAGCTACAATATAAAAGAAAAAGCATGCTTGGCATTAGTCTTTGCATCACAAAAACTGAGGCACTATATGCTAGCACATTTAGTCAAGTTGGTGGTCAAAATCAATCCACTCAAGTATCTTCTTAATAAAGCAACACTCACCGGAAGATTGGGGAAATGGGTTATGATCCTTACAGAGTTTGACATTGAATATGTGTAACGCAAAGCCATAAAAGGACATGTAATTGCTGATCAACTTGCTGAAGCTCCACTTGAGGATACTCAACCACTACACATCGAGTTCTCAGATGAATCAATAATACATCTTACTCAACAACCCTGGAAGATGTTCTTCGATGGTTCTTTTACTCAAAATGGTTCAGGTGTTGGCATACTATTCATTACTCCTCAGAAGTATTCAATTCCAAAGCCTTATAAGATTCTATTCCCTTGCACAAATAATATTGCAAAATATGAAGCTTTGGTGAATGGAATAAAACTAGCTATTGAATGGGAGGTTGTTGAATTACATATCTATGGAGATTCTCAGCTGGTTATCAATCAGGTCAACGATACATATCAGACTCGAGTTGAGAAATTGATGCCTTACAAGAGGATGGTGGATGATATCAAGAAGTACTTTGCTTTTGTATCATTCCAATAGAGTCCTAGATCAGCGAATAGAGCAGCAAATGCTATGATCACCTTGGCATCTATACCTGAGTTACAGGAGTCCAATTTTCGCTTTGATTTCCTGGTGGAAGAGTTATATTACCCCGCTTATGATTCTCCTGAGACCCAAATAGTTTGTTCTATTATTGGACATGACTCATCTCGATACAGCCACATTTATTCCTATCTATGCGATCAAATTATCCCTGAAAACCTTACTCGTAATGAGAAAGAGAACCTAACTCTGAATGCTTCACGGTATGTTATCATAGCTAATGATTTATTTAGATGAGGTTTGGATGGTACATTGCTTAGATGTCTAGAAACTAAAGAATCTAAACGTGCATTATCGGAAGTCCATGAAGGTATTTATGGATCTCATTTGAATGGTTTTACTTTAGCTCGGAAACTATTATAGGCTGGCTACTACTGGCCAGATATGGAAAAAGACGCCATAAAATTTGCTAAGACTTGTGAGAAATGTTAGCTTCATGAAAATCTCATGCATGCCCCGACAAGGGACCTCATACCATTTATAACACACTGGCCTTTTCAGCAATGGACCTTTGATCTCATTGGTTAGATATATCCAGCTTCATCCAACAGACATAAATTCATCATAACCGCCACTGAGTATTTCACCAAGTGGGTAGAGGTAGTTCCGCTCACCAAAGCAATTGGTAAACAAGTCGCCTTATTCATCCTAAACTATATAATTTGTAGGTATGAGATACCTTCGTCCATCGTGACTGATAATGGAGGACAATTTAAGAATAAAGATCTGGATGAGCTTTGTGAGAAATTCAAAATAAAGCAACACTGGTCATCAGTATATTACCCTCAAGGTAATGGACAAGCTGAGGCGTCTAACAAAAACCTACTGACTATCTTGCACAGAACAGTGAACAAGTCTGGGAAGGATTGGCATCTACAACTCAATCTTGCACTATGGGCTTACAGAACCAGTATCAGAACACCTAGTGGGGCTACACCTTTTTCTTTGGTGTATGGGTCCAAAGTAGTATTACCTATTGAAGTATACCATCTCTAAGAGTTTCGTTGCAAGGTCTTGAGACTGATGAAGATCATAGAATATCTAGATTGCAAGAACTCGAATTCCTGGATGAATGTCGGCAAGTGGCATTTGATCATCTTCAAGTGTATTAGAAGAGAATGTCCAGAGGATGTAACAAGAAGGTTCGACAAAGATAATTTCAAGTTGGTGACCTAGTTCTGAGAGAAAATCCAAAAAATCAATAGTTTCGCGACAATAAAGGGAAGTTTGAACCCAACTGGTTGGGTCCCTATATTGTTACTGCAGTATTCGGCTCTGGTGCCTATCAACTCTCAAACTTGAAAGGAGAATAGCTTCATGAACCGATTAACACCATCCACTTGAAGAAATTCTTCGCTTAGCACTCTCTGGTCCAGCAAACATGTACAGTTGAAAAAAGTCCTGAAAAAAAAATACTAAAAAAATTTAAAAAAGTCCTGAAGAAATAAAAAAATAAAATAATATATATATATTTATATATAAAGAGAGAAATTGCCCTGGTGAAAACTTGGTAAACAGGCACCTTGGTAAAAAAAAATGAATCTCTGCCAAGCAGGTGAAAACCTGGCAAACAAGTGCCTCTTGTACTCAAGCGCTCCATCTATCAACGCAACGTTGGCATTTCCCACTTTCATGCATCTTTTGCTTTCACTTGTACATATTTTCAGTCACTTTTGTGACATCTTGGTTCGTTGGAACCCTCATGACTTGAAACTAATTAACGTCCTAGTCTTAGATTACTCGACATAGCACATTACATATCCTAAGCAGTGTCAACCAAGTCATTCTTCCGTCAGTGAAACCTAGTCGTCCACTCCGAGTCAGTCACCTGTCTCCTAACTACTAAAGAGTTTATCATTGAGTTCACAAGCAAAACAACATAACATAAAACAATCACTAAACAGTTTGAGCTATGAGTGAAATTTTTCTTTGTATGCTGTCTTTTATATTGATTTTCAATTATTGTCCCTCTGAGTAACTCGAGGAAGTCTATTGTGACTAAGAGGAACAAGGATTGGGGGCATAATATTTTCTTTGTTTGCTGCTTGTAGGAACGATCTCGATGATCTGGAAACATATAAATTAGCTAGGTGTTTGTGATAAGAGCCTTCACATCAAGGTGAAATCTCCTCACATACCTCGACTCCGCTTATTTGTATGCTCCAGGGAGGTCCATATCATTTCTTTGTTTGTTTTGAGGGAATTTCTTTATGATGCAATTCGGGTCCCTGTGAAATCTGTCCAAGGATATGAATGAAAAAAGGATCATTGCGGACAAGATAATTAATATTGCACATTGAAAAAGAAAGGAACTCTAACCTGCCTGTTTTTTGTTGTTTAGCTATTTTTTCTTTTCGCTGGTTTTTTGGACAAGTCGCTTTGTATGAGGACTCTATTTTCTCAGCTTTTTATTTTTTCTATGTTGTAATGGTTTCGGGTCCTTAAAACCTGTTTTTCAATCAATCAGAACTCTAACCTGCCTGTTGTGTTCGTTATGCTCAATGATGAATCTTAAGCATTTTAAATCCAGTGACTAGGTTTAGGTTGCATTTCGCATATCATTTTGCATTTCATTTTGCATTTTTGTGAATCTAGAGTGATTTCAGTATGGTAATAATCTCTTTATCTTCTGAATGAGAGCTGAAAGCATCATCATTTCTTACGCTAAGTGGTCTTTTTATCATTATTTCTCCGATCGAGTACTTGTGTTTTGAGATGTTTAGCTGCATACATAACATTTCACATAGCTTCATACATTTCATTATTACTCATTTGCATTATCATTTATTTGCATATCAAAGAAACAAAAATATACATTCATAATCATTTGCATACATATAGAATAAAGCATATAAGAGACATCTCATAAGCGAATCAACACAAGTACGATGAAGTCAAATCATATCTCATATATATAATGTCAAGTATAAGAGTACAAAATGATGTCCAATGACATGTACAAACTCCCATCGGAGCAAGAATCGTATCGGCTACAAAAAAATGGGTGTGTCTACAAAAAAATATATATCCAAGCTACAAAAAAATGAATCATCTAGCTGGCGCCCTCTCCCTCATCGCTTGGTGGAGGAGCAGGAGCTTGATGCCCGGGATCCTGTCAAGGTGCTTGTGCTCCCTCTGATCTAGCCATATACTGTGAATAGGGTTGCACCTGCTGTGCAACAGGAACTGCGACACTATATGCCGCCACAAAATATGCTGCCCTACTGCTCTGGAGAAGCACCTCCTGTCGTAGAGACTCTATCTCTGCTCTCGACTTTGCTCTCAATGATCTAGTGATCACGCTCGGCCCTAACCTCGACCAACTGTCAGTCTCGCTCCGCTAGCTGAGTCTGAGCCACTGTCAATTGTGACTGCAGCTCTGCAAGACGTGCTCTCATCGACCATCCCATGTCAGCCCCCTACTCTTTCGCAGGCTCTCTGCCACCATCTCCACCACCATCTCCACCTGTGGCTCCACTCTGCTCATCCTGGCACTGTCGCACCTGTCTAGGAGCTTCTCACTCCTCCTCCGCCTCACCCACTCACCTTAGGGATCCACCCTCACCCCTCTGCTTCCTACCCTGAGCTGGCACCCTGCTGCTGCTAGCACCCAGATCACCACTACCCCGTTGCGGAGCCTTAGCTCTCTATGCCTGACCCTACCTCTGGCCCTGTCTCTGGCCCTGTCCCTGTGCTAGTGCGGGGGCATCCTCCTCAACATCCTCAATCTGAGGAGCCTACCTACCTAGGTCTGTAAACTGTGGGAAAGGATGCTGCTGAAAATAATCTCTATATTGGGGCAATACCCCCGCATTTTCTATATCATCCAGGTAATCCCACCTCAAGTGGTGTAAACCTGTCAGCTCTCACATCGCTAAAGCATAGGATAGCCTAGGTGACCATCCCTATCTCTCCTCATCGGCATATCGAGCATACGCTGTATACTCCTGAGAGATCCCCTGAGGCCGACCGTACTACCTCATCACTCGTGAAATGACGAATCGCTCCACAACAGTCTGTGATCTCCTGATCAGTGGGCGTGTCACAAAAAGGTCCCTGTGAACCCTCTACCAGTCATCCCACAACTCCAATCCTCTGTATGGTCTCCAGACAACTGTTATAAGGTCATCGAGCTGTTGTCGCCAAAAATCTGTCTTGCCCAGATGGGGCTGTGTAATATATCCGGCATACCTATAAATAATCGACTGCCCTGGCTCTCTACTATCATCAACAATCGAACGACAAATGAGAAGGTGCTCCCAAGCCCACACCTGTAAAATGTATACACCTATGGCCATGCTCCACCCATCTCTGTAAACAATCTCATGCATCTCCCGATACATGTGGCCAATAAACAAGAGCCCCAACCAAGTCTCTAAGCGGTCTCTATCAACCTCTCCATAATCCATCCCCATTCGCTCTGGAAACCCTGTTGCCCTCTGTCTGGCATCAAAAAGCAACCAATGAAACCTTCTAGGACACATGCTAGCGGATACTCCTCACTATACCTTCTCATCAATATATCCCAACTCATGGAACGATTCAAGATATCAGGATCCCTGAATACGTTCCTAAGAGCCTGTAGTCCAGGTAACAATGCGGTATCATAATCCACCTTATCCCCAGCAAAAGGGATATGAAGGATCTTGTACACATCCTTGGGAGTGATAGTCAACTCCCCAACTGGAAAATGAAAGGTATTATGCTCCGAATGAAAACGCTCAACCAATGCCGTGAGCATCTTGTGATTCACACGGATATTAGGTAATCGCAATAAATGAGTCAAGCCGCATAAATCAACATGAGCCTGCTCAACCTCAGATAGATGACGAACTAATACCATCATAAGTGGATATACACATTTGAAGAGCACATGAGGTAATTGAACCTGCAAAAACCCAACAATGATCATCAGAAAACATTCCAAATAAGCCTACAAGAGAAGTTAAACATCACGCAAATCCAAATAAGTCAAATGCAAAACCAAAATTTCATGTTTACACTATCAAAAATGATCACTGTCTTTCGAATGACAAAACACAGTCAAGCAGCATCTCATACGAGTTAGGAATGGCTCTCATACAAGAAAACAACCTCAAACGACAATTTAATAGACTTAGCATGACAAAATGGTCTTTTAACAGACCTGTCGTACGACACAAGGGTGGACCCTGTATGACAAAACTAGTAGGCTCAAACGAAATAAGATTTTTTACCAGTTTCTCGTACGAGATAGGATCCTGTCTCGCATGATAAACTGAGACACCGGACCCAAAACCCGTGAAAAACTTCAAAAACGCATTAAAAAATTCAAAATTGGAAACATAAAGAGGCTTAAGATCGATCACTTACCGCTGGCTCGTAGTTTCGAGGTCGATTGTGATGTCTCTGGCGCTCAAATCGATGCTGACAAGTAGGGACCACCATTTTTCTTCACAGAAGGCTTTTTGAATTTTCAAACTTGGAGGGTTAAAATGATTTGAAAATGACACTTTCGTCCTATATATAGCCTAAAACCTAATTTTTCAACTTGCTCCGATGGTTATGAAAATTGTACCCTTAGCTAATTTGCCTGCTCTGATTCTATTTTCGGGATCGAAATCAAAATTTGAGATCATTTTCCTAGTCAATTTCACAAGTTTGACCACTTAGCGCTCTTTTCATCAAATGCTCATTCTTTCTTCAAATTGCGCTCAATTTCAACGCTGAATCTTAATTCAATTTCGTTGTACACATCAACATTTCAATCAACTCTACGCTCAATTTGTCATCAATCAACACCGAAATTTTCAAAAAAAACAAATCCTCAGAATCAATTTGTGCTCAAATTACTTATTTTCGCCAAACAATTGCCTATAATCAAGTACCCTCATTATCTTTCGATTTCGCTCCCGAGGGGGCATACTCACGACCTTATGACTTCACATCTCACAAGTCGAGGAAATTTTTCAAATCTTCATCAAAAGTCGAGCAAAATATTTTCAACTAAAGAAAATCAATCCTTATTGCTAAGGGGCATCTCAACTTCATCGCTTCACATCAAGTTGAGATTTCTCGAACATCTGAATCAAATCAATCGCTAGGGGCATATCAGTTTCATCACTTCAAATCAAGCTGATATTTGTCTTTCATCTGAATTAATCTCTTAACATTAATCAGTTTCATCGCTTCAAATCAAACTGATTATTCGTTTAAACTCAATCAAAAGTTTAAAGAGTTTCTTTGATCACACTTAATCTAAGCAAGTGTTCAGTATTCATTTCTTGATCAAGCTGGACAGTTTATTCTTCACTCATCGTGTCTTGATCAATCAAGTTCAAGATCAATTTTTATCATCACTCACTGTATCTAAGATCAATAAAGTTCTAGATCAGTAAGATCCACTTCTTGATCAATCAAGTTCAAGTTCGGTATCTTTGTTTTCTATCGTTCCCTAGTTCAATCAAGTTCGGGATCGGTATCACTTTAATCAGACTTCATTCAGCTTTGTCACTTTGAATCAAGATAAACACCTTGCTTTTCATCTAGTTTGTGATCAATCAAGTTCAGAATTGGCATCTCCTAGACATCACACATTCTTTGAACCAACGCGCTGCTCGCACATTAATTCAAATAGGGGAAAATGTAATACCCTAAAATTGGTCATCTAAACCATGGACCCCTAATCTCGACAACATCACCAAGGTCCTAACCAAAGGAAATTAAATCAATCTTGAGCATATTATTAATTCTTTAATTATCGAATATCACATGGCAAATCAACTACTCAATATTAATTAAATATTTATTTAATTAATTGAATCATTTCCAATAATATCATTTTGATCAATTATCCCATTTTAATTTATTAAATATCCTTGCATATTTAATTAGTTAATAAATTTGCCATTCAATCATGCAAAAAGGATCAATTTATTACAAAAGATGGATTAATTTATTACAAAGAGTTGAATTGAAAATAAAACAAAAAAAGAATTGAATTGAGAGAGAAATCAAACTTGAGATATTATTTCTTTTTTTAAATTTAGAACTTGAAATCAGAAAAGCAAATTTAATTGAATTATTGAATTATTCTCTAAAATTGGAACTCAAAGCTTTTCAGAAAAAGAAGTTCAGTTGCATTGAAAAGACCTTTTTCTTGAATAAATCAAATATGTGCATGGAATTATCTATTTTCATCATATATGCATGGAATTAATTTATTATTATTTTCCATTGCAACTTGGACTTCTAATTTGAATGCATTTCAATTAAACTATAATTGGAATCTATCTCAAGGTTAACTAAACATGATTTCTCAATTATTTCAATTAATCCTAAATTGAGCTTTTTCTCTTGCAATTCTCTATAAATTCAGTCTTCAGCTCTCATTCCAATTCACCCCAGAGATTTTTGAGAACACGCTTGGAGATTATTATCATGCTAATTTCGCTCTGGAGTCATTAAAGATTATTGTGCTCTTTAGATTGTTTACATCCATTTTACATCCATTATTGTTTGCATCCATCTTACATCCATTATTGCTTGCATCCATTGTTACTTGAATTGATTATTATTGCTTGAATTATTCATACATCTTGCATCCATATAGTTAATATCATATAGATTAAATCCTTCATCTTGGTGTAGTCTAGTCACTTGTATTGCTTATAAAAATCTGAGAGCAATCTTATACTCGCATATTTTAGAAGCCAATTGGTCGCTTTGCTATGGTTTATTTCTTATTGATTATTGATTACTAACCATGCATATAATGACTTAATTGAAGTGTTGGGCTTGCAGATACAGGTTCACTTTTTCACACACACATTGGGTAAGGTGTAGTTGTCCTTAAGACTTGCGTGATTCAAATTGCAGAAATCCACACAAATACGAATCTCCCCATTCTTCTTCCTCATGGGCACAATGTTGGCTACCCAGGTAGAATGATGAACTGGATATATGATTCTGGCTTTAAGCATTTTATCAACCTTTTTAAAGATTGTGTCTGCCATTATAGGGTTGAAATTTCTCAATTTTTGTTTGAAGGGAGAGACGCCTGGCTTCAACAGAATCTGATGCTGAAAATGTCCATCCCTAAACTCCTTCTAATCATCATAGGACTAAGCAAATACATCAATGCATTATTTTAGTAGTGTGCCGAGTATTCATTTTTCCTCTAGAGAACAACACTTGCCAATTGTTACCACTTTAGGGTTGGATTCATCTCCCAGGTTAATCTTCTCACAACTTCCTTTCCCATCATCCTCGGGGGCTTTCTTGCCTATGAACGCATCATCCCGGGTGAAAACCTCTGCAGAGTCACTAGCCCTTTCGGAACTTTGTTGCCTTTAAGCTGAATAAAACTATTTGTAGGATGAACATCTGGGTCTGGACTAAACTCCTTACAGTTATTTTCAGAACCTTCAAAATATGATTGGGAAAATGACTAAACACATTCCAGAAAGTCTTTGATCTAAGCATCTGTATCAAATACTTGCCAATGGTTTACATTATCAAGGACACTAGGCCTATAAATCATTTCAATCCTATATAAATCATCCTTAAAGTCTAGATGTGGTAACAAAAGGAAAGCTGAAAGGACCAACGAATCTGCCCTACTATTTTGATCCCTTGGTATGGCTTCAATCGAGAAGGCATCAAAGAATTCTATCTCATCCCAAACCCTATTCCTATAATGTCTTAATCTGTCATTTTTAACTGTATAGACATTTCTCACCTGTCTGACAATCAACTCTGCATCACCTTTAACTTTGAGCAATTTAATACCTTTACATTTGGCCTCATTTAATCCTAATAATAATGCCTCATACTCCACAGTATTATTAGTACTCTTAAAATCCAACTTGAAAGAGAAAGGAAAAATGTTACCATTAGGCGACAGTAAAACTACCCCTGCTCTAGAGCCAGAGTTGGCGCAACTTCCATTTAATTCCATCTGCCACAACCCGCCAAGTTCGTCAACTGCTTCTTCAGGTTCTTTTTTTCTAGGTGCAAGGATGAGATAGTTTCCGAACTTGCATTCTTGAAACAGAATCTGAGCTTTAGGGTTATCAGAAGGAAAGATAGTGTACTTATTTTTCGGCTCCGGTTCAAGCTTGATTTTTTGTTTTCCAAGGGGGATAATAGCTTTTGACCAGTCCATCTTGATTTCACCTCCAAGGTCCTTACAAAAAGTTCTACTCAAGAGCATCTCGTAACTTGCAGGAATGTCAGTAACCAAGATAGTCAATTTTACTCTTTTATAAGGGCATGCTGCTAGCACTGCCTGAACATCCTTTACCTGTCCAATAAGAGGGACATGTTTCCCATCCATTGAATACCATCTCCCAAAAGTTTTTGTGAGAGTTAAACCTAAAGACCTAGCAACGGATGAAGGAATTATGCTGTCTGATGCCCCTGAATCTATTATGCAATTGCTAAGCTTTTGACCATTCAGGAGGAGGGATATGTAGAAAGGTTCAGGTTTTAGAAACTCAACATCAATCCTATCTTCAGCATTATGGAAAGCACAAGGATTAACCAAATCAGTAGATGGGCACAGAACAAATCAAGGTTTTTCAACAACAAACAAATCACTACTCCCCACACATTCATGCACTGAGGACTCCGAAGAAGAGTCTCCTTTTACATACTTGACCAACTTATCTAGTTCTTTCGGGTTCAACTTCAAATATTCAGTAGTAGAAAGTTGAACAGTAGAAGCTTTACAAAATTCAATGATGTCAAAGGAGGAGGAAGAAGAAGAGCTATTTTTATCTTCATGATTCCTTTGCAAAATCCTAACTTCAGAAGTCTTCGAATGAGAGGGAAAGCTATTATTTGGGAGATCTTTACCTTTGAAATTACCTCCAGAAGGGTTCACAAAAGGGGAAGACTGGGAAGTTCGTTGATTCCTTGTAAGGATTGCACATGCAGGATCTTCAAGGGTTGCCAAAATATTACTACCTCTTTCTGAATCTGACTCATATTCGAGGTAGAATGATCCAGAGTCGCCAGGTACCTCTTGAATTTTCTCTACTTCAGTGAACTCACCTAATTCATCCTTTGTGTTTTGCATTTGAACATGTCTTATCATATCAGGACAAGAACCCCCATCATGGTCTGTGGTAAGATGAAATGAACACATAGCACCCTTGTCAGGAGGAGCCTCTATTTGCAATCTTTGTGGAGCAGCAGGCAATTGCAACGATCGTCCATAGTTATACTGATTTGGAGTTTTTTTGCTTATATCTTGATAGGGCTGTGGATAGGAACTTCCGGGCTTTGGTATCTGCCTCTTCAAAGAAATCATATCATTGATGAGCCGTTGAACAACTGGGTCAGTAGAAGAGGTCGATGTCTGGGTTGACCTTGAGGAGTTTGTACATCCTTTCTCCATTTCTCGGTTGTTATTAGGTCATCTTCAAGTTGTATAGCTTCATTTTGTGCAGTCTCAAGATTAGCCAACCTATTTCTTCTAAGGTGGAATCCTACATCAGGAGGCATTGAGTTTATAAAAAAACATTGTTGATTATCAGTGGTTGGTCTTTTAGCCAGAGGAATTTTATGGATAATCTTATTGTACCTAGCTACATAGTCCCTCATTGGCTCATGAATTTATTTTTTCATTTGTGTGAGTTGAGCCAGTAAAGAGTGTTCATCATCAGCGCTCTTGAACCTTTTCTCAAAAACGGTTTTCATTGTTTGCTAGTCGGTTATGGATCCTACTCATAGATGACTGAACCAATCTACTGCCCCCTCAGTAAGAGTTTGGGCAAAAAGCCTAATGGCCACATCTTCATATTGTACTGCCAGTATCCTAGTGGCTACATTGAAAGAATTCAAGTGCTCTTCAACTGAGACTTTTCCGTCTCCATTATACTTAGGTAGGACATCCCTCACCCCTTTTGGAAGTGGGTTATGAGCTCTGAGAGAAAGAGGTCCGACAACAACACCCCATGGTTGGGCCATAATGAACATAGGATAAATGGTTACTAGAGGAGGGGCTTGAACTCCAGTAAGCATTAGTGCTTGCCAAGGGTTTGAAGAGGAAGGTATAGAAGTAGTTCTGATAGGAGAGGAAGGTCTACTTTTAGCATTTCTTTTGGGAGTGAAATTTGTGGCAAATGATAACCCTTGCAATTCTTCAAAACAATTATCAGTTATTCCCTCTCTCCTCTGTGATCTGCTATAAGGACGAGAATCTAGTGTTGTTACCCCTAGGATTCTGAGATCTTTAAACAATTCTTTCAAGCCCAGCAATATTCCTGTACTTTGGAAATCTATCTCAGACAAAGCAAACTTGTGGTTATTGTTGATTTTGAGTTCAAATCTTACATGCTCAGTGCATGCTGGTCTATTGAAAGTTCTACTTGTTTTGTTGTATCCCCAGTAGAGTCACCAAAAATCTGTTAGTGAACGGATTTTTCCTTTCTTAAAAATGATCAATTTCAAACTCTGTCGTCTTCTTTAAAAGACAAGTGTTCAACTAAACAGTTGGGCAAGTGTTATATAAACCACTTCCCTTTGAATTTTCCATAGGTACAACTCCCTAGCTTAGTTATTTAGGGAATAATCTAATTAATTTTATTTGAGGAGTATGCTTTTAACCTGAAAGCATGTAAGGCTGCCTACTTCATTCTTGGATGAGAGGCCAATATTTCACACATATTTCAGAGAAAAATTAACTTTCCAACCTTTTCAACACAAGAGATGGAAGTAACTGAAACAAAGTTCAGAACACTATTCCAACAATTCAGAGAAGAAAAGAACAGATAAGAGAAACCAAATCTATTCTCAAGCACAAATCTTTTCCTAAAAACAAACACTCATAAGAAGGAGTCCCAGAAAAATAATAATTTTCTGCACTAGAAAGGTAATTACTATTGTTTGATTAGATAAACATATGCAAAGATATGTGTCTACACAGATTCAAAACCCACAGATTTTCCTTCTCCCAAAAATAGTATGATCTTTATATATATATATATATATATATATATATATATATATATATATATATATATATATATATATATATATATATATATATATATATATATATATATATATATATATATATATATATATATATATATATATATATATTATGCGAGAAAGGCACGACAATACATCTATAAATCCTTTCCAATTCCAGATTTAAAAATCTGATCCTTCCTTCCACCAAATTGGACTTTTACAAAACAGAGGAATATAAAACCAAAAACTAACTAAAATTCTTTACACAATCTAACCTCTATTCCATCTATCTTCCTTTAATTTATAGTTTTTAGAACAGGGGAGGTCTCCCTGAAAACTCGACCTCCCCCAAAACAGTTATGAAACTAACAAGATATAATTGGGATAGATGTCCCGAAGTCTTTGCATAAACATGAAAATCACATAAACAAAAACAACGCCTAGATCAACGCATTATGCCGCTTTCCCATCATCATCTTCTTCTCCGCTTTCCTGGGTGTCATGGACGGTTGTGAGTTCCTGGATTATAGATTGGTTCGGGACCTTCATTGCATTAAGCTTTGCCTTCGCCGCTTCCTTGTTCCACCGGTGCTTCACCATCTTTTCAGCATGTTTTGGTAACTGATCATTACCAATAAAGGTCATGGACTCGATTTGAGCAACCCGTGTTATATCCTCTGGAGTGAAATTGCCATTGGCTTTGATTTTCTCCGTGTATATTCGGAAAACTTTAATCACATCCTGTGTGTTCAACCGACAAATCCCCAACTGCCAATTGTGGTCAGCGTTAACCACCTTGTGTCATTAACTATACTGCATTGGAGGTCTTGGAGTTCATACACAAAAGTCTTAGCATCGGAGATCACAGACTTGTAGGTGAGCACTCGCCACATTATAGTCTTTTTCAACATGAAGAGCTGACATTCATCTGTCACCAATTTGATTGAACGCTCTATCAGGAATCGGGTAACTCCATACTCTTCTATTTTCGTGAACATCGACAAGACGTTCTCCCATTTGTGTTCCTCTTTCACCCATGATGAAATCTTATTTTGAACTTTTGCGATGAGGCTCTGTATTTCATCACATAACTTTTGCGAGTCAGTGATATACTTCTCTCTATCCTTGACTATTCCTTCAATCCATCTCTCCACAGCCTCTGCAATACTTTTGGCTCGTTGAACCTGGCTCATTAACTTTTTATTTTCTGGTGAAGTCGGATCAAAGTTCTCCATAGCATGAGATATAGGGAGTGCCCCAAAACAACCAATGCTATCGATGAACTGGGCAAGAATATTTATGTGCTGCTTTAGTTCTCTCTTTTCCCGCCCGTCTTTCTTTGATCTGGTGAGCATTTTATTTGCCGATACACAGAAGAAATGAATGTCTAAGTCCCTACTCATATTTCCCAGCTCCACCTTAGTGATCTCAAAATCATCTACACTGGCCTCCTTGTTTTCATCATTGGGCTTGTATGAGGCAATTTCAGCGACCCATTTTCTGGTTCTTTCATCATTATCCAGGCGAGTAGCTGTTTTGAAATTTTTTGGCTTGGGTCCCTTCTTAGTGTACTTCACGACCATCTCCAGAATTGGAATAGTAACTAGAAGGAAATTCCGCTTTTTGTTTATCAAAGTGGTTAACCACTTGGGAGTTGCACTAGAACTGGTTGTTCCTTCGATCACTTTGGAAGGTGGTGTCATAGCAACGGTTACCACAGGGGACTCCAGTGCATTAGCAACATTGCTATCCAGATCTTCAAATTGAAATATTTGGGCATCAATAATCGTATCCTTCACCTCTGCATCCATAGCTTGATCCATCCTTCTCTGAGCAGCACTTCATGATCGGGTATGTCGAATAGTACAAAAATCCAAAGCTGAATTAGGCTTGTGTCTAACTTGAGGTGGCTTTTTATCTTTACGTGCATGAACATGAATAGAACCATTATTAGAAAAATGCTTTGGTGAACGCTAAAGAAACCTCATTACTTCTCGCAAAATCAGACTTGATGCCTAATTTCACTGCTTTTTTCCTAGCAACTCACGCCATGGTTCTCTCCAAGACTCCTTTGGTTCTTAGTTGTATATCATCTTCCTCTTCCTCATCCCAATTGATTGAAGGCACCTCAGTTTTTGCTCAAGATAAGTATCCAAGATCAAATAGTTCTAGATAATCCTCTTCGAGCCCTTTAATGTCCAGCTTTACCTGTAGTGAAATAACTTGTTCTAATACCATCCTCATGTTTCCCCTTTTGAACACCTTGAGTTCATTAGTACAATCTTCCCATAAATCCTCTAATTGTGGCATTGGGAGATATGGCATTAGACCAAGACTTTGAGAAAAACCCTTATTATCAAAACCTTTTCTTTCAGGATACAGGGGAAAATTGAAGTTCTTGAGATCTTCTCCAATGCTCAAGGCATCTGACAATGAACTGTAGGACAACACACCTAATTGGATGGGAAAATGACCCTCCCATTTATCCCTCGGTTGCGCCTTTTTAATCATAGAGGTCAACTGCCTACATATCTCTGCTAAAACAAAGCAATCTGAACAAAAATGAGGGAGTTTGAAGGGTTCCTCTTCAAAGCCACCTATTCTTATATAGCAGAAATGAGGAAACTGGATAAAGAAACTGCCAAACCTCTTTATCAACATCTGCGCATCCTCAAAGATTCTTTTGGTTTTCACATTTTTCAATTCATAGCACAAATTACCCAGAAAAGCATTGTGTACCCTTCTGAAATCTTGCAAGGCATTATCCTTTTGCAGCATGGGATAAAAATTGTACACGGGAACATCCTCCTCAGTGAGCTATCTTGGTATTCCAACTAACTCCTTGACACACGCCAAACAGTATACAAGATACGAAGATATGAAGAAATTTTGCTTAAACTGTTTAGCCATACTCAGTTGCTCCCTCATTGAATCAACAATCAGTTTTGCCCAATCAAGGTATTGCTTTCCCTCTAGTACTAGCTGAACATAGCAATAAATCCAGTCGTCGAAACTGTAGGCTTCTACAGAGCCTCTGACTCGGTGCAACAAAAGCATGACATCATGAATGTGAGGTAGCATGTGATTCTTATTGGGATTCTTGGGCAACCTGGAACCACCCCTTTGAGGAACCTTCAGCCAGTATTTTGCTACATTGTTTTGGTGCCCGATTCTATCCACGTTGAACTCAATGATTGACTGAGCAAGGGAAAAATTGGAGAACTGGTAATCAGGTATCTTGAAGACAGGAAATTACTTTGCGGTTTATAGCAAGAAGGGTTTCACCATTGTCTCTTCTAATGGTCTCAAAGACTGGATCATACCTAATGATACATTCCCTGACCAATTCTGGGCAAGGGATAGCTGGGGGAAAAGCTGCTGCCTCTATGATACCGCTACTCAAAATCTCCACACCAAAAGAACCATCACTTCCCTTGAATACCCTTTCTTTTAAAACTTCAAGATTTTCCCCTTTAAGGTTGGTATCGCTAACTATGGGCTCTGTACATGCAAGGCTAAAAACATTCCCGAACAAGTGCAGTGTGGACTTCATAATTTAAAGTGATAAGCCTTAATTCATTGCAGCAACCCTACTACGAGAGAAGAAATATAGGTAAAAATTACTGGAGAGAACAATAAATAGACTCAACTTTACAGTTGAGCAACCAGATGACTACCGGCGATTAAAACTTCTATCCAGGAAAAATAACAGCGCAACAGCGAGGAACAAATTTTCAGAGAGGTAATCCTTCATACCTTATAGCGAGGGCAATGATACGGAAATATTAAGTGCAATAATTCCAATTGTTAGTTTGAGTGTGTTAAGTTTGTGGATTGGACATCGCACACATGCATTAAATGCATTGCGGTGTTTTTGAAGTAACCACCAGTTCCCGAAATGATTACTTACTTTGAAAAACCAACAATTGACGTCACTTAAGATATGGTTCACCTTCCTCATATTTGGCAATCAATGCACCATCAAATCATTTAACCCATGGGACCCACCAACTTTGAACATATATGAACATCTTGAACAGACTTCATTGGGGTTCAAGTAGTTCAAGGCATACACTGCGTTGAGGAGAAATCCTTTCTGAGAGTATTAATTATGTCAAGCTGCTGACTATTTGTGCTGTGTTGAACATGTTGAATACATTTGAACCTTTTGAACTTGGTTCAATGAGTTCAACGCCTGGAGAGAGATGACGTAACACATCACTGAACAAAAACCCTTAAAGAGTCGCTACAAAATACTCAAAGAAAATGTTAGTATGAAAAATCCCCTGAACAACTAGGAACCTGTGGAACCTAAATGAACCTGTTGAACCCCGTTCAAGATGGTTCAAAGTGTTCACAAAGCTCAACCAATTACTAAAACTCGACATTTTTTATTGAAAGACGATTTACAAACGGACTAAAGGCTTGAACCAAGGTATCACAAGAAAGGCTAGGACTCCGAAATGAATTTTTAAAAAGGAATTTGTTCTTATTACAAAGGAAGAATGACGCAATAACAACTTTATAAAATGGAGGTCATGTGTATGCAGTTGTTGCAGAAGAGAACAATAAAGAAGGAACAAATTACTATTTGTATCATTGTGTTGAGCCAAAAAGAAGATTGCCAACTACAATCATTGATGGAGAGGGTATTGAGTACCCAATAGGGTCTATTGTCATGACAGGAACATGGCTTAGGAGATACCCTATCAATAATTCTGATGTTTGCTTGTTCAAGGACTTTGAAACACACAAACATATTCTTCATTTCTCTAACCTTGTTGTTGCAACAAATATTCATTTGATGAAGTATCTTGGTAGACCTCAGAACAAGATTTTATGGAGAGTTCATGAATCTGACCACGAGGCAATACTTGACACAATATGGGTTAGAGATGATCCTGAAGGCTCACTTGATTGATTCTACGATTCAGAGTAGAATGATTTTGAGAATTTTGTATATATCATCGACGAATTGTTCTATATTCATTTTTTGTATATATAAATGCCCATGAGCTGATTTTTACATGTTTAGGGGCATAATTTTGTATATTTAAATGACAATGAGCTGATTTGTACATATGTAGATGCCAAATTTTGTATATCAAAATGGCGATGAGCTGAATCACACATATTGTAATGCCAAATTTTGTATAAAAGCCATGAGATGATTTGTAAGACATTTTTTTGTATATTCAAATAGCCAATAGTTGATTTGACCATATTTAGAGGCAAATTTTGGAATACTACGTGACAATATTTTGTGACTATTTTTTGTGTCTATGTTTTGAGTTTATGTGATGTGATAAGGTCAATCATGAGCATTCTTGATTCTTGTATAATCATGGAGAATTATTTGAGTCATTATCAGGTCATAGATTGAGTAGAGATCACGCCGATAGAGTATGACTCTCGACGTTCCAACGCTTTGGGATGTACGAGAAGAGCATGCCTAGCAGAAACCTGCCCACTCAGATGCGCTCATGACGTTAGATTGTGCACACGATGAAATGAATCAATTCTAGCCAATCCTGCAACTTTGCATTGCATGCAACTGATGGTGTTTGCAGTAGGCAAAAAAATGCTACCAATTGAAAATGGCTCCGAGTCATCAAAAACCATGATAGTCCATTGTAGAGGAGCCTCACGCAACCCCATGGGTTCAAACGGATTGATCATATATGCCCTGGATTGGAAGAAACAGTCCGTCAAAGTTTGACAATTTTTTGGACTCAGGGCACTTGAGAGATCGCGTCGGTAGGGTATGACTCTCGATGTTCCGATGCTTTGGGATGCATGAGAGGAGCATGTCTAGCATAAACTTTCCCACCCAGACATGCTCGTAACATCGGTTTGTGTACACGACAACCAAAATTTGACCATTGTGAGCGTGAGGGTGCTCTCGCACCAAACACATATTGTTGTTTATATTCATATTGTCGATTTTTGTTGTTTATATTCATATTGTTGATTACATAGGCAAATATTCATTTAAATTTATAAAAGGGTAGCCACCAAATACAGCAAATATATAATAATGAACTGAATACAAGGAGTTTTATAGGGTTAATTCAACATTTTAGAAATTTTATCAAATCATATTCCATGATTGCAATGTTTTATATCATAAATTTTTGTTGTTTATATTCATATTGTTGATTACATAGGCAAATGATCAATTAAATTTATAAAAGGACAGCCTCAAAATACAACAAATACAAAATAATGAACTCAGTACACATTTATTGGATCGAATATCAACATTTATATATATCAAAAAAGGCATGTTTGCCAAGTCAATACAAGTATTACAAAAATGTGGCATATGCCATGTCCAAATCGATATACAATTAAAATTTAGAATATATCTACATGTATTGGTCATTCTATGACCAGAACTAACACTATATGATCCTAAACTTAAAATCAAGCCTCTTCGATGCAATACGCGGCTCTATAGATGGCTACAAAATCACAATTCAAAAGCCAAGTTAGAATTATTTTGTAAAAAATAGTTCACAATTAACAACATAACTATGCATTTAACTATAATTCCTTTGCAATTGAAATGTAGATTACCTCATCGACTGATCTAGGAGCTAATGTCTTCGCTCTCCTCTCCTTGTCACTCTTAGGAGTTTTCTTGAAGACATACTTAAAAGGATCCACGTTATGGTCGTACCGCGAAGGGATTTATTGTAGATTAAATGTACAATTAATACAATGTGCTAACATAAATATATCAAAAACACTTAAAAGCTATAATATAGAGAACAATAACGTACCCGTGCCTGAGATGCATCTCCAATGGACTGAGGATGGTTCACAATCGATGGAGCAACTGTTGCTATTACCTATACAGAAATGATCAAAGATTAAATACAATTAATATAATGATAAGTATTGTAGGTTAAAATCTATTAATGTAATATATCAAACAAAAGTGTACCGGATCCTGAGATGCTTCTCCAGTGCACGGAGGAGGGATCGTCATTGATGAAACAACTATGGATATTTCCTGTATGAAAAAATTATAAGATTATAATATATCACAAGTTCACATGTATGCTTGCATATAATCATGAAATCAAGAAAATAAAGTAGAGATATATACCTCCACCCTCTCTTAATCCACGGGAAAATCAGGTGCATTCAACAAATCCACATAGCTCAATGACCGTTGTACATGTAGAATAGATAAAAAAACACTAATCAATCTACAAATCCCAACTAATACTTGATTTCAACATTTTCAAAAAATTGTACAACTAAAAATATGTTCAATTACCTTCTTCCCACGTTTTGGCATCTTCAAGGAATTCTTTTTCTTAGGACGAGGCCTAGACGCGGCCGGGGGGTGGGGGGGGTACCCTAAAAAAACAAATTTAACATGAGATATTAGTACAGATAATATATTAAACATAATTTTAAAAAATTGCATATTCCATCAAAATAATACATAAAAAGGGTTGTAGAAAATATGATACAATATAGCCTTGTAGGCCAAAATCTATCGCTGAGAGCGTGATGTCATCAATCTGGGATATTTGGTCCCCTGTCAACACCTACAAACCAAAAATTAGACCAAGCATTAAAGATAGTTAGTAGATCTTGTCATATTTTTGAATTCAAAGTGTACTATTCTATTTTAACATGTTACAAAATTTATACCGCAGGCATCGAAGTTGCAGCTGTAGTAACTGGGGGAGGAGTATGGGATACCGCTGCTACATCCTGAAATGCATATTATTTGTCTTAATTTAAATCGATGTATAAATGAAAATTCATTTATGTAATTACAAATTTAAAGTGACCGATAAATAAAATGCTATGAATTCAAATCAACACACCTGTGTTTGTCGCCGATGGGCAAACACCATGTCCATCAACTCATCTATCAACATGAAATCCTCAGTCATGTGGGCCTGACATCTACTCCTGCAAATTGTGCATGGATGAGATGTGGATCCATCTGCACCGTTCACATCATCTATCCCCGAGCATATCCTTGAGCAACTAACAGACATATGCTGAATGGGCTCTCTTTTGCCACCTAGAGAAACTAATGGCTCATCATCTAGTACAATGGGGTGTGCTAACGACATCCCATACTAGATGATGGCACCAGTCAATGTTGTGGCCGCCTGGAGAGATTGTAGCTCCATTGACTCTTTCAGCTCTACTGGGACAACCTGATGCACCTTGGGTTTGGGTGCTAGGGGGCGATGACTCTCCAGGGCTACTCGCCTATGAGATCCAGGTCTATCTTGGGCAGAGCCGCCACCTCTACCATGGAACTCTCTTATGTCAAAATAGTTTGACCGCACATTGAGCACAAACTCACAGTATACTTTTCTCAAAAAATACAATGGCACCTCATAATTATTACAAGGTGGATCATCAAAGACCATCCATCACCTCTGCCAAAAAATATTCTTCATCTGCACATTGGTACACCAATCTATGGAAAGCCTCTTTGCATTAAGAGGTAAGGATTGACCAGTTTTAGGATCAACAAAAAGGGCACATATTTGTTGTTTACTAATATTTTTGTTTTTGACTCCCTCGTATGATAACCCATTAGCATAGTATTGACAACACCTATCCCTAAAGTTTCCCCATTTTTTAACTTGTGTGGAAACAACTATGGTACCACTAGCTAATGTTTCTAGGCTAGTGGCAAGGGATTTATGATGTTCAAGTTCGGATTTTTTTAATTTATCAATCAATCTATTGATTTTAGATGTGTTTTGCCCTAATTGATTAATTAATTGCTCCTGTGTTTTAGGTGTGTGGTCAAAATGAGGAATTGGGGGTGTATCTTATGGGTTTTCAGGAGGTGAATTTTGTTGTTCTAGTTGTGGATTATCAGAATCTGGTTTTTGAAACAAAAAATGAAAAAACCTAATCAAATTTAATGAAATTAAATTTAAAACGTAAAACAAATTGAACAAACGGGAAAGAAAGACAAAAATTAACAAAAACTAACCTTGATCCATAGTGTCTGGAGGAGAAATGAGGCACCCCGTTTGTGGTTTGGAGGAGAAATGAGGCACCCCATTCATGGTTTGGCAGAGAAAATGGGGAAAAAACGTGATTGTCATGGGAAAATAAGACCCAGTTTTTAAATTTTTTTTTTTTGACAGGTACCGCTTATGCGGTCCTTTAGGGATTATTAGCGAGTACGCACTCATTTTCCTATAAGTAGTGCATATGTGCTCATTTTCATAAAGGTAGTGCGTACACACTACTTTTCCTAAAAGTAGCAGGTACGCGCTACCTTTTCTAGGTTCAGGAACAACGGACCTGAGCGCGTACGCGGTGATTTCAAATTTTATAACCGCGTACGCGCTACTTGTTTTTCTATTTTTTTTTGGGTGGTGTCCACTTTTTTGACCACCATCTTTGTGCGCATACCCATTGATTGTTGAGGTCTTTGTTGATGATATCATTTTTGGAGGTGAGGAAAAGTTATGTATGGAATTCTCTTATAATATGAAGAATGAATTTGAGATGTCTATGATTGGAGAAATGAGATTTTTCTTAGGTTTGCAGATTACTCAGAATGATAAAGGTATTTTCATCTATCAAACTAAGTATGCTAGAGAGTTGTTGAAGAAATTTGGTATGGAAAATTCTAAACCAGTTGGTACTCCTATGGTTACAAGTGAGAAATTGACAAAGAAAGATGTATCAACTTCGGTAAATCCTATAAGGTATAAATCTATGATTGGAGGTTTGTTATGTTTGACTCAGACTAGATCGGATAAAATGAATGCAATTTGTATTGTATCAAGATATCAGAGTGATCCTAGAGAGAATCACAAGAGTGCACTGAAAAGGATTTTCAAATATTTACAAGGAACAACTAAATATGGTTTATGGTATTCTAAAGTGATGAATTTACATTATGTGCATATATAGATGTAGATTGGGCTGGAGATATAGATGACAAGAAAATCACATTCGGTGGAGCTTTCTTTCTTGGAAAGAAACTTGTTTCATGGATCAGAAAGAAACAATCATGTACTTCTTTATCTACTACTGAAGCTGAGTATGTTGCTCCTGCTACTAGCTATACACAAGTTCTATGGATGAAGCAAATATTGAAAGATATAAGGGTATATTATGATAAAACAGTAGTTATTCACTGTGATAACTCTGCTGCTATTGACATATCAAAGAATCTGGTATTTCATTCTAAGACAAAGCACATATCAATCAATTATAATTATTTGACGGAAAAGGTGGAAGCAAATGAAGTCAGATTGGTTTATGTGAACACTAAAGAGCAGATTGTAGATATTTTCACTAAACCTTTGCCCAAGGAATCATTTGAGTACTTTAGAGACATATTGGGGGTCTCTGCCCCTCCGGTTGAGACTTAAGTGATGCTGATTGGCATCAGTCTAGTATGCATTATCAGAACTATCATTTATTCTGGATTGATGAGTTGGTGCTACTACTCAGGGGGAGTATTCAGTTGTGTGGTTTAGAGGATCTATGGGTTTTTATTTGATGTTTATGTTAGATTTATGGCAATGATGTCAAAGGGGGAGAGATATACATGTAAAAAAAAGAGCTTAACAAAGATATCAGTCACATGGGGAGCTTGGTCTATGGATCATTAATTGATTTAGAACTTCATTGATATATCATTTGTTGGATGTCTTCCATTGGGGGATACTTGTTTGGAACTTCTTGGCGCTTGGATTTTTTTCATCTAGTGTTGCCATCAATGCCAAAGGGGGAGATTTTTGGCAATTGAGAGGATTTGATTATGTGTTGCATTGATGTCAACACTAGCTTGTTTGGTTGTCTACTGGGTTCTGGTAGAGTGGTTGGATTGTGATGTTGATCTGGAGACTATCTTTGGTATTCTTCAGTACATTTAGATTGGTGGAATTGGTTTGGTTCGGTCATTCATGTGTGTGTCAAATTCAGTTGGTTTGGGATTTGGTGATCCAGAAGCTATCATATGTTCTAGTAAGCCTTTTGGTCACCGGTAAGGGTTTTACCGATAGAGCATTGTTGAAGATATTTTGATGGATTCGATAAGTGGTGTTGGTGCAGATTTTAGAAGGTTCTTAGGATGTTGATGGTTATCATTTTCATGTTCTAGTTGATCGGTGGTGTTTCATTTGGCTTATGGCGACCTAACGTGTTGGTGGATGCTCCCAATGCATTACCGATTGGATTTATTGTTTGGTTAATTTTTTTTCTATCTTAGGCCAACTTGGATTATCATTGGTTTGTGGGTTTATGTAATGTATTTATTTTATTATCTTTTAGGTGGCCGACCTAATCGTTTAGGTCATGGGTTTGTATAAATATGATGTAAGATCTCTTTGTAGATCATTGATTGTGGGTTATGGGATTATCTGTGTGTGAATAAAGATGTAATCATATGTAGAGGTTTTGGTCGATCATAGGTGATTGAATTGGGTTTGAGTAAGAGGTTTAAGACCTCCAACATTGAGCTTAATCAGAACTATACTCAGACATAGTATATGCTATTCTTGCAGTTCATTCTTATTTTCGTATTGTAGTTTGGATATCTTTTGTAGTCAGTGAGGCTCCTTTGTGATGAGCAGTGCACTCTAGGCTATTGGCCTTCCTATATGTGCAGGCCCCTTATTGTAATCACATACTTACTGCAGAAGTATCATCTGACTGTGGGTAGGGTTTCTTATCATGGTTTTTCCCTTTATCGGGTTTTCCATGTACAAATATTGGTGTTATGTGTTGTGGATGCTTGGTATTTGGTTTATGATTTATGTTTGTGTTTAATTGATATATATTCTATTCCGGTAAAAGGTTTTGTGTGCTTAAAGTTTCATAATCTGTTGACAACTGATTCACCCCCCCTCTTAGTTGTCCATTGGTTATCCTAACACAATTATCCTCCTACAATTTAGGGCAAAAAGCGTAGGACTAGGATGGGTGGGGTGACTTGGTCTCGACAATTTTTTCCTAACTTTTTAGGAATGTAAGATAGCAAGGTTATAATGTCAATTCCATCTTGGTGGCTCAAAATATGATGTATAGATATGTGAAATATGTTTTGGAAGTTGAAATTGGGGTAAGGATTAAGGATAAATCTGAATAATAAAATATAAAGGGCAAACCTAGATTTAAGAGCCCAAATAAGAGTGTGATGATGGAATAAGACTCATAATAATTTATTGAATTAAATATTAATTAATTATAATAAAGGTCTTATAATGCATAGAGGAATGGGAAGTACTTGTTATCTCTAAACTTTGCACCCTAGCCAAGCTGCAGTAACTCAACAAGCTAGAGAAACATGGGATCAGTCCAAGGTTGTGGGTCACCTTTAACTGGATTGAACCTCTTGATAAGGTCGACTCCTAGATAGTCTTCACTCTAAAACTACTGATTTCTGAGGAGAAGAGAAGGAAGATAACTTTGAAAAAGTAAATCCTATTACTGCAAACTAAAGGAAAATGACTAAGTGATATACCAAACTGCTCAACTTATGATACTCAAGAAGTTGAAACATTCCAAACACTATGATGACTGTAATATACTCACACAAATTACCCTAAACATGCATATGCATAAGTAATTCACAAGAAGTTATGAATGAGTTTACTCAAGAATGAGAGGAAAAAATCCACAAAATTCAGCTCATATCACTTGTTGAGACACAACTTGTAACCTGCACATGATATTTTTACAAAAATGCATGAAATACAGTGAAACACAATCACAAGGAAGGAAAGTATTCTTTGTTATAAGATAGGGTTGCCGTTGCACCAAAAGATCGACCTGTCAATGCCTGATACAACCACTAGACTTATAGAATCCACAGGAGGTTGTTAAACCATGTCGCGAATCCCCGCAAGGGACGCTAGTCCACTGCCAACAATCCCCCTCCCAACGTCACTCGTCGTGGCCTGCGTGATTCGAAGTTGTGACCAAGCTCTGATACCACTTGTTACAAGCTAGGGTTGTCGTTGCACCAAAAGATCAACTTGCCAATGCTTGATACAACCACTAGACATAGAATCTATAGGAGGCTGTTAAACGATGCCACGAATCCTCGTGAGGGACGTTGGCCCACTGCCAACATTCTTCACTAATAATTTAATCAATCACATGAAATACACAATTCTACAAGAAAAAGAAGGTATAATACTGCCAAAATAGTCTCCAAGGTAGCCTCTGTATATATCAAAACATATGAGTTACAAAAATATGACAAAAACTAGACAAAGGATTGTCAAAAGTCACTAAGGCCCAAATCTGCATAATCAAGAACTACTCAAAAATGAGTTACAAACATGAATATATCCTTTTTTGACTCCCTCCAAAAATCCATGAGAATAGGGACCTCCAACAAACTGGGGTCGGATGTAACAATAACCCTAAAATCTAGCAAGTGAATCCATCTCCAAAAGTGATAAAAAAGGTTGAAATGGTCAAATTTGACCAAGTTCTCCATAAAGGCAAGCTAAAAACACTCAAAGATGCTCTCAAAAATGCTTTTAAAAGGTCAAAACAAACCCCCTAAATCTTTGGCTTGTGCTTGCTAACCAAAACAACCACCCCTATATCTTTGGTACATATGCCCTATCTTCTTTCCACAATGAACAAGTCAAATTGACTAAGCATGACATATGTTGTAAAAGTGTTAATTTTACATTTTTAAAAGATAACAAAGTGACTCAAGGTTTTATAAACATACCTTAAGTCATTTTCTTTTTACAAATAGTGGTCGATGCAAAAATCATCACTAAATTCCTAAGTCTTAAAACTTAGGCACATGGTGGCTGCGGACTCATGTATTAGTTGCCTTTTATATTTGGTAAATGATGTCACAAAAATGCAAAAAGGTATCGGTATTTTAGGGAAAAGAAACCCTAAACAAAAATTCATGAAGGCATTTTCACTTTCATTTTTGCATCTTCTGTGGTTGAAGTCGAAGCTGCCAGTATGAAATCCTATCCGCCTTGCTACAGTCTTCTCTGTTCATCTTTGTTGGAGATTTGCTGAAGGAAAAACACAGGGAAAAAATGAGGTAAGAGCATCTCCATGATATCTTCGTCCCAGATCTTCTCTTGAGATCTTTGATGGACTTCTTATCACTATGATTTTGTGGCTTCAAGTTTATGTTATAATAATTGTCTTCTTAGAAAATCTGAGTCTCTTCCTTTTGCTGCTACTGTGACCAATGAACATCATTGTTTTTTTATCTACTATACCTTGGGGTAAGATATATTATTCTTCATAACTGTAATAGCATTGTTGAAAAGAAGGGTTTCATATGACTGCATTTTTCCATTTCATACCTAGAAAAAACTGTGTATTTTAGGCATGTGACGCTACAGGTCTATATCATGGATCATTGCTCTATTATGTTCTATTTATAGGTGGTAGGGCTGGATGATATTCGCTTGTGGTTGCCTTGGATTCTCATGGATACACTGTTACTTTTATATGACAATCACTTTTGGATGAGGTTATGACTAATTTTCTCTATGATTTTCTAGCCTCTATCATGCCATCAAAAACAAAACTCTTGTACTGTCTTATACAAATAGCTATGTATTTTTTGATTAACTGCAAAAAGCTTTAAAAACTATAAGAATAACTTTTATTGTCCTTAACATGTCACTGAATCTTGACAATACCATTCCTGACACTTTGAAGACTGTTGTAGCTGCTAATTTCCTGAGATTCATGGTCCTTTTTGTGACTAAAATCTTCCTTCCTTATTGGGAAAAAATTCTTATGAATCTTTGCCAATGTTGTTCAACTTTTTCTCTTATGATGACTATGAATGGAAACCTTTTCTTAGTACGTACCTTACTTTGTGACCACACTTCATATGATTGCATATTCTATTATGACTCCCATGAGCTGTTTCTGAACAATGATTTCTCTGTGTGTATTATTGGAATCCAAAAAATCGTTGTACTCACATGTTCTCATGCTTTTAACTGTCAAAGAGCTCTCTTAATGATTTATGTTTGAAACAAACCCTGCTATAAAGCTTTGCTTTGACTGTATTTATAGCTTCTTTGATTAAGATTTCAGGCTATGAATGCCTTTTGATAGTGAATTACAATCACTGTATTATGTGTAATAGAGTGTGACTGCTAATATTGGAGTTTACTGTAACTTTCTTCAATCTGCCCTAAAAAAATTTGCCCTTTAAATTCACAAATGGTCTATGAGCACTGTGAAAATAGACTCCACAAAAGCTCTTCATCACTGTCATACTCTCCAAATACAATTAATACTGTTGTCCTTTTGATGTCATGTACTCTATACCCACTGTCATCTGTTTCTTTGCTATTTGAGTGATTATACTTTTACGCTCACAAATAGCTACTGCTCTCCGCACCTTTGGCAAATCTGAGAATGTATTTGACAACACCCTTGAATTCTATGTTTGGTATAATGAATTTTGAGTTCATTTGCTAGCTAGAGATTGTTCTTTCTTTATCCTTTCCATACATTGTATCAACTCATATGAAGTTTTAAATCATTCTCCTTGAAAGTTCACTGCTCTAGACTAAGGGTTTTATACATTTTCCATATCTACCCTATCCTTGCTCATTTGACAGTCTTATTAATTTGAATCCCTGTGAAGGATTCATGTTCAAGTTTTCGTATACTTCTATGAAGTAATTTTTGTCTGAATGACTGTGCATACAAATGGCTACTATCATGGAAGCCTTTAGGATTGTATATGCTAGTATATTCTTCATTATTTTTCACAGAAATTGGAACTGGTAAAAATCAACAGCGAGATATAAAATCCTCATAACTTTTACTCTTTGTATGGACTAAAAAACTCCCCTTTGGACTACAATCCCTCTTCTCATGTTGTCTCATACTATGCATTTGGTAGATAATGCTATCACTATGAAATCTCAGGGTTGCATCATATATGAGTGTTACAAAATAGTACTCCTACTGTTTAGGGTTGTGAATGAGATGACTGTATATTTTCTTAACTTAGAGTGCATCCACTAGTTGACATTCCATGACATTATTGTGGAAGCTTATGACCTTCATATTCTTTGAACTTGTTCACTCTGAAGTTAGGTCCAAGTTGATGATATAAATACATTCTAAACCTCGTATGAATGATCTCAAATGAATTGCATCTCTTTATAAGGACTAGAAAATATTCACTGTGATTGTCATTTCCTCATAAAGGCTAATATATTGCATTCATCTATTGCCATTTTCCTTTCATTGTAGATGGAGTATTTGAACTGTACTTTATATACTGATCTGATTTTGAGGTATCTTGGTCTTGTTACATTCTTCCCTTTGATTGTGTAGAAAATCTCTTATCCACTGTTGAAAGTTTGAGTTGTCCCTATGGATGAAATGGTCACCTTGTCACTGTTATGCCATTACCTGCCTCTATATCTACTACTATTGCTTGTGAGAGACCTTGCTTGACTCAGATCTCTATACCAGTAGTTGTTTGTTGTTTGGGATCATTTGACCATTATGGGCTCTTTGATTTTCTATAAGACATCTATTGTTTATTTGGCTATCATAACCACTGCTACCATGCATTGTGCATCTTTACATTAATGATTATCATTTATGTCACTGCCTCTTTGGAATGTCAAGGACTATCTTCATTTTATTTTCTATCTCTTCCTTGCGAGGACTGCACTTTTTTGATTTGTGGGGCTCTTTCATACTTGTGACTGTACTCAAAGGTTTGATGTGACTATACTCAAAGGTTTGATGTGACTACATATAACTGTTCTATAGTTGTAACTTAATTTCTCATTCCAATTGACAGTCCTATGACTGATATTTCATTAATACTGTAGGCTCATCCCATTTGACTATCATTTGTTCTTAAGTTGTATATCTATGATTGTGTCTTAGCACTTGACTGCGAAATGTGCATGTAGACTACTTTTTTGAGCTCATTTCAGTATTCAATTCTTTCCGTTCAAACATCCTTTTTGATATAGTACACATTAACTGCTAGGCCTATATTATTTCCATAATGGAACAACGTCAATGTTTTTTAGCAATGTTTTACCTTGTTTTGACATTGGCCACATTTTTCTCCTTTTAAGGAAAAGAAATAGAAAAAGGAGGCCATGTCAAAACAAGGATAGAATATTGAATACCTCTACAAGATAACATGTACTTGGTAAATTTTACTATCAGTTAGTCATTGCACTACTTGATTCCTATATGTCAGCATGCTGGGCTCAACCCTTGTGGGAGCCACATTTTACCTCACATGTTGAAAATGAACATGATTATACTTGTATTCGCACATGATACAAACATGTTAGAAAAATGTATGCCCATTTGAGGTATGCATGATGACTCTTTGTTTGATTTTGGATACTTAAAATAGGCACTACATCTGATATACATATGGACTAGCATATGTATGCATGGGTAAATGTGCATGTACAAGATGCAACCATTCATTGCTTAGAAATTTTGTTCTAACTCATTGTTTTTCATTTCTTGCAGGACACATAAGCTCTAAGGACTAGGGAGCTAGCAAAGCGAGGTAAGACAATTAGGAG